>NC_090267.1:196052959-196424209 GCF_040414725.1 Anabrus simplex | reverse complement strand
TATCTCAGTCCTGGCATTTCTCCCACTTACTTATGCTAGGCTCTTCACTTGCATCTATCCTATCTGACCTCCCTTAGCCAACTCTTGTTCTTTTCCGACCCCGACGGTACTAGGTTCACCGGGCGAGTTGGCCGTGCGCGTAGAGGCGCGCGGCTGTGAGCTTGCATCCGGGAGATAGTAGGTTCGAATCCCACTATCGGCAGCCCTGAAAATGGTTTTCCGTGGTTTCCCATTTTCACACCAGGCAAATGCTGGGGCTGTACCTTAATTAAGGCCACGGCCGCTTCCTTCCAACTCCTAGGCCTTACCTATCCCATCGTCGCCATAAGACCTATCTGTGTCGGTGCGACGTAAAGCCCCTAGCAAAAAAAAAAGGTACTAGGTTCGCGAGGCCTAGAGAGTCCTTCATTTTCACGTTTGTAGTCCTTATATTTCTTAGACCAACACTTTCACTTTTCGAAGTGTTGGGCTCCTTCCCCCTTTTCCCTCTGATTAGTATTAATAGAGGACAATTACCTAGTTGCACTTCCTTTCAAAGCAATAATCACCACCACCACTTCCGTCTAAACCAAACCAAACCCACGGCGCAACAGCCCCGAAGGGCTGTGGCCTACCAAGCGACCGCTGCTCAGCCCGAAGGTCTGCAGATTACGAGCTGTCGTGATTTACGAGGTGTCGTGTCGTCAGCACGACGGATCCTCTCGGAAGTTATTCTTATCTTTCCAGACCGGGACCACCATCTTACCGTCAGATAGCTCCTGAATTGTAATCACGAGGGCTGAGTGGACCTCGAACCAGCCCTCACATGCATGTAAAAATCACTGACCTGGCCGGGAATCGAACCCGCGGCCTCCGGGTAAGAAGCAGGCACGCTACCCCTACACCGCGGTGCCGGCTACCACCTAAAAATTGAAGTTTTTTTCTTTCCTATCGTCTTGTTAATATTTTATTGTCCAAAGGATCGTTAAAATATTTGTCAACTTTCCCACCTTCCAGCTTCTGCGTTGTATGTTGGACCATAGCTTTTCCTCAGTACATTCTCCTCGAATGAACCCAAACTCTCTTCAAACGTTTTTTGATACTTTCCATGTCTTACAACCATGCGTCAATACAGGCTGTACTAGACTCATGTAAAGGTGGATCTTGCTTCTTTGAGATACCAAGCCCGACGAGAAGTAATTTTAGCTAAAGCAGATAGAAAAGAGTTCGTTATCTCTTGCCATACTTTCTTTTCCACCTCACTCGTGCGGAACCTACGTACTTGAAGGTATCTACTCTCTCAAAATTGTGTCCGTCAGTACCGATTTCATCCTGACAATTCTGTCGGCGTGAGACTGTTAACAAATTGAGACGAAAGCGTCTATTTTCAAGCATAATCAAGGACAGCAGTAAGCTGCCAAACTTTTCTCTCAGCGCTTTCAGTGCACTTTCTTCATCCATTGAATGCTGGTATTTCTGCGATTAGAATGACAGTGCTCAGTAGTTTCTTCTTGATATTTACAGGATAGTTATTTCATCATGCCTAAATAGCTGACAGCGTTAGCTACCAAACTAAATTAATTCGTTCAAGATTTCGGTGGTAATGTGTTTACGACTGAAGGGTCAGTTCTGTTCTGTAAAGTGAGTGAAATGTCAGTGAAGTCTACGAAAACGTACCATACTTCGAAGCTTATATAAGCGACGAAATAATTTGCTCTGTATGGAAGAAAAGCAGGTGATCCAAAACCAACTCTCACCTCTTCGTTCACATAATGGAATAGCATCGTACTCATTCTGAAAGGAATAAAATTAAAATTTGCATTTAAGATGTGTAGATTTTTAGTGGCTAAGATGGTACCTTTTTTCAGAAATGTTAGTGGCTTTTAGCCTATTTTAGTGCTATCGTCCGGACTATAATAATAATAATAATAATAATAATAATAATAATAATAATAATAATAATAATAATAATAATAATAATACCTAGCGAGCTGGCTACTCTGAATGAGTCATTTAACAGTAGGCTTGCATTTGGGAAATGGTGTTTCGAACCAACCTCTACCAACAGCCATACGACCAGCAGTAGTATATAGCCAGTTCGCTACGTAAGAGGTTTACGAGTTACGTATTCCACAAGGGATCGAACCTGGAAACACAATGTAGTTAGGAATTAATATTATTTTTATTGGAGGCAGTATCTCAATGTATCACTAAATGCTGGCTCCACTAACTCAAGCTTGAGCACACAGTAGACCTATGTATATTGATTGGTTAGCCAATAATGAATGAGTCGAGAGACATAATTCTCAACAACATATTAGTCATGAATCCAGAGTACAGTATCACCCATGCACTCATTTCATTGCACACGAGACCATCCCACCAAAGTCCATCCCCGACCCTACCGATTTTGCTGTGACGTATGTCTCTCTCGCCGGCCCCGCGGTGTGGGGGTAGCGTGCCTGCCTCTGACCCGGAGTTCGGGTTCGATTCCCGGCCAGATCAGGAATTTTAACCTGGATCTGAGGGCTGGTTTGAAGTGCACTGAGCCTACGTGAATACAATTGAGGAGCTATCTGACGCTGAGATGGCGGCCCCGGTCTTGAAAGCCAAGAACAGCCGGGAGGATTCGTCGTGATGACCACACACCTCATAATCTGTAGGCCTTCGAGCTGAGCAGCGGTCCCTTGTTAGGCCATGGCCCGTCTGGGCTGTGGCGCCATCGGGGGGGGGGGGTTCTCATATCTCTGTTAATTAGCCAGTAAGAACTCAATGTATCCTACCACTTACGTGCTAGCCAATAATAACATTGTACCCTCTCTCTCTTTCTGGGATTGACGTGTTACTGCCCGAAATAACAATAAAAACCCTGGTATTCAGGAACACAGCCTCTTCGAACGCAGCAACTAAACTGGTTGACTGCTAGGCGTCACGTCTCAAATCAAAAATTGTTGTCTCAACGTCTAATACTCTACATAACCAACCAAGTTCTTAATTCATTGAATTAGATATCACGCACCCAGGAGAAAGAACTCACGAGACCTACTGACCTACTGACTTAACAGCAGAAGCAACAACCTCCAAACCTCCAACCTCCAAAAGCAACACTAAAGAGAACTGTTAAGCCGTCAAACTTAACTTATGTATATGGAAAGTAAAGGAGTTGTTACGTTATGTCTTTATTTATAATGGACGTTCCAGTTTGACGATGTCTTCCTTGTACTTTCGGTTGAGGTCTTATTTCCATAGCTGTCAGAATCATACTATCTAAGCCTGCCATTGGAAAGTTTGAAATTCCCACGAATGTGGTTGTTGTTCAATAGAGTGGCGCCACCAGCCCATCTCAGCATTTTAATCTTGGCAGCAAGTGACTTACCCACAGCTTGCTCCCTTACAGGGCAGTATTCCGCACCATACAATATGGCTGGTCTTATTGCTGTTTTATAGATTTTGCCATTTGTTCTTTCACCAATTACCCTGTCGAATAGCTCTCCAAAAATAATAGCAATATAAATGGTCCGTTATTGGACATTATAAATTTTCCAGCTAACTCATTTCTGATTGCCAGCGTTTCGCCCTCGTGTGCTAGGTTGGGCTCATCAGTTGGTACCTAGCACACCTACCAAGACGCTGGCCAATGCATACCGTGGAGGCCACTGCGTAGGCTACTTGGAGCCACCGGCAGTGCCAATGCACTATGAGAGACTTTGTCTCATTACCAAAAATTGATCCCTGCTTGGCCATCAGATGATATAGATGTTGATTCCCATAGGAAGACGGCCTGAGAGACGGCGTCACCGTCTAGGAGGTCCTCCCTTCAGGGGAGGAATGAAAACGTTTAGTAGTAGTAGTAGTAGTAGTAGTAGTAGTAGTAGTAATAGTCTCCACGGTATGAACTGGCCAGCGTTTTGGTAGGTGTGCTAGGTACCAACTGATGAGCCCAACCTAGCACAGGAGGGCGAAATGCTGGCAACCAGGAATGAGTTAGCTGGACAATTTATAATGTCCAATAACGGACCATTTATATTGGTATTATAAATATACTCATTCGGGACAAATATTCAGATTCCCTATGGGAATCAACATCTATGTCATCTGATGGCCAAGCAGGCATCAATTTTTGGTAAAGAGACAAAGTCTCTCATAGTGCATTGGCATTGCCGGTGGCTCCAAGTTGCCTACGCAGCGATATGCACTGGCTAGCGTCTTGGTAGGTGTGCTAGGTACCAACTGATGAGCCCAACCTAGCACACGGGGGCGAAACGCTTGCAACCTGGAATGAGTTAGCTGGAAAATTTATAATGTCCAATAACGGACCATTTATATTGGTATTATAAATTTACTGATTCGGGACAAATATTTCAGATGCCCTATGGGAATCAACAACTATATCAACTCCAAAAATCAACATCTATATCATCTCCAAAATTGTCTCTCCACTTCATCTATCCAGAGTTTATTCGATGTGACGTCTACCTCAATGGTTCCATCTTTGGATATGGCTCCAACATAACCATCTCAATCGCTAATACAATTCCTAACCATGTGCTGTTCAAAGTATCTTGGAAGGCATTCTCTACACTAAATTAAGACACAACAGTTCATCCAGATGCGTAAGATAGATTACGTGACGGAATATATGTGCTCTAGACGACGTGTTGATTTCAAGAAAGTACTTTTGCTACTCTGATGACTGGTGGTTGCCAGAAATGTGATTATCGACGACAGAGTGGCAGGCGACCTAAATGGTTGAACAACCTTCTCCACTTTCTACTACGGCAGACAGATAACGCCTTGCGTCATTTGAAACAGGCATTGTCATATTACGTCAAGACAAGGTAGACACTTCTCAGACACAGTACAGTTGAGTGCTTTAAGCATTTAGCAACCTTAATGGTAACCAAATTAACTATGGTCCGGGTATGACTGCTATCACGTGACTCTCGCTGATGTTGATATATTTTAGGTGGTAAGCTACAGTAAGATCAGCATCTCGTCAAGAGTAATGTAGATATTTTATGGTTGCAGTTACCAAGACTGCATGCTTAATGAGAAATTATTATTATTGTTATTATTATTATTATTATTATTTGACGGTCGTTGTCCTTCCGTTCCTAAAATTGCGGGTTTGATCCCGGGCTAGGTAGGTGATATTTCATACTTTAATATTATGTAGGCCTACTTCAGTTCAAAGAAATTTATCTTCTTCTTCTTCTTCTTCTTCTTCTTATTCGGGAATGAGTCACCTCGGACCACACGAAATCAGCATTTTTCGGCTTTCTTCTTTGCCCAGTAGTTCTTCATCTTCAATGACTGTGCACGTCTCGGATCCTCCAACCATGCCGATCGTCTGGGTTTCCTTTCTTGTTCCTCAAATCCTCTTGTTTGAATGTTGTTTTGTATTTCCTTTCGATCTTATGGATTTGGCGATCCTAATTTAGTGAGGTCTTTCTCCAATAATTTGTACCACTTTGGTCTAGTGGCCTTGTTTTATATAAATTTGTAAATTTGATGTGAAAGTCTGTTAGAGTTCATTCGTTCCAAATGTCCTGCAAATTGGATTCGTCGCATTCGAATTGCATCTGTAATTTTGGAAATGTGCTTGTATATTTCACTATTAGGTTTGGGATAATGAATTTGGTTTATGATTCTTGGTCCTAAGATTTTTCTCATCATTTTTCGTTCTTTAAATTATTATTGTTCCTTTTATCACTTTTGTTGTATGTTGAGAGCGTAGAGTGCTTCTGGTTTAACTACTGTATTGTAATGTCGTATTTTATTGTTCTATGAAAGCCATTGTTTATTGTAAACGGTTCTTGTTAGTTGGAAAGCAGTTTCCATCTTTTGAATTATTGAAGTTATGGATTTCCTTTCATTACAATTTTCTGTAATCCATTCACCTAGGTATTTCTCTATAACTATCTTCACACTATTTTACAGACCAACTGTGTAGACCTATTCATTTGGTGATTACTTTCCACCAAGCAATGTGGTCGTGCGATTTGAGTCGCGTAGCTGTGAGCTTGCATTTTGGAGATGGCAGCCCTGAAGGTGGTTTTCCGTGGTTTCCCATTTTCACACCAGGCAAATTCCGGAGCTCTACCTTAGTTAAGGTTACGGACGGTATCATCCCGATCATATTATTTTACCCCTTTCTTGCGTCGCCGAAAACTTTCCATGTTAGTGCAACGTTAAAAGGAAAATATAATATTGATTCCTTTTCGTACTGAAGGTGACGGGGTCGAATACCATATTAGTCATTGAAATGAGATCTGTAACAGTAAAGTAGGTTATTGATACGTTGAAGAAATCCTTTTCAAACAAACTTTCAAACCAGAAAAGTAATTGATACGTTAGAGAAACCCTTTCAGAACAAAATATCAAAACTTCAACATCAAAGGCGTCGAAAGGATGTTAAACATTACTACCACTGTAATCTACAAGATAAATTGGGTCCAGAAATCACCATGGATCAAGCTTAAGAGTAGAAACATATCGTGTTGTATGTTCGGATAAACCAAAACATAAGACTGATTTTAATAAAACCGTCCACCTCTGTGGTGTAGTGGTTAGTGTGATTAGCTGCCACCCCTGGAGTCCTGGGTTCGATTCCCGGCTCTGCCACGAACTTTGAAAAGTGGAACGAGGACTGGAACGGGGTCCACTCAGCCTCGGAAGGTCAACTGAGTAGAGGGGTTTCGATTCACACCTCAGCCATCCTCGAAGTGGTTTTACGTGGTTTCCTACTTTTTCTCCAGGCAAATGCCGGGATGGTACCTAACTTATGGCCATAGCCGCTTCCTTTCCTCTTCCTTGCCTATCCCTTTCAATCTTTCCATCCCCCACAAAGCTCCTGTTCAGCGTAGCAGGTGAGGCAACCTGGGTGAGGTACTGGTCCTCCTTCCCGGTTGTTTCCCCGACCAGATGTCACACGCTCCAAGACACTGCCCTAGAGGCGATAGAGGTGGAATCCCTCGCTGAGTCCGAGGAGTCCCAGGACGGTAAACTGAACAATAATTATTATTAATAAAAGTAGTATATAATCACATTCATTAATATTTAATGAATTAAGTATCCATTTGTCACAGCCGACAGCGAAACATCACATTTTTTCTTTTTTGCTATTTGCTTTACGTCGCACCGACACAGATAGATCTTACGGCAACGATAGGACAGGAAAGGCCTAGGAGTAGGAAGGAAGCGGATGTGGCCTTAATTAAGGTACAGCCCCAGCATTTTCCTGTTGTGAAAATGGGAAACCACGGAAAACCATCTACAGAGCTGCCGACTGTGGTGTTCGAACCCACTATCTCCCGGATGCAACATCACATTTAACGAGAGAATTGAGAACAATAATGATAAGTACGCATTCAAAGGAAAGTCAAACCTGCTTCTGCTTACCTGGGTCATGTTCGTAACATTTTCCCGTTCTATCATCCTTGGTTAGTACGTAGATAATTTAACTGTCAAAGTATTACATATCTGAGGATCTCGTTAGTAAGAACGTTGGGCTATTACTTCATTGTTTAACATCTGAAGTTTAATCTTACCACACCATGAAGCTCACATTTAGATGGTAACACCGTGTAACTTCCTTTTAATTGTTTGCGTTCTGGGGCTTTCTCCTCATTTGGCCTTTCTTAATACAATTTTAATGCGTTGACGAACTTCCGACTTCCTGATTCCCAGATCATTAAGCTTCGTGTAGAAATGTGGTTTCCTTAAGACAGAGAAATTTCTACCTCGCGTATTAACAGCCACTGCCCTTAGTAACGAATAGTACTTTCTACAGTTCTTCATCTGCTTCTTTTTCTGTTTACCCTCCAGGGTCGGTTTTTTTCTCGGACTCGGCGAGGGACCCCACCTCTACCGCCTCCAGGACAGTGTCCTTGAGCTTCAGACTCTAGGTCGGGGGATACAACTGGGGAGGATGACCAGTACTTCGCTCAGGCGGCCTCACCTGCTATGCTGAACAGGAGTCTTGCGGGGGGACGGGAAGGTTGGAAGGGATAGACAAAGAAGAGGGAAGCAAGCGACCGTGGCCTTAAGTTAGGTACCATCCCGGCATTTATCTGGGGGAGAAGTGGGAAACCACGGAAAACCACTTCCAGGATGGCTGAGGTGGGAATCAAACCCACCTCTACTCAGTTGACCTCCCGAGGCTGAGTGGACCCAGTTCCAGCACTCGTACCACATCCCAAATTTCGTGGCAGAGCCGGGAATCGAACCCGGGCCTCCGGGGGTAGCAGCTAATCACACTAACCACTACACCACAGAGGTGGACCTTTCTACAGTTCAGCAATTATTATTAAGGTTGTTTTAGACATGATGGAGAGCTTTGCATTAATGACGAAATTGATTACAGTATTCGAAACTTTTTAATTTCAAGATCGTCCATCAATCACTGGAGCTCCAGGGATGAAATACATTGAATTGATAAAATAACTCGTTTTACTTGTGATGATGCTCATTATTCTGATGAAATGCATCGTTATAATCGTCTCCTTCTAAGGTTAATCAAAGGAGGAATATAGAGAATCCCCAGTGCCTAAGATAGCGGATTTGATTCCCGTTAAGTTCAATGGCATTTGAGGATGTTTAAACATGAAGACCTCGCGTCATTGGTTTCTACTACCGTATAAAAAATAACTCCTGAGGGACTAAATTTCGATACCCCAAATCTACTAAATTGGAAAAAATCTATAAAAATAAAATAAAAACATTTTTAATGCTACCCTTGGAGGTCCAAAGACTTCATGTGAAAAGCTGATGGGAAACTGTAAACAGGCGAAAGTCAATTAGAAACTTTCACTAGCGTAATACGTGAGCGCCAGAATGTAAGTGAACAAGTTCAGGCTTGCGCTAACTGCCCTTACAGATCTGTTAGTTGTACTACCCCTGTCGAAAGAAAGCTGATTTCACGCCGGAGCGCCTATCGCTCGCTTTCAAATAAAAATCGTTATAAAATATAGAAATCATTGTAAGTTTTCGGTATACAAGATTAGAAACAGAAACTTCACACCTTTCCGATGAACTCATTCTCGATTTCAGAAGACCACACAGTATCAAGCGGACAGCCTTTAACAAAAGCAATAACAACATTTTTACCAAAGTGTTTAAAGTAATTTAATTTCTGAAATATTTTTATAATAGTACATTCCATAATCCAGCTAAATTTCATGAAAATCGGATAGTGCCTTTTCATGCAATGGTACTCCAAATTTGTTGTTTTCAAAAAACGGGCAAGAAAATAGGTACTTTTTGCATTACACCTAATATTATTTTCACAAAAAACATAATAAAAGTATGCAAATACCACTTAAGAACACAGAATTAAACAAGATTTACGATGGTGTGATTATATTTTAGATTAGTGGACTGGTTCAAATTTTATTAGCGATTAAACTCGAACGCATGTACAGTACTTTCTGCGCCGACGGTAGATATCTACATAGTCAGACGATATGTCATAACCTGCAGATTATTTGGCTACCGTGACCACTTAGGGAACACACGATTATAAATTGTTATCGGGTTATCACCTATTACACATGAAGGTTACTATGACTCTGACAGCTGGAATTTGAGTTTGTATATATTGCTATACTTTTGTACGTTGTACTTTATATCGGTGCATTCCATTCATTCAAAAATAATAATAATTACTTACCAGCGCAAAACTCTTAATTCCTTCCTTACCCTCTATCGTACCTCCAAACCCACCTCATCTACTGACCATCCTACCTTCAGGTGTGGATTAACATCCTGTAGATTGATGGATAGAAATCATTCACCCAAAGATAAGATTTGAAGACTTTCTCTTCCAACAGACGATGTAGATAAATGAAAAACGATACTGCGCATATACGCCATCACTACCCTACTTCTGCCAACGGCTGTAGCCGTGTTGAAACACCGGATCCCGTGAGATCTCCGAAGTTAAGCAACATTGGGCGTGGTCAGGAGTTGGATGGGTTGCCACGCGCTATTGGTGGGGGGGGGGTAAGGGAATGGAGGAGCGGAAAGGAACTGGCCACCCTACCGCACGTAAACTCCGGCTCAGGAACACCTCTGCGGAGGTTCGGTCCTGACTTCGGGCAGAACAACCCTTACCTACCTACCTACCTACCCTACTTCTAGAGAGTGTACACTGCCAGTAACATAAGAGTAAGAGGACTGCGTCTTGGTGCTAGAGGGACCATCCTCAGACAATCTGCCGAATGGAGGGAAATGTACCAACTGGACAAAAATCTACAGGTTAAAATGGTTACCACAATTATAAAATTCCCGGTGAAAATAATGCGGAACAATTAGCATGCAAAGCATAGAACTTTCTTTTAAATTAGGCCCTTTAAACAAGCATCATCATCATCAAAACATTCTTTTAAACACTAATCATATATTTAAGTTCATTGATAATGTTCACGAACCTACAATTCGGTTATTGTAAAACAACTTGTGAGCTATTCCGTGTCCTTTGTAAAACACATGGAAGAACTTATTACTTAAAGAAGTTTCGTATTCCTGGGTTTTCCATAACGGAATCTATTTTCATTTATTTTTGGGTTGGCAACAATTTTCTTTCTTTCCTCCAGTTTTGAATCTAGCCAATCAGGAATTTTTGTAATTAATTTTCAACCAATCAAGCATTTCATGTTCACTTTGAATTTGCCAATAAAAACAGAGGGTGTGGCCGGATTAGTCCTGAATTTTCTCGAACCTTCCCTGAGGGTGTATAAACTGTGGCTTTTCATGTTTCCTAGTCGATTGATCCCCGTCTTTCTAAGTGTGTGTGTTAAGGCAGGAGGCGGGGCGCCTCTTCCTTCGGCCAGCAGAACATCTACAAGGTAATGGCCACGTAAATTCTATCTTTCTTGTTGTCTCCCCAAATTTGAGGGGAAGGTCCGAATATTTAACTCTGTAACAACTTTTCCAAAATGTAAATCTTCTTTCGGCTAATGTAATATTTCATAAAGCCTTTAACTGTAAATCGGGGATAGAGAGTGAGTTACCCTCTCGAGCTCTCCTTCATCTTGGTTTGAGGTGACTTCGATTTAGTACCTGTTTTTGTAATGTATTTCCAAGCGAACCACCTCAGTACTTTGGGACTAGCTCCAGTTTCATCGGTCGAGAGCCCAGTAGGTTTTAAATTTTTCATTACCTGGGAGCGCAGTGTACGCCTCCATTCAGTTTGTGTTCGGGCCGTTTATTTAACCTGTTCTTTTTTATGCAAAGGCCCTGTAGGCTGGTACTAGATACCCATGCGTAAAACTGTTTATGTTTGTAAGTTGGGCCTTGAGAGGCCAGAGATTGTAAGACTTTGATGTTGCCTTGAGTAGGCTGGAAGAGACTGAGAGCCTGTTAGATCTTTTCAAGGTTTTGTAATAGCGTAGGGTGCCTCTGGAAGGCTAGACATTGTCAGTTAGGGAGCAAGTGCTCTTGAATTTAGGGGATTTCTGCCCTTGACGTAATTATTCCTCATTTTGAATTGTAAACTTGAGCTGCAGGTCAGAAATTGTAAAACTAGGGGGCTTGAAGCAAAAAATTGTTAAAGTTCTAAATCTTGGATTTTTCCAAGTCTCGCTTCAATATTGCATTGTACCTGATTTTTCATTGTGATTTCACCTAGTGGAAATTTGTTAAGTTTTTTTAAATATTGAAAGAAATATAACCTTTGTTAAAATTTTAATTCAGTTATGGATATTGTAGTTAGACCCATTCAATTCCATACTTTCTTTCACCCCTTTGAGTTCCACTGATACCTCGGAATAATAATAATAATAATAATAATAATAATAATAATAATAATAATAATAATAATAATTGTTACTGTGATTTGGTGGATCAGCAGAGGTTAAAGAAGGTGCCGGGGTGAATGGGTCTAAATACATTGTCAAGAAAGAATTTAAACTGAAATGGAAGGTTATATTTTCAAAAAAGCAACAATTTCTCGCTTAGTGAGATAACAATAACATAGTAATTTAAAAACAGGATTTTTAAAAAATCCAAGATTTTGAATCTTTAACACACTTCGGCTACAAGCCCTTAGTTTTACAATTTTTGAGCTTCCAGATCAAACATTACAGAGGAGCGTTTTTTACAAAGGGCAGAAATCCCCAAATACCTGGAGCGCTTGCTCCTTAATTTACCATGTCAAGCCTCCTAGAGGCACTTTTACAATACTTGAAAAGAGCATACACGCTCTCAGTTTTTCAAGCCTCTTCAAAGCAATAGTAGACTTTACAATTACTTGGCATTAAGGCACCACTTACAACAATGACACGGGGGTAACTTGTACCCAATCTACTGGGCCTTAGCAGAAAAAGAACAGGTTAAGTAAATGGCCCGAAATACAAAAAAATGAATGGAGGCGTGTACTTGCACTCCTAAATACTCATTTTAAATCCTAAAAGGCACTAGGCCAATGAAACAGGGGCTATTCCCAAACTATGGAGGTGACCCGTATAAGAAAGAAATTTAAAACATTAAGGAAGAGAACCAGTTACCAAAACGTAGTCACCTCAAACCAAAATGAAGGGGAGCTCGAGAGGGTAAATCACTCTCTATCCCCGAATTACACTTACAGATTTTATGAAGTTTTTACATTAAACGGCAGAAAATTACATGTTGGAAAGATAGGTTACATTGTAAAGGTTCCGGACCTCTCCCGCGGGTTAAACTGCTGAGCTAGCAAGAAGTAAAGATGTTAAACGGCCATTACCTTACTGAAGACCAGCTGCCTGATGAAAGAGGCACCTCCCGCCTCCTGCTACACGTCCACACACTAGATTAGATGTTGATCAAGTGGCCGAGAGACGAGAAAATCAACAGTTTACAAACCCTCGGGGCAAGTTCGATACCTTTCATGAATAATTAAGCCACACCCTCTCTCTTTTATTGGGTCGCTCAAAGTTACACATCAAATCGAAGAAGAAACCTGTGATTGCTAGGAAATTAATTACAGAAATTCTTGATTGGTTAAAATCAAAATAGGCGGAAAGAAATCTCGACAATTATTTAAGAACCTCTTCAGCTAATTACGTGAAACTGGAAGGGCAACACCTAGAAACCGTAACAGAAACAAATGTATGGTTGGTGAAGAGGGTGAAATTCATTTTCTAGCTGATGTTGTTGTAGATCCGCATGTTATTTCCCGTGCAATCGCATGAGGAAGTGGGGTAAGTCAGGTAAGGGCCGATTGCATAAACGGTTTGATCTTTGATCAGAGACGAAATTGATCTCGGTTCACGCAAAACTCGGATATTTGTATTGTAAATACGTTAATATGAGAGAAATTTCTCCGGTCAAACTCTTAGATCTTATTTCATGGAGTTGTTTTCTACTTGAGATACAATAACAGCTGATTGTTAATAAAATATTACCTGCGTTGTTACGATAAATGGTTAAAAAAATACACTGAAGTCTAACCACATAATTTGCTAGCTATAGTTGTTGTTCGTATGTAGGCAATATTACGCTTCTTACTGCAGTGAAATGTAATAATTTTTATAACATAACCTCGATAAATTGCTTACGTTATTATCATATCTCGTTCGTATTTTACAGATGTCTGATTGCTCTGATTTCTCGGATATATCTTCTCACTGATGATGAAAATGATTAATTTCGTCGGGCTCCCCGTATGTTCTGTGAAAGAGGAAATCCAAAGGGAGAATTGAGTGATAAGAAGTTTCAACTGAGGGATCGCCTGGGGAAAGATAGCGTGGAACAGCTAGATCTCAGGTTGCGTGACTTCGAGTTAAACCTACCAACTTCAATGCTCATGTTATTACTAACTTTGAGATTCTTTACCACGGGAAGTTTTCAATTAGTTGTTGGTGATTTACTGCATGTAGAGGCAGCGACAGTCTGCAGAAAGCCATTCATCGTGTATCTAATCTTATTGCTGCACTGAAACACGTGTTTATAAAAATGCCTTCCGAACAAATTGACGTGAGCAAAATCACCTATAATATCTTCTGGGGGTGATAACATAGAAGTTTATAGGAATCGCCATGGGTGGTTTTCGTTAAATGTTCAAAGTTATTTGTGTAGCTCGGCTCAGGTTCCTAAATATCGTAGCAAGATGGCTAGGAACTGCTCAAGATTGCAATATCTTAATTAATTTACGAGTGCATGCTCAGTTCGAAACAGGAGACATTCCAGAAGGCATAGGCCTACTCCTGGAAGACAGTGGCTATCAGTGTTGTCGTCACCTGCTGACTCCAGTATTTCATGCCGTAACAGCTTCAGAGCGAGCTTATAATCAAGCCCATAAAGCAACACGGTCAGCAATAGAAGTAACATTTGGGGTTGTGTAAAGACGGTTCCCTTGTCTCAGTATGGGGCTAAGAGTGAAGTTACCTCGTGTTTTTTTTAGAATTGGCTTTACGTCGCACCGACACAGATAGGTCTTACGCCTACGATGGGATAGGAAAGGCCTAGGAGTGGGAAGGAAGCAGCCGTGGCCTAGATTGAGGTACAGCACCAGCATTTGCCTATTGTGAAAATGGGAAACCACGGAAAACCATCTTCTGGGGCTCGAAGCCACTACTATCTCCTGGATTCAAGCTCACAGCTGGGCGCCCCCAACCGCACGGCCAACTCGCCCGGTACGATTTGAACTAGGGCATCCTTGTTATCCTTGGAAAAAGTAGAACGGTCGTTTTTCTGCTTCATTTCATACATTTTTCTTTCTTTCTTTCTTTCTTTCGCTCGGCACATAGAATGCAAAGGAAAACAGATTCACGCTGCTCAGTAACTCTCATATATACCTTAACTCGACGCTGATGTATCAATAATTATCATCTATTCACTTAAATATTCCCTTTTCTTCGCAATTCTCTTCAGGTTCACTTCATATTATCATATCGTCGCTGGAAAGGTAAAAGGTTGTATTCCACAAAGCTCTTCCTATCAATTATTCTCCTTAAGACTGGTCACGCCTCCCAGTCACATATGGATACGCAGTCCATCAGAACAATGTCCGTTGTGTTCGTTTTCCTATGTCGACGATTAAACGAAAATGAACCTTACATGCATTGTACACTAGGAGTGCGCAAATACGTAATGCAAACGTACATTCCTACAGTACGGTACTGTAAGGTTCATTTTCCTTTACACATTGGCACTAACACAAATTAATAGGGGTACGATACATGTTGTCCTAGGCTATATAACAATGTTAAGGTTCTGGATAAAATAAAAATTAAAAATCTTAGAAACCACATTTTAGAGATCGGGTGTAAATAGTGAGTAGGTGTAATTGTAATAAGGTAGTAATAGATAAACTACCTGTAATAAAATTATGCATGTATCAAAATAATTTGGATTTCAATAAATGATTAGTCTTTCCTCAGTTCCTGTCGATCCGGAACTAGGGGATGGGAGTATTCTATTCTAAAAAAAGTTCCGGGATTTACAATATGTCAGTCTATTATTATAAAGTAAATAAATACTTCTTTGCTAGGGGAACGTGGACAGCAGATGGGCAATCATTTCGATGTCGTTTGTTCGTGCGAATACCGTATTAAGGTGCTAAGAACGAAAGCGAGATGAGGAATTCGACCATTTTAATGTGGATGAGCGCATGTAATGCACGTATGAAGACTGCTGTGTCTGCAGGTGGTTATCCTTGTACCTGAAATATTCAGGAGGAAAGCAAGCAAGCAAATATATTATTTTACGTAACTGTTGATTCCTTGAAAATAACCTTGGAACCTCCCGTTCCTTTACATGGAATCTGAACCAAACGGGCACAAATTTCCATTTCAAAAATCCCATATGTGTTGGCCAAGATTCGAACCACGGCTACCTTGGTGAGAAGCAAGTGACATTGTCACCCGACTATCACGCCCTGACCCCCTGTGGATCGGAGTGGTAGAATAACACGCACGGTATCCCCTGCTTGTCGCAAGAGGCGACTAAAAGGGGCGCCCGCTCTGAACTTGGAGCGTGAGTTAGCGACTACAGGGCCCTTACTGTGTCCTGACATTGCTTCCACTTACTTGTGCCAGGCTCCTCGCTTTCATCTCTCCTATCTGACCTCCCTTAGTTAACTCTTGTTCTTTTCCGACACCCTTCGTGCCCTTGTCTTTCTTTGGCCGATGCCTTTATTTTTCGAAATGTCGGATCCCTTCCATTATTTCGCTCTGATTAGTTTTATGTAGAGGATGGTTGCCTAGTTGTACTTTCTCTTAAAACAATAATCACCACCAACACTACTACCACGCCCCGTGCTATTCAGATGTCATTAACAGTCAAGACAGATGGTGATTAATTTACAGGGCATATGTTCCTTGTAAAACTTAATCACCCCTATGAAGGACGTTACAGAACAACTACTGGATTATTTTGCGGAGATCCCAATACGTCTCTTTCGTGGTATTTTATTAAAGAATGTAGAAATGAAGAATTCTTCCCAAATAGCTTATTGTAGTAATTTGTGCATGCCTACGTTATATTTCTAAACAAAGTATTATATTTTCTTTAGGAACGTAGAACTTTGGAGCAGAAGTATTAATAATACGTTAGCGTTTTATTAACCTAGAACGTATTATACTTAAGAATACTTTACTCTACTTTTTAGAGTTTCTCATGTGCTCCTCTGAAGTGAAGAATGGCAAGCTTATATACTGTACAGCATCTGGACCGATCTCTCTATGTAAATCACACCGCAGCGGACAATTAGAGTCACATAGCACTGACTGGAAGGAGGTCACGTTTTATTGTTCCCCTGAGTATGGCTCTAGAGAAAGGCTGCGAGTTACATCTTACTGTCGTGCCATTCATGCATCGTTACGGCAGTGTTCTTGGTGCCGAACTGAATGCAAGATGTATCAGCATGCAGTCTCAGCTGTTAAGCTGTTAAGCGTTAAACTTTTGCTATGGCATTGCTGCAAATATTCACTTTTATTCATCGTTGAATTCTTTGGCCAGAAACACAGTCTAGGTGTAATGAGCCCACCTCTTACCGGGAGGCTCCAGGCTCAATTCCCGGCCAGGTCAGGGATTACTTTACCTGGATTTGAGGGTTGGTTTGAAGTCAACTCAACCTACGCGAGGACAGTTGAGGAGCTACCTGGAGGTGTGATAGCGACCTCGGTCTGGAAAGCCTAGAATAATGGTACTGACTACGCATCATCTCGTAACCAGCAGGCCTTCGGGCTGAGTAGTGGCCGCTTTGCAGGCCAAGGCCCTTGAGGACTATAGCGACTTGGGTGAGTAGATGGCGGGGTTGTTTTAATTCTTCGAGGAACTACTACCTTCTTCTTTTTTATTCTACTGTACTAATACTCTAGTTTTCGTCTTTATTCGTCTCAAAGACTTTTCAACAATGTTCAGTCTTTGAGATGACGTTCTAACTGAATAAATGTTCGTACCAATCAATGACTTCGCTTTAGATACTTTAAATATTAAGTCATGTTTTATCCAAGATATGTCATGCAAAATGCCCATTATATATTTATCATTACCTAATTGTAATAATAATGATTCATCATCATTATCATTTCTCATTGTCCAGCTGTAGCCGGGTAGGAGCAAATATGGTTCCTCTCCACTTTCTTCGGTCCTTCCACCACTCCTCCTCCAAAAGGATCATCATTAGTCTAAGTCCATAAGCTTACGGTGTTTCCAAGGACCTACAATAGGAACTGTACAATGGGAATTGTATTTTCTTTCCATGTGCATTATTCGGAATTAGAAACGCCGCTGCCCTGGGGAGAAGCCAATGACGCCCCTTCGCAGGAGGTTATTTTGATTTGTTTCTAAGTTCAGTGCATCGTTGCTTGTCCAGTTTATGACAGGCCGTCAGCCCTGGAATAGTCGTATCTAGAATGAACTTTACATTCACAGCACCGTTCTTCAAATTGTAACATTTGTGAGTCTATATTTTAACGGCATGTTTATAGAGCGCCATGAGGGTAATGCACATCATTAGAGAGAACCGTTATATATCACGCATGAGTGCAGAGTCCCCTAGCCTACTGCCTTGTCACAGGCTGATGATTGCATTATGTGAATCCCTTCTTTTATATTTCCTCGGAGGAGGAGGTAAAAGTAGTAAAATCTTATAAACCACATTACGACCTATCAGCATCGTTTTAAGAACCTGCTAAGATGTAAAGGATGAAGATACTTAATTGTAGTTCCTAAACCAGAAATACTATCACTGAATATACCAAGCATTCAATTTGTAACGTTAAACAAAGATGGCACTGCATTCCGCAAATCCGTATGTTTATAACCCTGTCATGACTAACAATTGGGAATCTGGGATCAATCTCAGGTAACAGGAGGAAAAGTCACACAAACATTAATAATGGCATTGATCTTACGTTCCACTGACTACTTTTACGGTTTTCGTAGACACCGAGGCGCCGCAGCTTCGGCCTATAGGAGTTAATTTACTCCCCAGTAAATCTGCTGGCACGAGGCTGATGTATTGGAACACTCTCACATAACACTGGCCTGAGCCGGAATCGAATTCTCCAACCAGGGCTCAGGAAGCCAGGAGGATGGTTGCCTTAATGTACTTCCTTTTTAAAAAGTTACCACTACCACCACCTCATAAAGACAGAAATACGAGCTAAGCTACTCGGCCGGGGAGGTTTTACGGATTAATTATAATCGCAATTGCTCCTCCTATTTGGGACATCGTAGTTCACTACTGTCTAGTGGTCTCAGTTTACATTTCAAGCACAGTCTCAGGAAATGTCCTTGGTAAGAACTTCTGAAATGAGATTTACTCACGGGAAATCTTTCTCACAACGAGGCTCACAACGACGTCAGTGAAAGCGCTACACAGCATCCACTCCACATGCACAATATTAGCTGATACTGTAAAACATTGCCTACAGGGAAAGAATGGAACATTGACGTATGGGTGATGCGGGATTCATCTGCTTCCAAATGGGGTGGTGATCAATAAGAGATAGGAGTTACATTTCATAAAGCGGTCTTCGAGCAAGCTTTTAAATTTGCACCATAAGCAGAAAATTATCGAGCCACTGCACTGACCATTCTCTCCATCTAAGTCAAAATCGAACTCTTTCACCAATTCAGGTGTCACAGGTTCAAACAGTGGGAGGGGAGCTTGATAAAAGGAATGGCACCGACCACAAAGCACGGTCAAGCCGTAGATTGAGCCAGCGTGCTCTACCGACACTCTGCATAATAAGAATAATTTTATTTTTACTACTTGTTTAACGTCGCACTAACCATCGAAGGTTTCCTGCGACGGAAGGATGGGAAAGGGCTAAGATTGGAAAGGTAACGGCCGTGGCCTTAATTAAGGTACAGCCCCAGAATTTTCCTGGTGTGATAATGGGGAACACCGGAAAACCATCTTCAGGGCTGCCGACAGAGGGGATTCGAACCCACCATCTTCCGAAAGCTAGCTCACAGCTGCGTCACCCTAACTCACTCAATAATAGTCCGGCTCCATGGCTAAATGGTTAGCGAGCTGGCCTTTGGTCACAGGGGCCACGGTTTCGATTCCCGGCATGGTCGGGAATTGTAACCATCATTGGTTAATTTCGCTGGCACGAGGACTGGGTGTATGTGTCGTCTTCATCATCATTTCATCCTCATCACGACGCGCAGGTCGCCCGCGTGCGTCAAATCAAAAGACCTACACCTGGCGAGCCGAACTTGTCCTCGCACGCTCCCGGCACTAAAAGCCATATGGCATTTCATTTACCCGATGATGATGATGATAATAATAATAATAATGAACCTACAAATTGCAACTAAACACATCGAAATACTCGAGGAAACAGCAAAAAAAGCAGGATTGGAAATATATTTTGAAAAGACGGAGTATATGAACATAAATCCCACAGATCCATCCTGGATAATAAAGATCAAGTATGGTGACATCAAAACGGCTAATGAATACAAATACTTAGGTGAATTTCAGACTCCAGACATCAATGAAAAGGAAGCAATTGAAGGACGGGCGAGAAAGTTGGTGACAGCAATCAGACTATATCAGAACAGTTACAAATCGAAATCGCTCTCCAATCAGGCTAAACTAAGGCATTACAGAACTGTAGTCAAACCTGAATGCTTAGGTGTAACTTATATGCAGCCAAGATAATAGCCAGCGAGGAACTCTCAGACATGGGAAACAAAGAAAGAAAGTTCCTTAGAAAAATTCCTGGACCCAGGAAACCAACAGATGAATTCACTTTCCACTTAAGGCCAAAGCAACAACTATACCAAAGATTCGAAAATGAAGAAGAGGAGATTGGCTTTCTATGGGCGTATCAAAAGGATGTAACCAGAAAGGCTCGCCAACAGAATTCTCACTTTCTAGGAGAAATAAATAGAGAAATGTCGTATGGCTTTTAGTGCCGGGATAACCCAGGACGGGTTCGGCTCGCCAGGTGCAGGTCTTTCTATTTGACACCCATAGGTGACTTGCGCGTCGTGATGAGGATGAAATGATGATGAAGACAAAACATACACCCAGCCCCCATGCCATTGGAATTAACCAATTAAGGTTAAAATCCCCGACCCGGCCGGGAATCGAACCCGGGACCCTCTGAACCGAAGGCCAGTACGCTGACTGTTCAGCCAACGAGTCGAACACAAATCGCACGGATGAAATGTGGAATCAGGGCAGAAGACGTGCGAAAAAGCTCTTCAGAATAAAGGTTAATGAGGTGAAAGATCTGTCGTACGAGAAAACGGGAAAGAACAGAGAATTCTCAGCAGAAGAACGAGCTTTTTTTTTTTTTTTTTTTTGCTAGTTGCTTTACGTCGCAACGACACAGATAGGCCTTATGGCGACGATGGGATAGGAAATGGCTACGAGTGGGAAGGAAGCGGCCGTGGCCTTAACTAAGGTACAGCCCCAGCATTTGAATGGTGTGAAAATGGGAAACCACGGAAAACCATTTTCAGGGCTGCCGACAATGGGGTTCGAACCTACTATCTCCCGAATACTGGATACTGGCCGCACTTAAGCGACTGCAACTATCGAGCTCGGTAGAAGAACGAGCACGAATAAGCCAACGAATTACGAATTACTGGTGAAAGAGAAAGAGAACTTCAGAAAATGATGGAAAATGTGTAACCACAACCAATAAGCTGTTGAAACGAAACTGATAATAATGGCCAGTCCCATGGTTTGGGGATAGCGCGTCGGCGTCTTACTAAGAGTCCCTGGGGTTGATTACCGGCCAGACCAGGGGTTCTTACCTGGAACTGAGGGCTGGTTCGAGATCCGCGCAGCCACGTGATTAAATTCCTCCTTTTTTAATGTCTCAGTAACACATCGGAGGTTCTCATCGACGCATGGATGGTAAATGCCAAGGAGTGGGAAGCTAGCGACGGTGGCCTCAATTAACGCACAGCCCCAGCATTTTCCTGGTATGAAAATGGGAAACCACGGAAAGTTATCTTCAGGGCTGCAGACGGAGGGATTCGAACCCACCATCACCCGAATGCTAGGTCACAGCTCCGTGACCCTGGCAGTTCAGCCAACTCACTCGGTGATGATTACAATGTATTGAGCAGCTATCTGACGGTCAAATGGAAACTCTGTTCTATAAAACCAAGAATGACGGCCGAGAGGATTTCGTGCGCTGACCACACGTCACCTCGTAATTTGAAGGCCTTCGGAATGAGCAGCTGCCACTTGGCAGGACGAAGACCCTCCGAGTGGTAGCACCGCGGGATTTTTCTTTCATAATAATAATAATAATTTTTGAACGTGTCACTAAATACTTTTTACGGTTTTCGGAGACGTCGAGTTACCGGTATTTAGTCCCACTGGAGTTCTGTTACATTCCCGTAAGTCTACCGACACGAGGCTGACGTATATTAGCACCTTCAAATAGCACCGGGCTGAGCCACGATCGAAACTGCCAAGTTGGGTTCAGAAGGCCAGCGCTCTACCGTCAGAGCTAATCAGCCCCTTGATTGATTGATTGATTGATTGATTGATTGATTGATTGATTGATTGATTGATTGATTGATTGATTGATTGATTGATTGATTGATTGATTGATTGATTGATTGATTGATTGATTAACTGGACGAATCTCTGAAAATATTTTTTTCCAAAATATTACCAGCATGTAGTCAGGAATATTTCTCATTGAGAAGTGTACCGTAGGTAGATCTAGGTAATTCCCTGTTTTCAAGAACCGTGAGCTACGGTGCGTTAGACTAAATATCTCTTATTGGTCTACCGAAGTATGTAAACAGATTTGGAGAACCACTTTACCACTCTTTCCATTTCGCGCCTATTTAAGGTTACATCACCGGTCTGAGTGGCTCAGACGGTTGAGCATTGGCCTGATGAACTCAACTTGTCAGGTTCGATCCTGGCTCAGCCCGATGGTATTTGAAGGTTCACAAATACGTCAGCCTTGTGTCGGTAGATTTACTGGCACCTGCGGGACTAAATTTCGGCACATCAGCGTCTCTGAAAACCGAAAAAGTAGTTAGTGGAACGGGAAGCCAATAACATTATTATTGTTACATCGACAGAAGTATGATTTCGATGATGTTGGAACAAAATGGCTAAATCTGGGAATATAGTGGTCGTGGCCTTAATAATAATAATAATAATAATAATAATACGTGTACCGAAGAAAGAAAGAAAGAAAGAAAGAAACAACACCAGCAACGAATGCAGAAGTATTGGGCAAATGTAAAAAAAAAACCCGGGGAAAGAAACATTTGAAATGGCGTGGTCCTTAGTTGGTCGAAACGACATGAATGCATTAATGAAAATCCACAGTCTGTTTCCAGTCATTTGACTGGGTCAGGAATGGAATGAATGAAGCTCCTATCTAGCGACGATGATGGAAATTGTGCCGATTGCCGAAGACTGTCGCAATCCTCTGGGGCAATGGTTAATGACTGACAGATGAAATGAAATGATATTTGAGAGTGTTGCTGGGATGAATGATGATAATGAAAACCGGAGTGCCCGGAGAAAAACCTGTCCCGCCTCCGCTTTGTTCTAGTGATGGGACATTCGATTCATTTTACTGAATCGATTCATTTGATTCCGTTCACGTTACTGAATCGATACAGTGATCAGAATCACGGCACATTAGTCAACGCTCCTACTGCATCTGTGTAGTATGTAATGGTAAGACAGCAGCAACAGCATTCATTGTTCGCTGCTGCCATCTGGTCTTCATACTATGAACTCCTTTCTTATTAAAAAAATGCTAGTCACTCTAATACATTGAAGGTTTCCGGCGACGCAGGAAGGGGAAGGTCCTGGATTAGGAAGGTAGCAGCCATGGCCTTAATTAAGGCACAGTCCCAGGATTTCCTGGTGTAAAATGGGGAAACTACGGAAAACCATCTTAACGGCTGCCGACCGTGGGATTCGAACCCACCATCCTCCGAATGCAAGCGCATAGCTACGCGATACTAACCGCACGTCAACTCGCTAAGTCATTTTTGAAAATATGTATTTTTCTATCAGCAGAGGATTTTTTTAAATCGTCATATTTTGTATAGGCTACCCGAGATGTACAGTAGCCCACTGGTTTTCTGATTCAACATACTGTTGGTTAAGTTATTGCGTCAGTCGGCTCACTTACTGTCCACATATTATTGAAGTCTTGTGCAACGCTGTGACATACGAACAGAGACAATACTGAGCCATTCTTCCCAATATAAAACAGGTAATTTTGAGTGGTCATGAGCATGAGTCATAGTCATAGGGCAGGCTAGAGTCGAGTTTAATTAATTATCAAATGCCAACTAATAATACTAAGATTCATTAAACTAATAAATAGTATAACCTAATAGCCTACCTACTTACTAGCTACTTTAGAATTATGTTTCGACTACCTTATTAACACTGAAAATAAATCCAACTATTATTTAAACCTCCCTGTAAGAAGAGGACAGTGAATGCAAGTGGGTATTATTTTCAAATGAGCTGAGCTCGTGAGACCATTTGGCGTACGATTCTTTCTGTATACCATGGCTCTGTGTGTATTACTTCAGAGGAAGCCCGGCTCTCCGCCAGTGTCCACTGTCCAGTGTGCCGATAAGGAGCCGTGTGTATCTTGTGTCTCACTGAGCCGTGCTCGTTCACGATTCTTTCGGTGTGCCATGGCTCTCTATATGTCTCGTTGCAGCGGAAGCTCGGCTCTCTGCCACTCGCCAGTGTCCAGTGAGCCGATAAGGAGCCGTGTGTATATTGTATCTCACTGAGCCGCGCTCGTTCACGATTCTTTCGATGTGCTATAATTCACTGTCTCGCTGCAGCGGAAGCTCGGCTCCCCGTCAAAGTCCAGTGAGTGCGCCACTCAGCACTGTCCGCTGGGAGTAAGCTGAATCGTGTGCCGTGAGCTCGCCGTTCCTGTGAATCGATTCACTCGGACATTTGAATGAATCGATACACTGCTTCGAATCATGCATTCAGTAGCCAACACTACTTTGTTCAGCACAAATCTCACACGCGGTGACCGGGATATGAACCACGGAACCCAAAGGGGAAAGGCCGGCGCGCTGTCACCTAAATCACGGAGGCTATGAATAAATAATAATAATAATAATAATAATAATAATAATAATAATAATAATAATAATAATAATTGTTACGGGGATACCCGTGGAATGCAGAGGTGAAAGAAGGTGCGGGCTGGAATGGGTCTAACTACAAAGCTGAGATATTGATTAAAATTGCATTAAGCAAAACATAACTATTTTCACATAGATTTTCAAAGTTTGACCAATAACAACAAGTTAACAAATCAGGTACAAGATCAGGAAAAGCCAAGATCTAGAGATAATTTACCAATCTGGGATTCAAGCCCCAAGTTTTACAATTTTTGAGCTCACAGCTCACAACCACATATTTACAAAAGGGCAGAAATCCCCTAATAACGTAGAGCACTAACTCCCACCTAGCAACGTCAAGCCTCTCTGAGGCACATTTCCAATACCAAAGAGCTGACCCGCTCTTAGCTTCCCAAGCCTATTAAAGGTAATACCCGGCTTTACACTAAATTGCCATCAAGGCACAGCTTACACCAAATGAAACGGGGGTATCTCGTACCCAACCTACTGGGCCTCAGTGGAAAAAGAACAGATTAAATGGCCCAAAATACGAAGATGAATGGAGGCGTTGCTTGCACTCCTACATGAAGCCTTTTAAAACCTAAGAGGCACTAGGCCGATGAAACAGGGGCTATTCCCAAACTATGGAGGTGACTCGTTTAAAAAATAAAAATTAAGACATTACAGAAAGGAAGAAAACCAGTTACAAAACGTAGTCACCTCAAACTAGTATGAAGGGGAGTTCGAGTGGGTAAAGCATTCTCTATCCCCGAATTACAGTTAAAGATATTTGATGTTTTACAAAACGATGGGAGATTACATGTTTATTACATAGCAAAGGTTTCGGACCTTCCCCGCGGATTAAACTGCTGAGCTAGCAAGAAATAAAGATGTTAAGTGGCCATTACCTTGTTGAAGAGCTGCTGCCGGATGAAAGAGGCGCTTCCCGCCTCCTGCTACACTTCCATACACTATGCTAGATGTTGTTCGACTGGCCGAGAGACAGGAAAATCAGCAGTTTTTATACTCTCGGGCAAGATTCGAGACCTTTCATGAATAATTAAGACACACCCACAGGCGTTTATTGGGTAGCCTACAGTTACACATTAAAATCGAAGAAGAAAGACACGATTAGTTAATAATTAAGTACAGAAATTCTGGATTGGCTAAGTTCAAAACTGGCGGAAAGAAAAGATTTAAATTGCCAACCCACAAATGAAAGAACAAAATTTAGTAAAAAACAAACTTATGAATACAAAATTTCTTCAAATAAAGTTATTCCACTTCGCACCAGGGTGCATGGTCATAGTCTTTTAGTAGAGACCTCTATAAGGGAATGTCCACACTTCTTGATCAATGGAAAAAAAACAAGTTGAAATCCACACAGTATTGACAACTTCATAATCACAAAGTTTACGGTAGTGACATCTTCTGAGAAACTAATGAGTTGATCCAGTTTTTAAAGTTCAGAGTTTCTCCTGTAGCGGAGACTTTAAGGCGGAAAATTCAAATGTGTGGCGTAGAGGTGTACCAGCTGGTACAGACCTCCCCCCCCCCCAAATGTCCTTTCATGGAGTGACACGGAAGAAGTTTTTTAAACAAAATATAATCATCAATAGAAGAAAATTTCTGCTTCTTTCCAAATAGATTGTGGGAGAAAATGGAGGAGACGTTCAGAATTTCTGAAGTTTTGTAGAAGAATTTTGAAAAACATTTAAAGCATCAAACAAATTTTAAGTCTCCTTTGTTTTGAAGTAGATAGTTAGGAGTTAGTTGAACTCCGGCTTGAGAGTGTCTTTGTTGCTGTAGAATGCCAACCACACGATGAAAATTTTGACGGCAAGACCAGCCGCCGCTGCCGATGTCCAGTCGAGGTCCTCCGGACCCCGCAAGTACGCTGAGATACCTCTCTCCCGCACTATGAGAGGGGTAGTCGTGATGACGGACGCCGCAGATGCGAAGTTTATTTACAGTCCCCAGATAAGCTGGCGGTTGGTGCGCCGCACATTAGCCTTTGCCGGGAGATAGACTGTGGCGCGCCGTACACAGGAAGACAATCACGTTCGTGGAGTGGGCCCTTACACCACCTCGGTGGCGGTAAGGCGACGAACGCCTGCGGGGCACTGAAACAGTAAGATCTCGGCGGCAGAATTGTTGTTGACATATGATTTTAGGGTACGATCTTTGTTGGAAGGGCAGAGGGGCCAGCGGCGTGGAAAATTTTTATTTGCCACTGATATGGTTTAGCAGGAGATGGGAGCTTGGTAATGGCTGCTAGGTCAAGGCACAGCAGAACAATAACAGGGGAAGATCGTACAATTAACGCATAGACACAAGGAACTTAATCCAAGGGCAGATGGCCTTAAAATAAAACAAAAATATAACCTTCTAATTTCTTACAGAATCTTAAAGACTAAGTTAGCAAGGATATTACACAGGTTTCACCCGCGACAGGTGTACCTTAAAGATCCTCTCGGTGGCTGGATTGCTCACCAACAACGCAACCGGAGTAAGGAAATCTAAAGTGATGCACGGCCCATGAAATCTGGGGGCAATCTTGCCCGCGGGAACAAAGTTCTTAATCATTACTTGATCTCCTACCTTTAGATTGGTGGGCCTCCGTCCACGATCATATCTTTCCCTAACCTTTTCAAGAGAAATTTTAAGATTGGCCTTAGCCTTCTTCCATAGATCTCTAATATTATCAGGATCTATTGTCTCAGGTAAAATATCACTAAGACACCAAAGGTTAGAGAGCGGCGTGTTGGGTACAAACTTAAACATCAATGAAGCTGGAGTGAATTTATGAGATTCATGAACCGCCGAATTCAAAGCGAAGGCTAACCAATGCAGGGATGAGTCCCACCTAGAATGATCATCATGATGATAGGCAATTAGAGCCGACCTCAGATTACGATTGATCCGTTCAGCCAGAGATGGTTGAGGATAGTACGCTGAGGTTGTTATATGTGAGATGGATAAATCAAAACAGAATTTACGGAAGAGATTATCAGAAACAATATATTGACATGGACCAAAGAAGCAAAGATGGAATTTAAACAAGAAATGGTGGACTGAGTGGTAGCCAGCTTAGTCGAAAACAACCAGGAAAATCTTGTGAAACCGTCTACACACACAAGGATGAATTTGTTGGCATTCCCCTTTGATTGGGGAAAGGGTCCTACGTAGTCGATATAGAGGCGATCCATGGGGCGCGACGCTTGATGAGAAGACAATAGCCCTTGTTTAGTGGACCTAGTAGGTTTACTAAGCCAACAAGATTTACAGGCTTTTACCAATTCACGAATTTCGCCGTCCATACCTTTCCAAATGAACATTTCTCGGATCCTTTCCCGGGTTTTGAAGATGCCTAAATGTCTCCCCCTTAACGGGGTCTCATGGTAACACTTGAGGATCATGGGTACAAGAATAGCTGGAACCACAACTTTCATCTTCAGATCATGCCTCGATGGGCAACATAAAACCCCATTCCTCAGCACATAAGGGATAACATGTTCCCCAGAAGAAAGGGTTTCCATAATAGGGGCCAGCGTCGGATCTTCACGTTGATATTTTTCAACATCCCTAAATAGCATGGGAGCATCAGTTAGAATGGCATTTACACCAAAAGGGATGGACTCGGGAAGGCGATTAAGGACCTCTTTCAGATGATCTAGATGTTCTTCAAAGGTCTCAGAAAATACGACGACATCAAGATAATGGTATAAGAACTCGAATTTGATGTCGGAGAAGACCCTGTCTAGCAGTCTCGTAAGCACAGCTGCTCCTGTGGGGAGCACGAAAGGCACGCGGTTGTACTCATACAAGTTCCAATCAGTGGCAAAAGCTGTAAGATGTTTGGATTCTTCAGCTAGAGGGATCTGATTATACGCCTGATGAAGGTCTAAGATGGTGAAGAACTTCGCTTTTCGAAACCATGAAAAACAAGAGTGAAGGTCGGGAAGGGGCACAGATTGTAACACCACCTTCCGATTTAAATACCTATAGTCAATCACAGGCCTGAAGCCACCATCGGGCTTCGGGACTAAGAAAATAGGCGATGAGTATGCCGACTTAGAGGGCCGAATGATACCGTCCTTCAGCATCTGATCTATGATCTCCTTCAGAGCCTTCGTTTTAGGTGGAGATAACCTACAAGGTGGAAATCGAACTGGAATTGAATCCGTAACCTCAATCTTGTATTCGATAAGTTCAGTAACACCGAGTGTATCAGAGTAAACTTCTGGAAACGACTGACACAGCTTACGAATACTCTCAGCCTGCTCCTCAGGTAGATGTCTAAGGTCTAATAACATCTCATCCTGGGTAGGCGAAACATATGAACACGACACAGAATTACATTTTAACAAGGGGATTTTGAAATTACTAGCAAATTTGAAAGTGCATGACTTGCTCTGAATGTCGAGCACAAGACCGGTGTGAGACATGAAGTCCGCTCCTAATATAATGGGGAAAGACAAGTGCTAAGCCACAAACAGTTTAATTTTCCAAGTAAATTTAGCAATCCTAATTTTGGCAAAGATGAAACCTAAAATTTCTAATGGAGAAGTGTTGGCCGAAATGCATTGAACCAAAGACGAAAAAAAGTCAGAAAATGTACAGACAGACTTTAATTTAAAGTACCATTCAGCCTAAATAATGGAACAAACACTTCCAGAATCTAATAGGTTCATTATTTAATTCAATTTTGAGAAACGGTACAGGTGCGGGAGAATCCACCGCATTCCTAAGACATTCTTTAGGGCATTCAAATGTGGGATTGGAAGACTTTCTACCATGTTCCGAGCCTGAGATTTCGGATGGTTTAATTGGGGCTGAGCCTTGAAAAGATGAATTTGCCGACTCAGCCGAAGCCACTAGTCACTTTTGATTATTTGCGTTGGTGGAAGTTGCACCAGAAGTTGAGCAGGAGGGGGTGCTATTAGTATTAGGACAATTCTTAGCAATATGGGAAAAAGCACCGCATTTAAAACAGCCTCGGGATGACCCTGCTCCATTCTTTGCCCCATTGGATTTGATCAAAGGGCACTTGTTCCGGAGATGATCTGCAGACCCACAAGCATAACATTTGCGGGTTGCGATGGTTCGGCGAGGTGGAGGCCGAAGATTAGTTGACGACGGAGGGGCTCCTTCGCGACGCGTAAGGTGTCGGCATATCTAACTCCTTCGGCTGATACAGCCATAGCCTCTAATTCAGCAAAGGTTTGAGGACGCGACGCAAAACAAAAATATGACCTGTATGGTGGTGAAATGCCTTCCACAATTGCCTGTACAATTTGATCTTCAGGGAAATGAAGAGCAAATACCCTCGTGTAAAACTTAATATCTTGGAAGAAGTCGGCCATGTTTTCATCCAGTCGCTGTACTCTGTAATAGTACTTCTGTATTAGAGAGTACCTTGCCCTAGCCCGAATGAAATTAGCTAACAGGTGGGCGTGGAAGTCTTCTATAGATGATTGATCAGCTATGGCCCTTACTATTTTGTCTGAGATGACACCTATGGAGTAGGGGTAAATAGTTTGAAGAATTTGACACGGGGAAAGAGAAAAGACAAGAGCGTGATCTTGGAATTCGACCAAAAATCTTAGAAATGAAATTACATCACTAGTAGAATTGACTGAAAATTTAGAAATTCCCCTAAGTAACATAGCTAAAGGATGAGGCAAACTACTAAACCCGGATGACATCACAGTTAACGGCCTAGGGGGTGAAGAAGCTTCAGAGACGGCGTTATTCAACACAAATGGTGGATGGAGTTACGACGCTCAGATTCTTTTTCCAATGGGGCCGAAGTTTGTTGAGTAGCCGCCGATATCCTACTTTCTTCCCCTTTGGAAGATAATAATAATGTTATTTGCTTTACGTCCCACTAACTACTTTCACGGTCTTCGGAGACGCCGAGGTGCCGGAATTTAGTCCCATAGGAGTTATTTTACGTGCCAGTAAATCTACCGACACGAGGCTGTCGTATTTGAGCACCTTCAAAAACCACCGGACTGAGCCAGGGTCGAACCTGCCAAGTTGGGGTTAGAAGGCCAGCGCCTTAACCGTCTGAGCCACTCAGCCGGGCCCCTTTGGAAGCATCCTCCTCCCTTACTATGTTTACAACAGTGGATTGGTCGGATTTGGGAGTAGCAGATCCAGCTAACAATTGACTAACTTTACTAGACATTTTGGAAAGGTGTTCAACAAGAGCACTAGCCTCCTTCCCTTAACTTGAGAGACAATAGGTCATAAGCTCTATGGTAAAAATGGAACAGTATAGCTTGTACTCTTTTAAGTTGATTTGGAGATGGTTCACCAACTTCAGAAAAACTAACTACAGATGCTAGCTCAGTAGTATTGTCAGTGATAGTGGAGAGAGCCTCATCAATATCTTTCTCTCCCAAAGTTGGGATACTAATCGGCAAATCAAGGGAATCCTTAAGTTTGGTGTTATCGGCTGCAACCGTGCCTCCAGATTGAACATTTCTAATAGCTAATTCATAAATTAATTCCTCCTTGCACAAGTATCCGGGACGGAGGATTTCGCGAGGGCCGGACATGATGGCAAAAGATAGACAAATTTAGAAATTTGAAAAAGAAAATTCCAGCAACTGAGAAAATTGTTAGAGTTCAAATTAAATTCAATACTTAGCCGTCAAAAGGGGCTTAAATGAGACCCATTCAACCACGCTATGCTACCACTTGTTACGGGGATACCCGTGGAATGCACAGGTGAAAGATCGTGTGGGCTGGAAAGGGTCTAACTACAAAGCTGAGATATTGATTAAAATTGCATTAAAGGTTATATTTTCGAAAATAGGAAACCATAACAATTTTCACATAGAATTTCAAAGTTTGACCAATAACAACAAGTTAACAAATCAGGTACAAGATCATGAAAAGCCAAGATCTAGAGATAATTTACCAATCTGGCCTTCAAGCCCCAAGTTTTACAATTTTTGAGCTCACAGCTCACAACCACATATTTACAAAAGGGCAGAAATCCCCTAATAACATAGGGCACTAACTCCCACCTAGATATGTCAAGCCTCTCTGAGGCATATTTTCAATACCAAAGAGCTGACCCGCTCTTAGTTTCCCAAGCCTATTAAAGGTAATACCCGGCTTTACACTAAATTGCCATCAATGCACAGCTTACACCAAATGAAACGGGGGTATATCGTACCCAACCTACTGGGCCTCAGTGGAAAAAGAACAGATTAAGTAAATGGCCCAAAATACGAAGATGAATGGAGGCGTTGCTTGCACTCCTACATGAAGCCTTTTAAGACCTAAGAGACACCAGGCCGATGAAACAGGGGCTATTCCCAAACTATGGAGGTGACTCGTTTAAAAAATTAAAAATTAAGACATTACAGAAAGGAAGAAAACCAGTTACAAAACGTAGTCACCTCAAACTAGTATGAAGGGGAGCTCGAGTGGGTAAAGCACTCTCTATCCCCGAATTACAGTTAAAGATATTTGATGTTTTACAAAACGATGGGAGATTACATGTTTATTACATAGCAAAGGTTTCGGACCTTCCCCGCGGATTAAACTGCTGAGCTAGCAAGAAATAAAGATGTTAAGTGGCCATTACCTTGTTGAAGAGCTGCTGCCGGATGAAAGAGACGCTTCCCGCCTCATGCTACACTTCCATACACTATGCTAGATGTTGTTCGAGTGGCCGAGAGACAGGAAAATCAGCAGTTTTTATACTCTCGGGCAAGATTCGAGACCTTTCATGAATAATTAAGACACACCCACAGGCGTTTATTGGGTAGCCTACAGTTACACATCAAAATCGAAGAAGAACGACACGATTGGTCAAAAATTAATTACAGAAATTCTGGATTGGCTAAGTTCAAAACTGGCAGAAAGAAAAGATTTATATTGCCAACCCACAAATGAAAGAACGAAATTGAGTAAAGAACAAACTTATGAATACAAAATTTCTTCAAATAAAGTTTTTCCAATTCGCACCAAGGTGTATGGTCATAGTTTTTATTAGAGACCTCTATAAGAGAATGTCCACACTTCTTGATCAATGGAGAAAAAAAAAAAAGTTGAAATCCACACAGTATTGACAACTTCATAATCACAAAGTTTACGGTAGTGACATCTTCTGAGAAACTAATGAGTTGATCCAGTTTTTAAAGTTCAGAGTTTCTCCTGTAAAGGAGACTTTAAGGCGAAAAATTCAAATATGCGGCGTAGAGGTGTACCAGCCGGTACAATAATAATAATAATAATAATAATAATAATAATAATAATAATAATAATAATAATAATAATAATAATAATAATAATAATAATAATAATAATAATAATAATAATAATTTCCTGTTCAGCCTAGCAAGTGAAGCCACTTGGCGTAGTACTCGTCATCCTCCCTAGTTGTATCCCACACCCAAAATCCCGTGCTCCAGGACACTGCCTTTGAGGTGGTAGAGGTGGGATCCCTCGCTGAGTTCGAGGGAAAAACCAAGTCTGGAGGGTAAACTGACTAAGAAATAATAATAATAATAATAATAATAATAATAATAATAATAATAATAATAACTGTACCGGTGGTACACCCACCCTGTACATTTAAAATAAGTGCCTTGTCGAGGGCCATCTATAACAAAAACTCTGAAACTTATTTCGGAAATAGTTCGAACATTCATTGATAGATGTCTCTGCTATCAACTTATGTGCGGCTTCTGGGGCGAGGATGAACAATTCATTTTCAAAGTAACTTTGTGTGTCAAGGTTTCCTAAACTGAATTGTTTATTGATCTTTTTTTTGGTGTTCTAAGATTACCATCACTCCTATCTCTTCCCGCCAGCTTAAAATTGTATCAAATAGGAAATTTTTTACATTTATTTAAGTAACCAATCAGAGTTTTTGATATTTATTTGATTTTCCAATGGAAATTGTGGGTGTGTCAGGGCTTCGGCCCAGAGCAATCTGGAACCTTCCTCTCCATTATAAAAGCTGGGACATTTCGGACCATATTGTCCTTCGATCAAAAGGTTTAGATTGTGTTCGTAGCGGAGGCAGGGGAAGGGCTGCCTCGTCCATCGCCGGGAGGTCCACCAGCTCAAGGTAATGGCAGACCCCGTATAATCATGTAATAGTCTCTGAATTATAGTTGGAGGGGAAGGTTTCTAATTTATTTCGTAAAGTAACTTCTATTTCTCAATGTAAATTCTCAAACAAGTCTAAAGAACTTAACGGAACTTAGGGAATGAAGATTGTGAACCCTCTTGTATTCCCTTTCAACTTGATATTGATATTTTGTAATCTTTAAAACCTACCTCTTAATTTTGTAATTTTTTTTTCCCTTTAATCTAGTCGCCTTCGTAGTGTAGGCTTAGCCTCTGTAACTTCGGGCCATAAGCCCACATAGGGTTTTAATGATGTTCTGATGAATTCCAAAGAAGTGCAAGTGTTTGCCTCTTAACATTTTGATTTTCTGCCTTTTCTTTTTTCACCAAGGGCAAGTAGATTGGGGACTTATTGCCCCTGTTAAAGTTAACTTTTTCATTCTATTTTCCTATGTAATTTCGACTGTTGAGACAGTGTCTAGTGTTGCTTTTTGCAAAATATAAATTGTGCCTTAGAGAAGGCCTGGAATTTGTAAACATTTGAGAATAGTCTTCTAGTGAGTAATTGTGTAGAGCAAAGGCACTCTTCCTACTGATGTAAATTTGGGGAGTACCATCTCCTTTAGTATGTACTGAAGCAAACAATGGTGCTCTTGTTAAATTAGTAACGGGGGAACTTCAAGCTCATGTTGCTAAGTTGTTGTTATCTGATTATTTTAGATTTTTCTTATACTGTTTCTCGAGCTCACGAGCTAGACCTTGTGCCTGATTATTTGTTATTTGCTTAGCAAAGTGTAAAATTTGAAACGAGAAAAAGAAACAATTCAGGAAAGAAATATATTTCAAATTTTAAAAAAAGTTTTAAACTGCAAGTTCATTTTTTTTCTATCCACCCATTCATACCCGCACCTTGTTTCACCTCTGTCCACCACGATATCTCCGTAATAATAATAATAATAATAATAATAATAATAATAATAATAATAATAATAATAATAATAATAATAATAATAATAATGTACATTTCCGGAGTTGGTTGGTATGAAAATGAGAAACCAAAGAAAACATCTTCGAAACTGCCAACGTTAGGGATCAAGCTACTGATCTCGCGAATGCAAGCTTAAAGCCTGAAGCTACCTCACCACTTTTCCAACTCGCCAAGTGGTCAAGTTACTTCTGGACAAGTCAAGTATAATCATTTAAAAAAACCGGATGAAATGGAGAGCACACATGTTAGCTATTTATTTTACTTTTCGGCACAGAGCAATTAAAAGCACAGTAAGTAGCCCACCAGTGAAACGTAGGCTACATATCTTCTTAATACACAGAAGTGGTACAACAGGAAGGAAGAAACGAGGTTGCAATAAGATGACAAGTTCCTGAGCCAAAACGATCTTGCCAATGTAGCCTAGTCGACTTGAAGTTGCTGATTTATTTGTTAGCAAATGGTCCTTCTTTCAGATAAATGTTTTACAATAGAAAATTCAGTATCAATTGATAAGGAGAAACGCAACTCCTTAACGACTGCATTCTACTTAGTAGAGTATAATTTATGTGTAGAGAGATCTACATCTTCTACCTGGGGTCATAGCACTTCATGGGCTGTGACAAGTGATGGAAGGAACGGAACACCTACAACACGCCTTTTCAAACGAAAAGTCTGATCCACTATAAGAGCGATTAAAACTTCCAAATATCCAATATTTGAGTTCCACACCGGTTTGTCTTCTTCCAGATTCCGCAATTATGCAAAGTACAAATTTTCTTTCCATATGTAGCCCCAGAGTATGCTGAGCCACATTCTGAGTGTAGATTCGCTTGGTCTTCCCATATTTAGTCAACGAATGGGCTGGTGATTCTCTAGACATCAGTAATTTTCTAAGTGTACGGCTCCATCGCTAAATGGTTAGCGTGCTGGCCTTTGGTCACATGGGTCCCGGGTTCGATTCCCGGCAGGGTCGGGAATTTTAACTATCATTGGTTAATTTCGCTGGCACGGGGTCTAGGTGTATGTGTTGTCTTCATCATCATTTCGTCCTCATCACGACGCGCAGGTCGCCTACGGACATCCAATCAAAAGACCTGCATCTGGCGAGCCGAACATGTCCTCAGACACTTCCGGCACTAAAAGCCATACACCATTCATTTCATTTTCTAAGTATAGTTCCGCTGACTATGTTGCATTTAGTCCGGTAGTACGTTGAGGAATATTCTGAGTGTAGTTTTCCCTTGATCTTTCCACATATCATTACTATCATCACATACACTATACGTCGTTCACTTGGAGACGCGCGCGCGTGTGTGTAGCATCAGCCACTCTGTCAGATGCTACTACTACGGTATGTCAATTTTTTACATATTCTACCTTCAAAAATACAGGTTAAACAAGTCATCTTTCATTATTTCCTTTGCCATCTCAGATGCTCACTAGTTGTTTTACACGATTATCCACCACGGGACCCCAACTGAGTCTGACATTCGTTCCACTTCCATATGACCTTACTTCGACAACTATTGTTATTTCTCGATCTTGGCAACATTATGTTTCGGATATCCTAGGAGTCTTCCTTCTTTCCTCATTAGATTTCACTAGCTCCCTCCCTGTATCAACGGTAGAGAATCGGTCTCCGAATCACAAGATCGCGGTTTGAGATCAGCAGAGATAGTCGGATTTTTGAAGGGCTAAAGAAAGTATATTTGACACCTCTTGTCGTACGATTTCGGCGTGCAAAAGACCTCTGGTGATACTTTTGGGTTTATCGAACAAGATTATGTAAGACTAAGCCATGGATTACCCAAGGGGGAACTGGTTTACTCTGTGGCCTGGTAGAATAAAATGGAACGTCGAAATTCACGCATAGGCAGCTTAAATGGCGTTAGGCTGAAATTCCTGTACACGATAGATCAGACCATGCGCTAATAATAATAATAATAATAATAATAATAATAATAATAATAATAATAATAATAATAATAATAATAATAATAATTCATCTGTTTACCCTCCAGGGTCGGTTTTTTCCTCGGACTCAGCGAGGGATTCCAACTGTACCGCCTCCGCGGCAGTGTCTTGAAGGGTGAGACTTTGGGTCAGGGGGATACAACAGGGGAAGAGGACCAGTACTCAACCAGGTGGCCTCGCCTACTATGCTGAACGGGGCCTTGCAGGGGGATGGGAAGATTCGAAATGGTAGACAGGGAAGAGGGAAGGAAGCGGCCGTGTCCTTAAGTTAGATACCATACTGTCATTTGACTAGAGGCGAAATGGGAAACCACGGACAATCACTTCGAGGATGGCTGCGGTGGGAATCGAACCCTCCTCTACTCAGTTGACCTCCCGAGGCTGAGTGGACCCCGTTCCAGCCCTCACACCACTTTTTTAAAATTTCGTGGCAGAGCCGCAAACGAACCCGGGCCTCCGGTGATGACAGGTAATCACACTAACCACTTCATCACATAGGCGGTCAATTAATAATAATATGATTCTCCATGGTGTGCGTTATTGTAGTCACGTCCTAGTTCGTGAACCATGGGCAATGACTGAGTGGCCTAGTAAGTGGTCCTGAGAGTCAGGATACCAGTTGCTACGGCATGGAAGTGGGCATCTCAGATATTCTGAGTCATGGCCCTCGTTGTGCTCAAGCGGCTTGGACCATACAATCCACCAGTAATCTCTAACTCGTTAGAGGACAGATCCTCACTTGTAATATGTGTAAGTAGGGTGGAGACGTTCCGATATACTGAAATATTGATAATTCATTCGATATCGATATTAAATGTTATCGATATGCCTATATTGCCAAAAGAAAATATCGATATCTCTCGATATCAATTGATATATTTTCCAAAACAAGTAAGGATTTTATATTATAAAGTACCGTATATTAAATGTGGGATCACGGGAGTTCCAGGAAATACAAAATAATATAATCAGATGAAGCGATCAAAATTTAATATTTAAACCGCGATAAAATATAATCAAATACAAAATCAAGCACACTGAGGTTATGTTTTTATCCTGATTAAAAAATATAATCGTATTTTCGGCATGCAAAACATTAAAAAACAAATACACTTAGAACTTCACTTCGATGGGGAGCTATCAGTATTAATGGGGCTTATGGAAGAAAGAAAGTGGAACTGGCTGAGTCAGCAAAGAGGATGCATCTGGACGTGCTAGGAGTAAATGTTATTCGGGTAAGGGGAGATAATGAAGAAGAGATAGGAGATTGTAAAATGTACTTGACGGGTATCAAAAGGGCAGGGCTGTTCATCAGGAATACTATTGCACGCAACATCGTTTCTGTTAGGCACGAATGAGCGAATCATGTGGGTAGATTTGGCAGCTGGAGGAATTAGGACGAGAATTGTCTCAGTGTATTCAGTATGTGAGGGTGCAGATTAGGATGAAGTTGACAAGTTTTATGTAGCATTCAGTGACATTGTAGTCAAGGTCAACGGCAAGGATACGATAGTACTAACGGACGATTTCAATTCTGGAGTTGGAAATAGAACTGAAAGGTACGAAATGGTGATTGGTAAATGTGGGGAAGATATGGAACTTAATAGGTATAGGAAGCGTTTGTTGGACTTCTGTGCTAATATGGGTGTAGCAATTACGAATACATTCTTCAAGCATAAGTCTATTCACCGCTACACATGGGAAGGTAGGGGTGCCATATCCATAATGGACTATATCTTAACCAACTTCGAATTAAGGAAATCTGTTAGGAATATACGGGTTTTCTGGGAATATTTTGATGAAACAGACAACTATTTGATCTGTAGGGCTAGGATAGAGGAAGTGAAATCTGTCTGCAAACGAACAAAGATAGAAAAACTCCAGGTCGAGGAAATTAAACAGAAGTACATGGATATGATCAGTGAGAAGTTTAGAACAGTACACAGCAAGCAGGTTCAGGATATAGAAAGAGAATGGGTGGCATACAGGGATGCTGTAGCAGAAACAGCAAGGGAATGCCTAGGAACAACTGTGTGTAAAGGAAGGAAAAAGCGAACATCTTGGTGGAATGAAGAAGTGAAAGCAGCTTGTAAACGTAAAAAGAAGGCTTATCAGAAATGGCTCCAAACAAGGGCTGACGCATACAGGCAATTGTAAGTAGATGAAACAAACGGAGCGAAATAAATAGTTGTTGAATCCAAAAAGGAGTCGTGCGAAGAATTTAGTAATAATCTGGAAAGGCTAGGTCAAGCAGCTGGGCAGCTTTCTGGACAGTAAAAAATAATCACAGGAAGGGAGGGAAAAAACGAAATGAACACTGTTTTGGGTAATTCCAGTGAACTTATAATAGATCCCAGGGAATCACTAGACAGGTGGAGATAATATTTTTAAAATCTTCTCAACATAAAAGGAAATGTTCCTGGCGGTGTCGCGAACAACTGAGCCCATTGGGAGGAGGAAATAGGGTACCGAGGCAAAAGATGTTCACCTTTAGATTGGACAAAGCAGTAATTGCACCTATCTATAAACAAGGGAACAGGTAGGATCGCAACAATTATCGAGGTATCTCATTGATTAGTATACCAGGCAAAGTATTCATTGGCATCTTGGAAGCGAGGGTACGATCAGTGGTTGAGAGGAAGTTGGATGAAAACCAGTGTGGTTTCAGACCACAGAGGAGCAGCCAGGATCAGATTTTCAGTATGCGTCATGTAATTGAAATATGCTACGGGAGGAATAGACAGTTATGTTCATGTTTCGTAGATCTAGAGAAAGTATATTACAGAGTACCGAGGGAAAAGATGTTCGCCATACTAGGAGACAATGAAATCAAGGGTAGATTATTAAAATCAATGAAAGGCATGTTTGTTGACAATTGGGCTGCAGTGAGAATTGATGGTAGAATGAGTTCTTGGTTCAGGCTGTAATCCTTTCACCTTTGTTGTTCGTAGTTTACATGGATCATCTGCTGAAATGTATAAAGTTGCAAGGAGGGATCTAGTTAGGTGGAAATGTACAGCAGTAAGCATTCTGGCCTATGCTGACGACTTGGTCTTAATGGCAGATTGTGCCGAAAGCCTGCAGTCTAATATCTTGGAACTTGAAAATAGCTGCAGTGAGTATGGTATGAAAATTAGCCTTTAGAAGACTAAATTGATTGTCAGTAGGTAAGAAATCCAAGAGAAGTGAATTTAAGATTGGTGATACAAAGCTGTAACAGGTAGATAATTTCAAGTATTTAGGTTGTGTGTTGTCCCAGGATGGTTATATAGTAAGTGAGATCGTATCAAGGTGCGGTAAATACAATGCAGTGAACTCGCATTTGCGATCAACAGTATCCTGAAAGAAGGAAGTCAGCTACCGGACGAAACTATCTTTACATCGGTCTGTTTTCAGACCAACTTTTCTTTACGGGACGAAAGATGGGTGGACTCAGGATATCTTAGAAGTAACAGACCTGAAAGTAGCGAGAATGATAGCTGGTACAATCAGGTGGGGAAAATTGCAGGAGCGTACTCGGAATGAGGAGATAAAGGCTTCGCTGATGGAGTCATTTGAGGCGAATGGAGGAGGATAGTTTACAATTAGAGAAAATGGACTCCGTTATGGAGGGTAAGAGATGTCGAGGGAGACCAAGGCAACGATACTTAGACTCAGTTTCTAACGATTTAAAGATCAGAGGTATAGAAATAAATGAGGCCGCAGCCCTAGTGGCAAACAGAGGAATGTGGCGACGTTTAGTAAATTCACAGAGTCTTGCTGAAAGGCATAACGGTCTATAATGATGGTGTATGTATGTAAAATAAAATGGCCAGGATTTTGATGACCTAAAATGCTTAAAATATATTCTATAAAATGGCGGCAGAAATCCAGTAAAATGATCCGAAAACTTTAAAAAATGATACCGTGTACAATTTAAACTAAATTTTACAATAAAATCGAGTTGGTAAAATCTATATTTGTGTTATAGATATTTTAATCCTATTTTGGGCTTTTGTCATTGTCAATAATACAAGGTGAAATTTACGTTTTGCCGAGAATTTTTCTCCGCTTTTTCAGAAGAAAATCTCGACTTTTCAGGAGGAGGACTTTTCCATTTGCAGGTGTCACTCCTGGAACGTGGATATTTCCAAGAAGTGGTGAACAAAGTTTCTTTAGTCCCCAGCTTAACAAAGCGTTGTGGAGATTCTCAAGTCTCCATATTCATCCTCACTTAAAGTTGCGGTAATATTCAATACCACACGCGTAAATGCTTCAGAATCCTCAAACATGTAAGGAAATGACTCAAAACGTAACAAATAGTCTAATAAATTCCATAATGACCATATAATGACGTAAAATTTTAGAAAATCACGTGAAAGTACAAAATTGAAAAAATGACAAAAATGACTTAATAAACCAGCATTTTTACAATGCAGAAACTATGATCAGGATTCCTGTACAAGTTAGCAACATCTGTTGTGAACCAATTAAAAGATGGCATGTCATCAAAATCCTAGCCCTGATTATTATTATTATTATTATTATTATTATTATTACTATTATTATGATTATTATTATTATTATATCCCATTCTGCTTCTTCATAATGTTGAAACTCTTTCATCTGTAGTTAATATTACGGGGAGTTAAAAACCTCTATTTCTGTCAAAAAGAAAACAATTATCGCTACCACTGGAATCCTTTGAGTTTCGTTGAACTGCTCCATTTACATCCTCGGGAAAAGTATATTACTACTTCTCAGTAATGCCGGATTTGTTGTGGTATGTTCAGACTAAGAAAGGGTTTCCCCAGTTTGTGGTGAGGTAACTGAAACCTGTTCCTGCCGCGTTGCGTAGCACAGACTGTTGAGTCGTTGGTCTTCTGACCCCAAACTTGGCAGGTTCGATCCTGGCTCAGTGCGGTGTTATTTGAAGGTGCTCAAGTACGTCAGTCTCGTGTACTTCCATGTAAAAGAACTCCTGCGGGACTAAATACCGGCACAGCAGCGTTTCCGAAAACCGAAAAATAAGTTAGTGGGACGTAAAGCCAATAACATTATTATTATTAAACCTGATCTCCTTCATCAAGTGTAGGATTATTTGCTGCAGGAAAATAAAGAGGTTATGCAGTTCTTTACGAACTGCCTCTCGTATGAGCGCGGCTTTCTCCCAGTCGGTTAGAGCACGTGCAGTTTGAGTATGTTTAGAAACATCCTAAAGATGTTGTTGGTGTCCGCTGTCTGTAATTTCGTTTGTTTTGCGAATTTTTCAGATATTTATTCGTTTTAGGTCAACCCAAGACCGTATCAGTGGTTTTAACTTTTCGTGTCTGTTTGTTCCACTATCACGGTGAAACGGCTGGATAGATCTCGACCAAACTACATATTTAGAGTATAGTCGTCGCGGGGAAGGTTTTTGCATGCATATGATTTAACAATCTTTGAATAGACGAGGGCTTTATGGGGAAACCATAACAGTTTTATTCCATTTTCTCTTATACTGTTGATTTAATGTAAGATGCGTTGGCTATATGTGGAACGTCCCTTCATTATAAACAACTTTCGTTATTTAAATGATTTCGCTTTACTCTTCAAATGACGGAGAAATTTATTTTCTGCAAGTCTCTGCATTGAGTCACCGACAGAACGTCAACGAACCTACAGGTTACCATGGCAAGGTCTCTCACTGCTTGCCAGCAAGGAAGTAACGTATTGCAATTTTCTTCATCAATTCTCTAAACTCGTGGTTGTTCCTTGGGTAGAAAGCAAGAGAAACATCAATCGGCCATTCTAAGGGATATTTGCCGAATACCGTTGGAGGTTGCAATCGTCCTGGAATAGCGCTAAGGGGCACTGTTAATATTTGAAGAGTACTGCGGAGAGAAGCCCTATTTTACACCATAATGTGTTTTCTGGCATTTGCTCTCATTGTTATTGTGTTTCTGTTCTACGTTTTTTTCCCGCTTTAATTTCTTGCCTCTGACTTGCATCTTTAGGCTTATGTATTAACACCGTAAGTCATCTTCTTATCTGTTTACGTATGAATCCCTGCACCTAAATCTCTCCTCTGTTACCACTTTCTTATATCTGTAACTCATATAATCACAAATTATTCGGGAGCGTTTTTTTTTTCAAATACACATCTGCTTGGTATTTACATAGATTTATTTGTCCTATCCGTCTGTCCTCAGTTATAGTCATATTTTCTATTAATTTCAACTTCCTCAACTGTATTACTTTCTGCCTTAATTACTCCTATGTATGTGAATGCTAATCCCGAATCCTGGACCCACATTTTTCTTGAGGAAAAATGCCAAGCTCTTCGTAAAATACCGAAATATGGATTCATTTTAATGACGGTGCAGACCTTCGTTTCATGTTAGTTAGTGGCTAAACGGTAAGTCGTATTGCAAAACAGATAGCACAATCACCGTTCAATTTGGAGAAATCTACACCTTTGGTTCTATAACTTATTGCCATGTCTCGATTCTTGATACGTTAGATAGCGCTGCATTTGTTGATTATAAGCAAATATATCCAGCTCGATTGTGACTGGCATTAGGATAAGGGACCGGTCTTTATAATGAAAGCTCTCCATCTCTACTGTGAATGGCAGTTGCCAAGTGAGTCTGCTGTTATACTAGAAACTCCGGAACACGATTGTGGTTGGCAGTAGGAAATGTGGCCTGCCATTATCAACAAAACTTCCGCAATGCCTACCTTACATCGGAAACAACGTATGGTGTCCTCCCTGCTTTATTTCTCGGATAGCGCTAAGAGACATGCAATTTGATATAATCTTACTCACTGCCTTTACAGTAATTTACGGATAAATCCGTATACAATGTAGAAGACCGTAGCGAAGCACGGGTACATTTGCTAGTAATAATAATAATAATAATAATAATAATAATAATAATAATAATAATAATAATAATAATAATAATAATAATAACAAATCCAAACGAGTTGGTTAAGCGATATAGGCCACGTAACTGTAACTGCCAGGAGTCATGAAGATGATTTTTCTTGTTCACATCAGGTAATTGCCGGCGTTGTGCCTTAATTAGGGCTATGACCGCTTCGTTTCCAAACCCAGCCGTTTCCTATCCCATCATCGCTTATACCGTACGGTACCTGAGTTAGTGCGACGTTTAACCACTGGCAAACGAATTACAGAATCCTATTGCGCATATAGGCTATTAGGACTCTGGCCTGCCAAGACGACTACTGACCTGTCCGATGACCTTCAGGTATTGGAACGGGCATCCTTAACCGCACTGCTTGGCTTTCACGACCGGGGCCACTGCCTCTCGCATCTGACATCACCTCAGCTGATCTCACGACCCTGAATGAACCACAGCAGGGAATCAAACCCGAAGCCTCAGCATAAGAGGCAGGCACGTCACCTCTACATCACTACGTGACTATTGGTAGCGCTGGCCTTCTGAGACTAAATTCGATCATGGCTCCGTCCGGTTATATTTGGAGGTGCTCAAATACGCGAGCTTCATATTAGTAGATTCCTTTTCTATCCCATCGGCACCAAAATCCTATTTCGGTACAGCGTATTCCAGGATGTTCCTCTAAAAATCCATAACATTCTGTCTGCCAAGGATATGAGGTTTTATTAATAATAATAATTTCGTGTGGCTATTTCTAGCCGCGTACAGCCCTTGTAAAGCAGACCCTTCGATGAGGGTGGGCGGCATCTGCCATGTGTAGGTAATTGAGTGTTATTGTGGTGGAGGATAGTGTTATGTGTGGTGTGTGAGTTGCAGGGATGTTGGGGACAGCACAAACACCCAGCCTCCAGGACATTGGAATTAACCAATGAAGGTTAAAATCCCCGAACCGGCCGGGAAATCGAACCCGGGACCCTCTGAACCGAAGGCCAGTACGCTGACCATTCAGCCAACGAGTCGGACATGAGGTTTTATTATGTAAACACAATCAAGTTCCATCGACCTTAGCCAGGATCGAACTCGTTTTCTCGGGAACAGAACAAAAATGGATTATCTTAAACGAGTGGGGAACGTATCCTGGGAAAGAACACTCATCCTTTAGGAAAGGTTTAGATCGGGACATTCCATCGATTAAAGAACAAGCGGGTTACGTCTTAAGACACGCCTGCTTTTCTCGAAACTCACAGGCAATGTGCTATAAATATGTATATTCCCAGACGTCTTGGAAACCATCGGTGTAGGAATATTCTGCGAATAAGACCTTAAACTATCATAGTAGTATAATGGGAGAGTTCGGGCGCCTCCTCCTCCTCCCGCCGCCTCCTCCGCCGCCGCCGCCCGCGGGAAATTTGAATTTTGGCGGGAAATTTGAATTTTGGCGCGAGATTTGAATTTGTAAACAAAGCCACGTGCTTTTTGACAGCTGTCATCGACAACAACGCATCGCTAACCTCACTGCTGCCATCTTGACGGGCCTAAACCTCACTAGTGCCAACTTAACCTAACTAGCGAGAGGTAAACAAACCCACGTGTTTTTTGACAGCCACGTGCTTTTTGACAGACAACAACGCATCGCAAACCTCAGTACTGCCATCTTGACGGGCCTAAACCTCAGTAGTGCCAACTTAACCTCACTAGCATGAGGTAAACAAAGCCACGTGCTTTTTGACAGCCACGTGCTTTTTTGACAGCTGTCATCCGCCATCTTTAAACTACAAAGCACTGTGCTGCCCTCTATATCGCAGTAGCTGTAAAATTCGTCACCTGTCATCGGCAGTGCTGCCATCTTGACGGGTCTAAACCTTAGTGCTACCAACTTAACCTAACTAGCGCGAGGTAAACAAAGCCATGTGCAGCTGTCATCCGCCATCTTTGAGCACAGTGCTGCCCTCTTTAGCTACTTACCTTTGAAATGTGGTGGCGGATAATTTGAAAGCTTTTTTGACAGCAACCATCTTGCATCGCAAACCTCAGTGCTGCCCTCTTTAGCTAGATACCTGTGGTGGCAGATAATTCTACGTGACAGCAGCCATCTTTGAGCACCGTGCTGCCCTCTATGTGGTGGCGGCAAATTCCACGTGCTCTTGATTGGTAAACATAGCCACGTGCTTTTTTTGACAGCTACTACCCACCATCTTTAATCAACAGAGTATAGTGCTGCCCTCTATGTGGTGGCGGTAAATTCCACGTGCTCTTGTTTGGTAAACATAGCCACGTGCTTTTTTGACAGCTGTCATCCGCCATCTATGAGCACCGTGCTGCGGGCAATTTCATCACCTATCACCCACCTTTTTGACAGCCGTCATCCACCATCTTTAATCAACAGAGCACAGTGTTGCACTCTATGTGGTGGCGGCAATTTGAAAAATTCTATGTGCTCTTGTTGGGAAACAAAGCCACGTGCAGCTGTCATTCGCCATCTTTGAGCGCTGTGCTGCGGGCAATTTCGTCAGCTGTCATCCGCCATCTTTGAGAACAGTGCTGCACTCTATGTGGTGGTGGTAAATTCCACGTGCTTTACAAACCTATGCGCTTTTCTGACAGCTGTCATCCGCCATCAAAGCATTTAATCCAGAGAGAACAGTGCTCCGCTATCTTTAATCACCGTGCTGCCGGGTGACGGCAAATTCCACGTGCTCTTGTTTGGAAACAAAGCATTTAATCCAGAGAGAACAGTGCTGCCCCGGTGGCGGTAAATTCCACGTGCTTTACAAACTTATATGCTGTTCTGACAGCTGTCATCAGCCCAGCGATTCTCTTTCTATATATAATAATTTCGTACACTGTACTTGATACAACATATGATCAGAACATCGGTTGATGTGTTTACAACATATCTAGGGTATACCTTTGTTCTAAGAAAGAAATTAGACTGGAATTCTGAACAGCTTACACAAGATAGCAACTCTTATAACATCGTCTACCTTTACTTACTCTACCGAGGTACATCTTTACCGAACACGCATTGCAAAAGCGAGAGTGTGCAGTTCAGACTTAAACACATACTACCGTTTAAGAACACAGCATTGCAAGACTAGAATCAAAAACTGTTTAGAAAAACAAAAATCCCCCCCCCCCTCGATATACTTACTGAGCAGCTCATCCTCCTCTTCTGTTAAGGTGCATCTCTATCGAACATAGATTGCGAAAGCAAGAGTGTGCGAGTTTAGACTTGAACATATACTACCGTTCAACAACATATATACATATTATAGTTCGATGTTGTAGAACACTGCATTGCAAGACTAGAATCGAGCATAGTTTAGAAAAAATCTCTTCTCAACATACTTACAGTGCTGCTCTTCTTCTAAGATGAGAACATACTTACGAATTTGCTAAACACTTTCTTTCTTAACATACTTACTCTTCTACCTGATGTAATAAACAAATTTTTTAAGAGTTAGGAGTAGGAGAAGGTAAAGGTAATACCTAATCTAAAATAAAAGAATATGTTAGTTCTACATTATTTATTTACATCTCATATGTACAAGTTTTATCTTGAATGATTTTACTTCTAGTAATGTTTACGTACTTTTACTTCGCGATGTAATTATCATATACACACGCTTTATCTTACAATTAATAATGTAATTCTTGTATGTATGAGTTTTAGTTGATGTTAAGCCGTAGTAAACAATGCTATAACTAAAACTGAGTGATACAAAACTCGGATACTTGCAAGCGTTTACATTGTTGTAATTAATGTAGTACTTAAAGTTAAGTCTTCGGTAACGTGTGCTTACACATACTAGTGAGCATCTACACTCCTAAGATTTTTTTCTAGAAGTCGCATCTTTAGCGACACAGACTAACACATACTAGGGAGCGTTTACATTCCTGTGATTAACGTAGTACTTAAAGTTAAGTCTTTGTTAGCACTAGGCTTACACATACTAGCGAGCATCTACACTCCTAAGATTTTTTTTCTAGAAGTCGCATCTTTAGCGACACATACTAACACATACTAGGGAGCGTTTACATTCCTGTGATTAACGTAGTACTTAAAGTTAAGTCTTTGTTAGCACTAGGCTTACGCGACTACACTGTTGCAATGTCTATCGTCACAGAGGTAAGACGTTATACTGGTTGCAATGTTACAAAGGAAAGAAGCGATACTGCTGCGATGTCACAGAGGGAAGAAGTCATACTGTTGCAATGTCATAGAAGAAAGAAGCCATACTGCTCCGATGTCACAGAGGGAAGAAGTCATACTGTTGAACAGAAGTAAAGGGTTATACTGTTGCAATGTCATAGAGGAAAGAAGTCATACTGTTGCAATGTCATGGAGGAAAGAAGTCATACTGTTGCAATGTCATAGAGGAAAGAAGTCATACTGTTGAACAGAAGTAGATGATTATACTGTTACACCATGCGAGTATTTACTGCGTCCGGGTTAAGTTGGGATGCTATGTTGAAACACACGCAGGTGAATTTCGAACTGCTAACCGATATCGACATGGTTCACTTCGTAAAATCATCAATTCGAGGCGGTCTAAGTCAGTGCAGCGGGTGGTATTCCAAGGCGAATAATAAGTACATGCAATGTCATAGAGGAAAGAAGTCATACTGTTGAACAGAAGTAGATGATTCTACTGTTGCAATGTCATAGAGGGAAGAAGCCATACTGTTGCAATGTCATAGAGGAAAGAAGTCATACTGTTGAACAGAAGTAGATGATTATACTGTTGCAATGTCATAGAGGAAAGAAGTCATACTGTTGCAATGTCTATCATTATAGAAGTAGATGATTACACTGTTGCAATATCATGGAGGAAAGAAGTCATACTGTTGCAATGTCATACAGGAAAGAAGCCATACTGTTGCAATGTCATACAGGAAAGAAGCCATACTGTTGCAATGTCATAGAGGAAAGAAGTCATACTGTTGCAATGTCTATCATTATAGAAGTAGATGATTATACTGTTGCAATGTCATAGAGGAAAGAAGTCATACTGTTGCAATGTCATAGAGGAAAGAAGTCATACTGTTGAACAGAAGTAGATGATTATACTGTTGCAATGTCATAGAGGAAAGAAGTCATACTGTTGCAATGTCATACAAGAAAGAAGCCATACTGTTGCAATGTCATACAGGAAAGAAGTCATACTGTTGCAATGTCATAGAGGAAAGGAGTCATACTGTTGCAATGTCATAGAGGAAAGAAGTCATACTGTTGCAATGTCTTATCATTATAGAAGTAGATGATTATACTGTTGCAATGTCATAGAGGAAAGAAGTCATACTGTTGCAATGTCATAGAGGAAAGAAGTCATACTGTTGCAATGTCTATCATTATAGAAGTAGATGATTATACTGTTGCAATGTCATAGAGGCAAGAACCCGTACTGTTGCAATGTCATAGAGGAAAGAAGTCATACTGTTGAACAGAAGTACATGATTATACTGTTGCAATGTCATAGAGGAAAGAAGTCATACTGTTGCAATGTCATACAAGAAAGAAGCCATACTGTTGCAATGTCATACAGGAAAGAAGTCATACTGTTGCAATGTCATAGAGGAAAGAAGTCATACTGTTGTAATGTCTATCATTATAGAAGTAGATGATTATACTGTTGCAATGTCATAGAGGGAAGAAGTCATACTGTTGCAATGTCATAGAAGAAAGAAGTCATACTGTTGCAATGTCATAGAGGAAAGAAGTCATACTGTTGAACAGAAGTAGATGATTATACTGTTGCAATGTCATAGAGGAAAGAAGTCATACTGTTGTAATGTCATGTTTCCCTACTCGCAGTGCGATGTAACTTTTACAAGAAGAGATGCCCTTACACGGCATTTACAAATCAAACATGGAGAAGCGTCTACTACGTTCACCTGCGAGCAGTGTGAGGCATCGTTTACGAGGGTAGATACCCTTACGCGTCATGTTAAATCAAAACACCCTCTATCGTTACAGAGACCTCAGCAACTAGAGAAGTAGAAAGTACAAAGAATTAAAGAAGATTTAGGGTTTTACTAAGGATGTATGTGTATGTATATTAATAAGGTAGCACTTAAGAATAAAGACTGTTAATAGCTTGTTATTTTAAAGCTGTACAATCGTAAAAGCCCTAAAGAAAGCTCTAAACTTGAGTGCACTGACGAGGACGTTAGCAAAAGATTATACTAATGGAATATCTATCTGTTAATGCTACACTTCAAGCTGTAGAGTGTTTCATAACTAATATCGAAAACAACGCTTGCAGGAAGAAATTCTAACACTATAATACTTTAAAGCTGCTTTTTCTAGTTTTTAACCTTGCAACTCGAGAGAAGGATATTAAGTAACACCCTTATCAAACGTTATCTGCAAGAGCGCTTTTACTTTGTCAGGTATAGAACATTCATCTCTCCCTACGTCATGTTAAATCAAAAAATTATCAGGTATCTACAATGTTATTCTGCGAGCTGTGTAGTGTAACATTCGAAAGATAATATTTTAAAGCTGCTGTAATAGAACAACATTTTAACTAAAGAGTGTAAGTTAGCTAAAGTTGTTGCATTTTATCAACGGTAGGGGTATAGATGTATGTTTGTATTAAAATTCTATATGCATATAGCTAATATGTAGAAATACCTCGAAGTGCTTAGTATAATTCACGCATTAAGAGCTTTGTAAGGTGTAACAGGTGTGGTTTCTTAATATATTATACATCAACAAAACTAATAACACAAGATTCGTTCTCTATTCCGCGATATATAATGCTAATAGAACGTTGATTTAGTTCTCCTATTTCTAAATCAGTTAGCACACTAAATCTATTAGTTAAAAACTTGAAAGTCTTTGTAGACGTATAACATCTTCTCTCTAATTTTCGTTTTAAATCTTCGTAGAGAAATCACTTTAAATTGCTCATTTAGCAGTAGACTTGTCAGCGGCTTGGTAGTTGTAGTTGAAAGATGACCTATGTAGTTAATCATCTCTATAGTTTTTCTACAAAAAAGCGGAATACTATTTTTTAGATTTTCGAATAAATGTCGATGTTAACTCTTGATATACCTAGAAAAGAACAAAAATATATGAATGTAGCGTTAGCACTTGCATCGCACATAATGATGATCGGATATGAAAGGGTTACAAAAGTTAGTTAGTTAGTTAGTTAGTTTGTTATCAGCTAGCCTAGCTATCTTTTACAAACATGCAACTCGAAGAACCTCGTCTATAGCATGAGGATTAAAGAAAACAACTATTTATCAATAGACTAAAGTTACGATATTTTAGAAGAAACCGAGTTTCAACCCGTTGAGGGCAGACATAGCTATGTGCGCACCACGTCTATAGTATGCGGGTTGAAGAGAACAACTATTTATCAATAGACTAAAGTTACGATGTTTTAGAAGAAACGAATTTTCAGTCAGTTGAGGGTAGACATAGCTATGTGCGCACCACGTCTATAGTATGAGGATTGAAGAGAACAACTATTTATGATTAGCTTAAAGTTACGATGTTCGGAAGAAACCAAGTTTCAACCTGTTGAGGACAGACATAGCTACGTGTGCGTGTTTGAAATTATAAGATTAACCTCTTCTATGACATGCAGATTAAAGAAAATAACTATTTGTCAATAGACTAAAGTTACGATGTTCGGAAGAAACCAAGTTTCAACCCGTTGAGGTCAGACATAGCTATGTACGCACCCCGCGTGAGGATTAAAGAGAACAACTATTTATGATTAGCTTAAAGTTACGATGTTCGGAAGAAACCAAGTTTCAACCCGTTGAGGTCAGACATAGCTATGTGTGCGTGTTTGAAATTATACCACGTCTATAGTATGTTGATTAAAGAGAACAACTATTTATGATTAGCTTAAAGTTACGATGTTCGGAAGAAACCAAGTTTCAGCCTGTTGAGGGCAGACATAGCTATGTGTGCGTGTTTGAAATTATACTACGTCTATAGTATGTAGATTAAAGAGAACAACTATTTATCAATAGACTGAAGTTACGATGTTTTAGAAGAAACCAAGTTTCAGCCTGCTGAGGTCAGACATAGCTATGCGTGCGTGTTTGAAATTATAAGATTAACCTCTTCTATGACATGCAGATTAAAGAAAATAACTATTTGTCAATAGGCTAAAGTTACGATGTTCGGAAGAAACCAAGTTTCAACCCGTTGAGGTCAGACATAGCTATGTGTGCGTGTTTGAAATTATACCACGTCTATAGTATGTTGATTAAAGAGAACAACTATTTATGATTAGCTTAAAGTTACGATGTTCGGAAGAAACCAAGTTTCAACCCGTTGAGGTCAGACATAGCTATGTGTGCGTGTTTGAAATTATACCACGTCTATAGTATGTTGATTAAAGAGAACAACTATTTATGATTAGCTTAAAGTTACGATGTTCGGAAGAAACCAAGTTTCAGCCTGTTGAGGGCAGACATAGCTATGTGTGCGTGTTTGAAATTATACTACGTCTATAGTATGTAGATTAAAGAGAACAACTATTTGTCAATAGACTGAAGTTACGATGTTTTAGAAGAAACCAAGTTTCAGCCTGCTGAGGTCAGACATAGCTATGCGTGCGTGTTTGAAATTATAAGATTAACCTCTTCTATGACATGCAGATTAAAGAAAATAACTATTTGTCAATAGACTAAAGTTACGATGTTCGGAAGAAACCAAGTTTCAACCCGTTGAGGTCAGACATAGCTATGTGTGCGTGTTTGAAATTATACCACGTCTATAGTATGTTGATTAAAGAGAACAACTATTTATGATTAGCTTAAAGTTACAGAAGAAACCAAGTTTCAGCCTGTTGAGGGCAGACATAGCTATGTGTGCGTGTTTGAAATTATACTACGTCTATAGTATGTAGATTAAAGAAAATAACTATTTATCAATAGACTAAAGTTACGATGTTCGGAAGAAAACAAGTTTAAGCCTGTTGAGGACGGACATAGCTATGTGTGCGTGTTTGAAATTATACCACGTCTATAGTATGTAGATTAAAGAGAACAACTATTTATGATTAGCTTAAAGTTACAGAAGAAACCAAGTTTCAGCCCGTTGAGGGCAGACATAGCTATGTACGCACCTCGTCTATAGCGTGAGGATTAAAGAGAACAACTATTTATCAATAGACTAAAGTTACGATGTTTTAGAAGAAACCAAGTTTCAGCCTGCTGAGGTCAGATATAGCTATGCGTGCGTGTTTGAAATTATAAGATTAACCTCTTCTATGACATGCAGATTAAAGAAAATAACTATTTGTCAATTGCTTAAAGTTACGATGTTTTAGAAGAAACCAATTTTCAGCCTGTTGAGGATAGACATAGCTATGTGTACGTGTTTGAAATTATACCCCGTCTATAGCGTGAGGATTGAAGAGAACAACTATTTATCAATAGCTCAAAGTTACGATGTTTTAGAAGAAACTAATTCTCAGCCAGTTGAGGGCAGACATAGCTATGCACGTACCCCGCGTGAAGATTAAAGAGAACAACTATTTATCAATAGACTAAAGTTACAATGTTTTAGAAGAAACCAAGTTTCAATGAATAGAGGTCAGACATACCTTAAAATCTTCGCGCTGCAAACTGTTACTCGGATGTATAAAATGCGTGCGTTCAAGCCTGAAACTCGAATGATAATATTCTGCTCGTACCTAAAAAAAAAGAAGAAACATATATGAATGTAGTGTAGGGTGCATCATCTAACCTAGTTATCTTTATAACTCAAAGTTCGAAAACATACCTTTTTAAAAAAATGCACGTGCTGCAGACTGTTACTGGGATGAATAAAATTGTGTACTTTCGAACGGTACCTAAAAAGAACAAACATATATTAATGTAGATGTCTAGCGTAGAAGTTGCTTTGCGAATAAAAAAAAGTAACTAACAGTTCTACCTTACCTTAAGATAAAGGCTGAAGAATAATATTCACAGCAGACGGGAGATGTGTGTACGTACGTAATAAACGCATACAGAGAACTGTAAGCACTTCGCGCAGGCTGCAGCGGCTAAATATTCTGCTTGTTACCGAGCGGATATGATAATCGCTGACAAACTGCGGGTACAGTCAGAACGAAGTGTTTATGCAACAAGAGCTCCTGTTGATGCCGAGGTGTCAGAATTTAAGAGTTCGAGCCTTGGAAAGTTAGCGTGTGATCCTCGACTTCTCGAGGGTACATCTGCGGTATTCCTTACCTGTAGGTATCGAGCTAAAGCTAGATCATGTAATGACGATCGCGCAGGCCCCTCGCCTAGCATTTACGGCTTCTAGTTCGAACCCGCTATCTTCCGAAGTAGTGAGAATGATTGAAGAGTGTTTGAGGGTGATTCATTTGTTGGATGGAGTTGTTAAGCTGGCTTCTTCAGCGGGAGTAGGCTATGTGCCGGTACCGGGATATCTAGTTATAAAACCCGCTACAACAAATTTATCACGTATACTGCGATTTAAAATCCTAGTCAGGAAGGGCAGCCGGCCGTATAAAGCTATGGTGTGAGGCGGGGTGTGCAAAAAAGCTAGCTATAAGTAAGGGCTGTTGATGGGGACGTTAAACCTTGTGCAGACTCCTTCGAAAATGATTTTTTGAGTACAAGACTTGACGGTGATTCATTTGTCGGATGGAGGCAATAAGCCTTGTGCAGGCTTCTTCAGCGGGAGTAGGCTATGTGTCGGTACCGGGATATCTAGTTATAAAACCCGCTACAACAAATTTATCGCGTATACTGCGATTTAAAATCCTAGTCAGGAAGGGCAGCCGGTCGTAAAACTATGGTGTGAGGCGGGGTGTGCGAGAAAGCTAGCAGCGTTAAACCTTGTGCAGACTCCTTCGAAAATGATTTTTTGAGTACAAGACTTGACGGTGATTCATTTGTCGGATGGAGGCAATAAGCCTTGTGCAGGCTTCTTCTAGTCGGGGTACGCGATTCAAATCCTGGTAACTTATGCCGTCGGGAAGGGCATCTAGCTAGATCATGTTATGACGATCGCGCAGGTCCCTCGCCTAACATTTACGGCTTCCAGTTCGAACCCGCTATCTTCCGAAGTAGCGAGAATGATTGAAGAGTGTTGAGGGTGATTCATTTGTCAGATGGAGGTGTTAAGCTGGCTTCTCCGGTAGGAGTAGGCTATGTTGTAATGTTCGGAAGAAACCAAGTTTCAGCCTACTGAGGTCGGACATTGCCGTGAGTTTTACTAAGCTAAGTCTACATCTACCGTACCCCCTACCTGCTAGCAATAACACGAAACGCTGAGGTACCGAAATATACAAGTTCTACAAGCTGACGTACTTGTACTATGATTGAACTGGGGGAGGAGGTTTGAGCTCAACTCGAGAAGCTGCTAATAATTTTAATGCGAACTGTACACGTGTAGTGGACTCTGTACCCTGCTGAGGTAAACGCATTCCAGCGAGGAGCTAGCGAGCCGGATGCAGCTTGCGTGCGCGTGTGTGTGTAGGCACGCTATCCCAGAATATTTTTTTCCTCGTTCTAGAGCCTGTTACATTCCTGATGTAACAAGACTAGGATTTATTTTTTAGACTACACTTAGCTAGAAATAGCTACATGAAATATCGCAAGAATTTGTTGAGTTGCCCTTCCTGATGCAAACTACGAAGCTACGTATTAGGCGGAAAAATTTTGTCCGTTTTGCTCTACGATGCATCGTTTTCGAGATATTTAACATTATGCATTTAAGCCTCCAAATTTAATGAATCGAACCTGCACGGTACGTTATACTCTCTACCATAGCTAGACCTGATCATGTTACGAAGACTCGCTTCAATACAAGCTAAAACAGAGCAAATGCCAAAGGGCCTAAGTAGGAACCGAACCGTTGATCCCATCATTAGACTATGATTTTCTTGTTCCTCATACTGCGAACCTACGTATTAGGCAGAAAAATGTTGTCCGTTTTGCTCTACGGTGCACCGTTTTCGATATATTTAACATTTTGCATTTAAGCCCTAAATTTAATGAATCGAACTATCACGACACGTTAGCCTCTAAGCTAAGAGTAGCAACCATCTTGCGCAAGCACCCTTAAGGCGTCTCATAAGGAGACGTGTATAGCCGCCATCTTGTGTCCGCCATCTTGCGCAAGCATCCTTAGGGCGTCTCAAGCCATCTTGTGCAAGGACACTTAAGCCGTCCCATAAGAGCAGTCGCTATCTTGAGCAAGCATCCCTAGGGCATCTCATAAGGAGCCATGTATAACTACCATCTTGAGCAAGCATCCCAAGGGCGTCTATGTATAGCAGCCATCTTGCGTAAGCACCCTTAAGGAGTCATGTATAGCCGCCATCTTATGCAATTAGCGTCGAGAGAGGGCTGCTGTAGAATTTTTCTTTTTAAATTATCCGCCACCACATTTCAAAGGTATCTAGCTAAAGATGGCAGCACTGCGGATGACAGGTGACGAATTTACATCTAAAGAGGGTAGCACGGTGCTCAAAGATGGCGGGTGACAGCTGCACATGGCTATGTTTACCAAACAAGAGCACGTGGAATTTGCCACCGCTACATAGAGTGCAGCACTGTTCTCAAAGATGGCGGATGACAGCTGTCAGAAAAGCGCATAGGTTTGTAAAGCACGTGGAATTTACCACCACCACATAGAGTGCAGCACTGTTCTCAAAGATGGCGGATGACAGCTGACGAAATTGCCCGCAGCACAGCGCTCAAAGATGGCTAATGACAGCTGCACGTGGCTTTGTTTCCCAACAAGAGCACATAGAATTTTTCAAATTGCCGCCACCACATAGAGTGCAGCACTGTGCTCTGTTGATTAAAGATGGTGGATGACGGCTGTCAAAAAGGTGGGTGATAGGTGATGAAATTGCCCGCAGCACGGTGATCAAAGATGGCGGATGACAGCTGTCAAAAAAGCACGTGGCTATGTTTACCAAACAAGAGCACGTGGAATTTACCGCCACCACATAGAGGGCAGCACTATACTCTGTTGATTAAAGATGGTGGGTAGTAGCTGTCAAAAAAGCACGTGGCTATGTTTACCAAACAAGAGCACGTGGAATTTGCCGCCACCACATAGAGGGCAGCACGGTGCTCAAAGATGGCTGCTGTCACGTAGAATTATCTGCCACCACAGGTATCTAGCTAAAGAGGGCAGCACTGAGGTTTGCGATGCAAGATGGCTGCTGTCAAAAAAGCATTTTTCAAATTATCCGCCACCACATTTCACAGGTAAGTAGCTAAAGAGGGCAGCACTGTGCTCAAAGATGGCGGATGAAAGCTGCACGTGGCTTTGTTTACCTCGCGCTAGTTAGGTTAAGTTGGTAGCACTAAGGTTTAAACCCGTCAAGATGGCAGCACTGCCGATGACAGGTGACGAATTTTACAGCTACTGCGATATAGAGGGCAGCACAGTGCTTTGTAGTTTAAAGATGGCGGATGACAGCTGTCAAAAAAGCACGTGGCTGTCAAAAAGCACGTGGCTTTGTTTACCTCGCGCTAGTTAGGTTAAGTTGGTACCACTAAGGTTTAGGTCCGTCAAGATGGCAGTACTGAGGTTTGCGATGCGTTGTTGTCTGTCAAAAAGCACGTGGCTTTGTTTACAAATCTGTCAAAAAGCACGTGGCTGTCAAAAAGCACATGGCTTTGTTTACCTCATGCTAGTTAGGTTAAGTTGGTACCACTAAGGTTAGACCCGTCAAGATGGCAGTACTGAGGTTAGCGATGCGTTGTTGTCTGTCAAAAAGCACGTGGCTGTCAAAAAACACGTGGGTTTGTTTACCTCACGCTAGTTAGGTTAGGTTGGTACTAGTGAGGTTTAGGTCCGTCAAGATGGCAGCAGTGAGGTTAGCGTTGCGTTGTTGTCGATGACAGCTGTCAAAAAGCACGTGGCTTTGTTTACAAATTCAAATCTCGCGCCAAAATTCAAATTTCCCGCGGACGGCGGCGGCGGAGGCGGAGGCGGCGGCGGAGGAGGAGGCGGAGGAGGCGGCGGGAGGAGGAGGAGGCGCCCGAACTCTCCCATTATACTACTTATCATGTAACAAGCTAGATACCCGTCTGTTCCATTAAAAATATCTAGTAACATTTATTCACTAGATACAGTAATATCCAGAACGTTTTAACTGTAGGTACCTCAATAAAGTAGTCAAGCCAAAGTTAAGCGAAAGGTAGGCATTTCCTGGAAACTCAACCATGCATTCTTCGAAATGTACACGAGTACATTTTCCAACTATAAACAACTGGAAGGAAACCACTTGCGTAATCTATCGTCAACTTACCATGATACGTTACACAACGCCGAAACTGCCGCTCTTAGCATACTGTATTACCTTCCACCCAAACGTTACAAGTCGATTCCTGGATCTGACGTTTCGGATTTTATTCCAGATAATCCTGAATTAATTTTTCCAATACAAATCTTATACCAGTGTTCCTCATATACTAGGAATAGCAGACTGACGACTGTTGCATTTTATCGGTGAATCACACGTTTTAAATTGAATACAGTGCTACCAATGATCAGGCCTTATGTCCCAAGGTAAGATTAATGAATTGTCCTTTCTACACACATCCAACAAAAATTTCATCACCCCTGTGTGTCATTTAACTGCGTTGCTATCTTAGTTTTCCTATGCAGACCAGAAAGACAATCCTTAGAATGTTTGTACGCATACTCAAACTGCACGTGCTCTAACCGACTGGGAGAAAGCCATGCTCATACGAAAGGCGGTATTTCATTTGAAGTTGTAACACTAGTGTGGAAGCAATTTAAGGTGTGTTCAAAGCAGTGCAGTGAGCGTCTAGGATGGTACGACGTACGGGTAGTACCGAGAGGGTCCGATGGTCAAAACATTCCAAAGATTTTTTCTTCCATAACGAAAGGTCGCGGTTGAACTGGTCCAATGGATAACTAGCATGTAGGGGCAGTAATTTCCGAATGGTTTTCTAACCTAAACCAGCACCCCTCAACAACTGACGCATTTCACTAAACTCATTCTCACCCCCTGTGAGTGGGGGACGCAGACGAATAATTAATCCACGGTATCCCCTGCCTGTCGTAAGAGGCGACTAAAAAGGGTGACCAAGGAATGATTGTTTTAGAACCATGAAACTACTTGTGATTAGTACCACCACGCGGGGAACACCATGGGTCGCTTTTACTTGCGCGTAGTACTACTATGTTAGGTACGAAATAGGTTTGTGATTAGTAGCAACAGAGTGCGTTGCCGGCTTTTACAGTACCTGTGATTAGTACCACTTTAGGAGCGACACCATGGTTCTGGCTTGCCTATGATTAGTACCCACTATATGGGGAACACCACGGGATAGTGCGAATCCCTGTGGTTAGTACACATATGTGATGACATTATAGGTTTGCTATGTCTGTGAATGGCGCCGCAATGTGCGAAATACCATATGTCTGCATTACATGTGCGAATTTCATTGCCTGTGAGTAGTACCATAATGTGTGGAATACCGCGAGTCTACGCTACTTTTGATTACCACTCCAACAGACAAATACCATGGTTCTACTTTCTTAGCGATAAGTACCATTATGAGAGGCCGATGACTTGGATTTTGTACTCCTTTAGACTACAAGCATCATCGATTCAGTATTATGCTATAGAAGCAGTCTCTTCGTTAGTAGTGCTATTGTTTTACGTCAGTTTCTGTGCATGTGAGGCATTGCGAGTCGGATCCACTGATTGTTTTAAATTCATTCATTCTTCGTCCTCACGTTTTCAATTGTGGTCAGTGGAGGTTTTTGGACTTTTAATTTGTAATTCCAGTTCGTAACATTAGGGGCCGATGACCTAGACGTAGGCCCCTTTAAACAACAAGCATCATCATCATCATCATCATCATCATCATCAAACTGATTCTCAGTTCTCAGATAGTCTTAGAGCAGTGTAGTACTAGTAGACGTGGCCAATGTTTTCCATGTTAAATGAGAGGAGCCTTAAGTTAGCAGTTTGCGTGTGTGGGGGGTGGGGGATTAAATATTCAAAAGGCGACAAGATACAATCGGGTCAAAAGTGGCAAAACTAACCTAAAGGGGACTACTATACATACATACGTCATTTAACAAGGCTATATATATTTACTATATTGCCCTGTGTTATTTTATTGAGACAGTTGGTATAATATATGAGCGGACGATAAGGCTTCTTCGATCCTTGGTTTTGATATTTCATCTTCGGATCAGTTCGAGCGCACCCGCTGTGTTAATCGTCGAAAGTGCACACGTAGTTTCATTACACCATGAAGGATGATCAACAAAGGCAGCTGCCCGGTGTGTGGGCCATAATCAAACCGATGAGTTTCAAACATCGAAGCGCCACAGGGAGATAGGAACATTTTACAATTTGCTTTACGTCGCATCGACGCAGATAGGTCTTATGGTGACGACGGGATAGGAAAGGGCTAGGAATAATTGTTATTTTCTTTAGTCCCACTAACTACTTTTACGGTTTTCGGAGACGCCGAAATTCCGTCCCAAAAGAGTTCTGTTACGTGCCAGTAAATCTACCGACATAAGGCTGACGTATTTGGGAACCTTCGCAAGTTGGGGTCAAAAGGCCAGCGCCTCAATCCCCTGAACCAATCAGCCCGGCAAAAGGCTCGGAATTGAAAGGAAGCGTCCGTAGCCTTGATTACGGTACAACCCCAGCAATTGCCTGGTGAGAAAATTGGAAAACACGGGAAATCATCTTCAGGGCTTTCTAAAATGCGGTTCGAACCCACTAACTCCCGAATAAAAGCTGAAAGCAACGTGACGAAACCACGCAGCCACTCGCTCGGTGAGATAGAGACTGTTGATGAATTGTCGTGCAAGATCGTCCAAGGGTTTCAGGAGATTCTTTCATAACTAGTAAATGCAGTTCTAAGTCCTCAACCCCACACGACCAACAAGTTGTGATAACCTAGGGTGTTCTGTATACCCTTCATATAAAGCAATAATAATAATAATAATAATAATAATAATAATAATAATAATAATAATAATAATAATAATAATAATAATAATAATAATAATAACGTTGCTGTCGCTGAAGCGCGTACACCGATCGCTCACCCACTCCCGCTAAGTGAACGCGGGGCGAAAAGCTCAGCGTGTGGACCTTTAGTGCAAAGGAACTGGTCTTCCTACTCAAGGTTTCTCATACGTCATAAGTAGGGTTCGGATGTTTAAAGAAAAGGCATATTTTTTTCTTTGCCCCTATTTTCTTGCCTGATTGGATTTTGGTGCAAATCAGGTGATTATCGTCACAATTAAGTGATTTTTATTTGTCGTATAAGTGCATATTTTGGCTATTTTTGTCATAAGGTCACATTTCGAGCTATTTCATTAGAAACATCATATTTCGGTGGTTTGGCAACAGCTGTAGCTGTCCAAAATCATCCTTAACTTTCCGAATGAAAACTAGTATTCACACAACTGCTTTTCCGTATTATATCTGCAGTTAATACAAGTGGAGTACTCTGCCTCTTCTATCAAGATTGCACAGGAATAGTTTTCCAACAGTTTGTCAGAAAGTCTGGCGTATATTAAGTCGAATTTGAATTATACCGAGTGCAATAATTACTCGTTTAGAAGTTGCTAGCCTAGAAATTCATGCAAGTATTGAAATTGTGAGAAGTGTTGAACTTTCGGCACAATAATCACATAGAATAGTCGGCGTCAGTGTAAAAAAGAAAAGTTCAAATCGTGCTTAGTCGAAGTGACAGTTTTTTCTGTGTGTGCAAGATAAATTATGTTCTTAGAGGAAAAGGTGCCAGTTTATTTCAAGATGAGTGCGTACTGGACAGCAGTGATTTAATTTTATTTAAATATGCACCAACAACGTCTTGTGACGTAGAAAGGAGCTTCTCTTGTTACAAGAGTGTGTTAAGTGATAATCGAAGATCTTTCGCGCCTGATGCTTTGAAGATGAATCTCGTCATACACTTCAATTCCACCCGCGGAGAAGAATGAAAAAGTTATGTGAGTTTGCACTATTTTCCCTGCAGCCCTACCATAATGTATCGAAAGCCATCTAGCCCCACTTAATTCGTTTCGTGGTGCCCAATTTCAACTTTAATGCATTTGAGCAATATTAATGCAATCTGCGCTTAAACGTTCTAAAATATTTTTAAAAAATAGAATGATTTCTAGTTTTCTCGTATTTCAAACCACCAATGAAGGGTGCAAACATGTTTTGACTTTAAAATGTTGTGTGATCTGATGATCTTAGCGAACTTATTTCTTTATAGATATGTATCCACAAATGTTTGGTAAGTAAATCAATACGTGCTAAACATGTATATTCAGAAAATTAATATGAAAGTAAGAATAAAGAATCAGAGGCATTGCCGTTTCGATTTATAACTTATTTTAAAAAAGCCATATTTATATTAATCATTCTCGGGTCATATTTTGTCATTTTTACGTCATATTTCGTCACTTTTGAACTCATATTTCGTCACTTTTGAGGTCATATTTGCTTACTTATTTGGGCTATTTTTAGGTCTTAAACATCCGAGCCCTAGTCATAAGTAACATCTAAGAGTTTCTTTTAGAATAATTGAATGTCTAAGTTCTCGAATAAAGCGGTAACATTCCGATAAATGTATAATATTAAGACGCGATAGGCCGCGCGGTGCTATGGTAAGTTTTATGTTACTTGGTAGCGTTGATAAATCGTGGGCTACTGCGGTATTATAATATGTTAACGTTATACTTCTTGATTGTACGTGAAGCAACAGAAATCCCCAAGTAGTAACTGTAATTGGATTTACGTCACACTAACTACACATTGTGGTTTCCGGAGACCCCGAGGTGCCGGAATTTCGGCCTGGAGGAGTTTGATAACATGCCAGTAAATCTACTGGCACGAGGCTTACGTATTTGAGCACCAATAGGTAAGGAAATCGTAGGCACCTCTTCGTGGTGTTTCTCTAGCCATCGTAAAAACCATCCAAGATATTTTTCTTATTCTTATACTCTCTCATAAATAAAACATTATTTCATAAACTCAAAGCCAAGCAATTGTCACGGACCCAAGAACAAAATTTTGTGACGCTCACTTTCCGAACATGAGTAGCTGAGGTGTAAGACGTTGTCATGTCAAAAGAAAATAAGAATGAAGAAAGAAAGAAAGATAGAAAGAAAGAAAGAAAGAAAGAAAGAAAGAAAGAAAGAAAGAAAGACAGAAAGAAAAAGGAATTAATGAAGAAGTAAAGGTAGAAAAGGCAACGAACAGAAGAGAATTGTAAGTATTATTACTTTGGTCTTGAGAGGCCTGTGAGTTTTACATGGAAGGCTCATCATATATTTGCGGTGTATTGGAGGAGTTCCAGGCATGAAATACGTGGAAGAAATAAATATCAAGGCTTATGGGGTAATCTTTCACTTCTCAGATATAGGATGCCGTTTGCGATTAGACTAAATTATAAGTTCGACCTCTAGACTGGCAGGTTAGCATCAACTTGACCACGTTGTTCTACGAATTAGAACTGCTGGAATAGTTACTCAACGTGACATATTAGGCAATGGAACTTGCCAGAGAAAACCTGTTTGAATTAATGTGAACTCTTCACTCATTCAATTCGAGGGGCATGCGGCTACGTGCAGCAATTTATAACTACCGCTTTACTTCACGTTCCGACGTCAAACAAGGCATATTCACGAAGTAAGATTACAAAAAGTGGGGAAATTCTTTTGAAGGTTAATGAGCAGTCACTTATGGTAGATGTATACGTGAAAAATGAAAATGAAAATTCACAGCATGTTTCCAGTCATTCGACTGGGTCAGGAATGGAGTGAATGAAGTCTCCATCTAGCGGCGAGGATAGGAATTGTGCCGGCTGCCGAAGCCTGTCGCACTCCTCTGGGGCAATAATTAATGAATGACAGATGAAATTAAATGTTAACGGAGAGTGTTGCTGGAATGAAATATGGCAGGAAAAACCGGAGTACCCGGAGAAAAACCTGTCCCGCCTCCACTTTGCCCAGCACAAATCTCACATGGAGTGACCGGGATATGACCCACGGAACCCAGCAGTGAGAGAGGCAGGACCGGTGCCCCCTGAGCCACAGAGGCTCTAGATGTATACGTACTTAGACTAAGTAGATCCATTATGTCAACGCGGTGATACACCGCAGAGAATTATTTCACGAACTTTCCAGTGGACCGAGCGAGTTGGCCGTGCTGTTAGGGGCGCGCAGCTATGAGCTTGCATTCGAGAGAAATAGTTCGTTGGAAAATACTATTTCAGAGCTGTTTCTTGGATTCTGATCGGCACCTAGTGCGATCCTCCTTTCTTCGCACAGTGCCGATTTTACTTCATAACTCAGGAAACTCGGCAACAAATTAATATCCTCTGTTCTGCAGCTCCTGGAAATAAAATACATAATTATATAATTTATTCGCATGTCAGTGCAGCGCAGCGTTTATAAAATACCTACACACTCGAATGGAGGTCATTTATAAATATAATATTCTTCTTAGTCCTCCTCTTCCGCTTTTTTCCACACCTGTGGGGTTGCGGGTGCGAATTGTTTAGCACATGTGGATTTTGTCCTGTTTTGTGGTCGGATGCCCTTCCTGACGCCAACTCCATATGGGGGGATTTAATCACTACTGCGTGTTCTTGTGGTGGTTGGTAGTGTGGTGTGTTTTCTGAATATGAAGAGGAAAGTGTTGGGATACACACAAATACTGTACCATTACGTTACATTAGCGGCCGTAAATGTCATGGAAACAGTGGACAAATATGGCGTACAATAGCTTCAGGCAATGTGCAAATGCACAGAGTATAGATATAGTAAATCGATATCGACCGGTCGCAAAGAAAAGAGCCTCAAGATTAAATAATGATGGACCATAAAAAAATTTGAATGGAACCGATTCTTGACTACCTTGAGAAAAAGTTACGAGTTGAAGAGGATCAGCACAACCTACTGAAGGAGAAGAAAAAGATTAGCACAACGTTAAATATTAAAGTAGTAATATACGGACATCGTTGAGGACTTTATCTGCAAAATATCGGCAGGAAAAACGAAGATTTGAAGGAGAATATTTATTATTGCAACAGCCAAATTCAGAAGCAAAAAGAGAGTACAGCCGAGTCGAACATTGCCGAAATCAGTATTATAGCGGCCAATTTATGCTAAGGAAGGCATAATTTATTGTTTCCAAGTGGGAAACAATATCTGTTTAGGCTAATGAATTAACAAAAAGTAGGCCGAATTAAAGAAATTATCAAATTACGAAAGATATTTACGAACAATACAAGAATCACAAGGCAATTAATACGTATTGAGTAACCTACTGTTCACCAGTGAAATATGCATTCTACCATGTATTTGTTGTTTTATCATTTCATGAGAACTGGTGACAAGATGGAGTCAGCTTAAACAGATGGAATTGATCGCTCAAGATGAAATAGCTCAAGCCAAGATTCCCAGCCGGAGCCGCAGATGACGTAACCTTTGGACTGCGATGGCTGCCTATTCCAAGATGTCCTAGACCAGGAGGAATCCAGCAGTAAAATCCCGTTACGAGATAAGTATTATGAGTTGCATCGTATTGAATTTGAGATTAGTTGATGAAAAATATTTCGTATGTGTACAGGAGTGCTAGAAGTAAGAGATTTAGTGCCAATGAACAGATATTAGAGTATAAATGCCAATTATTAACCGATGATATGTGCCAATTTCTGCAGTATAACTAAGATGCTTATGAGATAATTTTAGGTTAATGGAAACAAGATCAGATTGAGCATTTGTGCATGTTTAGTGCCAATCCATACGAGCAGACCGTGAAACGTTAAAACAGTTGTGGTTGTAGAGAATGCATGCGAGATACGAGACGTAACCTAATATTTGAGGTCAATATGAGTTGAAGTCATGGCCAGTACGATAATTGTATTGTAAGGAAATGTTGAAATATTACGGAGTTGCAGTGTGTAAAAAAATATTCAGGCTATTAAGTATTTCTACCGTAACACAGAGGTTATTTAAATGGAGTTAAATGAATGTTTTTTTTTTAAATATAGAGGTAAATATAAAGGAAATGGAATATTAATGTGGCAAGATGTAGTTAGAATGAGGAGATGTGTTTTCTGTTCGTTGCATGAGTAAGGGATAGCTGATTGAATTGCGAGTTCCTGTGTTACATATAATATTTATATTAGGATTAGCACTGCAAATGAAGGATTCAGGCCATGTTAAGTTGAGTGTATGACTTGAGCCAAGCATAATATGTTTCGTAGTGACTTTCAAGCTGAAGGTATTGATAGGTTACGTGTTTGTTATACGTTACGTAATATAATTATACAAGAATAAAATGGAGTCTCGCATATATAAATATTTGAAGTTCAGCGCGTCAGCGCTAATATGAAGAACGGTTTTCTTTGACAAAATCTTGGCACAGCGAAGAGATATTTGAGAATAAGTAAATATATTGGCATATGATTAGGAACTCGTGGCACGATTTTCGCAGGTTAGACTGATTTACTATCATATCTATGGCACTCTGTAGTAAGGATATTTGGTTTATTATGTACATATGATGGTGTACAGTTTTAACTTACTCAATTTTGGCTATGATAGGAATGTTAATAACTGCATTGGTGTTTTTGAACCCAGATTTAAACAACGTAATGCTTATCTCGTAACGTGATGAGTCAGAAGTGAGAATCCAAACAAGTGTCCAAATAAATTCAGACAAATAGACCGAAAAGAAAGATGGAACCTAAATGATGCTCCAAAGACAATCCCAAACAGTATTAATAGGAAGATATTCCACTCCTCCTTAATGAATAAAGTTTTGGTCCCTACTTTTCCCCCATGAATACTGAAAATATGATATATTATTGAAGGTTAACGTGAATGTAAACAAATATAATGATAATTTAAAGATTTTTCAACTATGTTTATCTCAGAAGTCAAGAATTTAAGAATGATCTATGTAATTTCATACGATTTTCTTTTCTTTATTGCCGATAGATGCATTGATATTCCATTTTATAATATATTAGCATGCTAATAAACTAGATATAGTATTAATATTGCGTTTCTATTCCTAAAGTAACTTATAGTACATAGTAATAAGATAATATTTGGATCAATTGAATTTATTTATGCCGAATACTAAGCGTTGATCAGGCAATTTCCTAAATGTATGGAGACTGAATGACTGGTTGAGCATATAGCTACTCTTCAACGGAATCTACGACTTATCTAGAGTATATGGGAATACAATGAAAATAATTTACCCTGAGAAATTTAACCCGATGTTGTGAATTTCGTAGCCGGAGCAATGTTTAAACAGGTGTATATTTAATTAATGCTCCAACGCGGCGCAATAGATGAAGTCACCGCGGGAACTTTAATAAACCAAACGGTGCATTAAATTGGTCGCCCAACGTGGCGCAACAATATAAGACAGAGACACCGGAAAAGGTCACAAATTAAAAGGTGCAATACCCAGTCCCCGAGCCAGAAGAATGAATCAAACGCCATTAAAATCTCTGACCCGGCCGGGAATCAAACCCGGGTCCCTCTGAACCGAAGTCCTCAACGCTGACCATTCAGCCAAGGAGTCCGACCATTTATAAACATAATGATTATGATATATAAATAAAAACCTGAAACTTCTGCCGAAACACCAGATAAACAGGAAATGATACGTCCTCCCTCGCACGCTTTCTGCGTACCTCCATTCTTTTCCTTATTTCGATATCTGCAACATTCGGTACACAAGTATGTTCCCTGTAGCAGATCTCCAGTGGTTTTTAACGCTCCAGAACAGCGGAACTTCTTCTGTTGTACACAGAGCCACGAAATAAATCCTTCCCTTTTCCTGCGTGTACTGTATCGATATCCCTCTAACACCAAGGATAGTTGTCCTATTCGCGTCTTAATAATTTTACCCCGCTATCGCTCATTTAATTCTGAACTGATTGCCAAAAGAGACGAACGAAGATTAAGAATGCTGTTTACAAAATGTGAACATCTGCGTGGAATGAGTTTGAATATCCCCTTTATACTGAGAGGAGTTGGAATTTCCCAATCAGCTGACTTCGACCCAGATAAGTTGTTATCAAAGTTATCCATCCGTACGCCCCGCGCACGGAGCCGAGATTTTAATTTCAAGAATCACTTGGCTTCAGGAAGGGTCGGGCCACCCCCGGCCAAAATCATAACGTGCCTGGATGGCTCCAGCGACCCCAGAAATAACTGGGATAAGCTGCTGTGTACCCGTCGTGTACTTCGTCTCCGCATCCAGTGTAAATAATAATAATAAAAATAAGAAGAATTGTCTTCCAATATTAAATATAGCTGCCTCGGCAGATCAATGGCACCGTGTTCTACTCATGATCCCGGGATCCACGTGCAATCCTGGCCGAGGTAGTTGATTTTTGGAGGACAGCCAAAAGAACTAGGCACTCCATGTTATTGTAGTTGGCATGTTGATGATATCTGACGGCGCTGTCGGCATCATGTGACCAAATTAAATTAACTCGGCCATTAGAAAAGTCCAGTAGAATTCGCACTTTCATTATTATTAAAATGAGCTAGGATGTTCTGATATAATAAAATTCTCTTTCTTCTTTTTCCTGGTCTATATCCAGTCCTCAGGCTAGATCCCCCTGTGGGTGGGGGCGGTAGAATAACACCCACGGTATCCCCTGCCTGTCGTAAGAGGCGACTAAAAGGGACCCTAGGGCTCTGAAATATCGAGCGTCGGTTGTCGACCACGGGCCCCTAGCTGAGTCCCGACATTCCTTCCACTTATTTGTGCCAGGCTCCTCACATTCATCTATCCTCTCTGACCTCGCTTGGTCAACTCTTGTTATTTTCCGACCCCGACGCTGTTAGGTTTGTGAGGGCTAGGGAGTCTTTCATTTTCACGCCCATCGTGGCCCTTGTCTTCCTTTGGCCGATATATTCATTTTCCGAAGTGTCGGATCCCTTCCATTTTTCTCTCTGATTAGTGTTATATAGAGGATGGTTGCCTAGTTGTAATTCCTCTTAAAACAATAATCACCACCACCTCAGACCAGAGGAATTAATTACACGCCAACTTTGACAAAATGAACTAAAAATGGTGTCAAATTTCCCTGTTTGACACTATTCCGTAACATAAATTTTAGGATGACACCCAGGTCTAAAGATATTTATGTCAAAATATTTATATAATTCATAAGCAAAGCAAAGTCGCCTCCGTACAGGCCATGAAGGTCCTTGGAGCAGTGGAAGGTAAAGGCTTCCACCATTGTTAACCTCGGCACGTGATGGGGTAGAGTGGTTAGCTCTATGCCCGGCTGCCTTTGCCCGCAGGAATTAACCTGGTACTCATTTTTGGTGTAGGCTGAGTGAACCTCAGGGCCATATACACATCTGGAAGTGGAAATCTCGCTTCTTCAATTTTGCGACTTCCTGACGGGGATTCGAACCCACGTCCTTCCGGGCGAACCGAGCACGCCGTTACCGCCTCGGCCAGGCAGCCCCTATATAATTCAGAACCTTGAATATTAGTACTCTGCATTTGTGTATTGAACCCGAGTGACTTAGGCCCATAGTCAGTCATGATTTGATTGATAAAATAATATATGGTACATTTATTGAAATACAGAAGTGTAGTTGAAAATATTTCATCTGTGTAATGTCGAAATATGAGCGAAGGAAGGACGACAGACTGGAGCCTGAGGGATTAGCTCGACACAACAACATTTAGCTACTTCACAGCAGGGGATCTCATTAGTTGGCGAACAGGGAAATACAAGTCCACAAATAAGTCTTGGTCAGAAAGAGAAAGGGGGTAGGTGATACGAAGGAAGCTCGCAACATGAGTAATGCGCTGGGATATTTTTGGCAGGACGGAGATTCCCGTGACGTCATGGAAAGCTACAGCGGTTGCGAGGACATTCGCTAGCCTAGGTTCGGGCAGGTGGAGATTTAAATCACGTGACCGCTTGCCGGCCAATCGCTAAAATTTGATGAAAGACTCAGGGATACCATCCTAAGAAATGATGGATGAGATATTCTCGTAACTTCCAAAGTAATCAGTAATAAATTATTCTGAGTACACGGATCGATGTAATGAATTTATTAGATGTCACGCATGGAAAAATAATCAATAATTATTGGCAAATTAAATAAATTGGAGGCTGGATTTCTTGGAAACCAGACAGCTTGAATGTCATTGGCTGGACGAAGACCACGTTGTAAGGGACGCTTCCGAAGGCGCGAAATGTGAGGAGCTAAATCCACCCGTATCTCCTAAATCTGTGATCGCCAGGAGTTCATATTTAATCCAGCAAATATGCTAGCGGAGTGGATTAATTTGATATAAATTTTTACGTCCAATTCGGAGTGCAAGTACCTATATTAAAAATCCACCCCCTCCCTCAGGGGTATGACGTCAACGAATCCGCGAGGGAAAGCTTCATCCATATATACGGGACAAGGGATACTCGCCGACACACTTGAAATGAATCTCTGGAGCTGAACCATCGGTCGCAGCTAACTTCAAATTCTACGGGCGTACAGTAACTCAACATTTAATGGCGCGAGCATCCGCCAGTATTTAGATAATGTGATCACGCTCAAGCAACATGAACTGGAAATAGTTAACGTAGGACAGTGTTTGTCAGTTATAAATATCAGTGAAGTGAATTAATTGCACTGTAAGAGAGTAATATAAATTGCACCGCAATAAGTACGTAAATAACAGACTGTGTGACGAACAGTACTTTAAGGGAATAATAGCCTGTACTTTGCAATATCGAACCGCTATCATGAACACTTCAAGAAGGCCGTATGAAACGGGCGTATCGCGTCGGACGACATAAATCGCGACGGGCGTAAAATTTGACACCTCGTCGTACGTGTCCAGGTCCATTGTGCGGTAATTGGACGAAGATTAAAATAGTGTAAATATTAAATTGTTGGGTCTAGGATATTAATTTGTTGTATAAAAGTTAAAGTGTTCAGTGTTAACGTTGTCAATGGTGAAGCTGTGATAATTAAGGTATAAGGTAAAATGGTAATGTTCCAGGAAATCTTTTGTAGAACTACGCCATCAAGAATGGAGGAGTAAAATGCAGAGAGGGGCCGAAAGGAGCCTCTCATCTGCAAAGCTGTAATGGAATACCGAGAAACTAAGATGAGTACTAAACTGTAAATAATATTTGGGAAATGTTATCGTGATGGGGAAAATGGGAATTATTTGATTAGACTTGGTTACCTTCTGTAACAAGATGAGTCGCTTAACGACCCCATCCTAAATTTGTAGCACGGACAGTAGTAAATAATAACAATGTAAATAATCGGGTCTTTTATGTATTCAGTTTGTTGGAGATGTAAATTTCGTAGATATAGGGTAGTACGTTAAGTCATGCATGCATTCATATTTTCTTTGTAGTCAAGAATAATTTTCTTTACATTTGATTTTGGTTATTATAGTTAAATAGACCCGATATGTGTTTTTCTGTTTGTCATTTTAACGAGCGATGTAATGACATTGAAGGAAAGTTCAGCCTCGTCATACCAGTGGTGTTGATGATTAGTATGTTCATATTTTCAAAGTGAAGTTGTTAAATTTGGGAGAAGCGATAATAATAATAATAATAAAATTTCCAAGTAAATCACATCTGGATTGATTAGTGCCAAAATAAATCGAAATTGTAAAAGGGGTTATGCGTTAAACATATTAAGAGCGGACTACCGTGTAACAGGCGAATTTTTTTTTAAATTAATAATAATAATAAATAAAAATAAAACTACTTTTTTAAAGAATTTTTTTATTTGGATATAATAATTCATGAGATATCGGAAATTTAGTGAGCCGTGCGTAATAATAAAGTTTAAGTGATCAGGTGTTGATTTTGTCGGAAATCAGTTAATGACGGGATGTCGTTTTTAATTCGGAATTAAAGTGTGTGGAAATTTAACTTGATAAATTAATAATATTGAAATTTGAGATCGGTGCTAATAATCCGTACATGTTAATGAACGTGTGGTTTAAATTACGGTCCAATATATTTTTACGTATAAATGTGTTTTAAAGTTGCAATTCATTAGCCGGAACACGTAGGACTAATATTACGAAACCATGATTGTCAAATTTTGGTAAATATAATTTCAAGATGTTACGATTATTTGTGGAGAACGAACTAAGGCGTAGATCAAAATGAGATGTTAAAGAATCTGCAGTCAGATAATAAAAGGTCGTACGATGTCAGAAGTGAATAAATAAGTCAGTTGATAATTCTGTGAGAAATAAATGAATCAAGGAATATTGAGATAGAAAAGAAAATAAATTCCGTACGAGAGACACTTAGGATATTGAAATGAGTGTAAAATGTACGGGCAGTGTCACAGAGAAATACTGAGTTACGTAGCGGGTAGAATTCGGACCCGTGACAGCATGTACGAAATAAATAGACTGCACTGCTATTCGTCGAGATACTACGGATCTAAGGATAATGAGAGTTCAGAGTCCACATAAATGATCGTATAGTGTAACCATTGTAATGACGAGGGATGACAATCATGATGTCGTGACAATAATAATAATAAATATTGCAAGATAAAGGATTGGACCGCCTTAATTAATTGAGCGTTGATAAAGATGTTAAACGGGAATTTAAATGATAATATGCAACCGATAATAATAATAATAACAATGTAAGGACGATGTTAAATCATCGCGGTCAGATTAATAATAATTGTCATAATAATAACAGTAATGATGCCGTTGGGTGATCAGTGAAATAATTATAATTGCGACCGATATCTTAATATATTTTGGCGGAAGTGACCGGTTCATTAATAATAATAACCTCTTGAGTGACGTGAATAAATATAATAATATCTGGAGTCACCTATTCATTAATAATAATAATAATAACCACAAGAGGGATATAATAATAATAACAGTAATAACCATTGGTGTTTGCGTCCCGCATAATAATGACGATATTAACCAAACGTGACAGTGCCAGGAACCGTTGAATAATAATAATAATAATAATAATAATAATAATAATAATAATAATAATAATAATAATAATAATAATTTCAAGGATGATAATTTCATGGATAAATGAATATTCTGACGATAGTGGGTTAAATTATTTGGTGACAACATCCCTCGATTCGTATGTTTGAATAATAAGGATGATAAATATTATAGTCATTTTGTTACCTCGTTATCGTACGGTTTCCGTACGGTATTTCCCACCGCTTCTCGTTATCTCATCTGTGGCAGTAGTCTACTGAGGCTACTTTGTAACATTTCAGATCATATGTAAATAAAATATAAATGCTAATTCAGTGGTATGGCATCAGCTGGACATCGTAAGATAGGAACTGTCCGTGTAATCCATTTTTCGTAATTCACGAGAAACATTACCCGGTCCGAGTACCGGTCTCGGAAAAATGTATATAGCCGGAGTACATCATCTTAGTTAAATCGAGAAGCCGACCGTAACATGCGTTATGCTCGGGCTCCCGATAAAAGGAAGCTATATCCTTGAACAACGGTTCGATTCAAATGGAATCGATCCGTAAGTTATACTCCACTTGTAATTTCTTTCAGAAGCAACCCAGCAACATATTGATACCACTTGCGGTATAGCATGTGATTTATTTATGTAACATGTGTGGAAATTTAAATATCGTTGCCAAATGTATCAAAGTTTCGTACGTCAGATGGCGTAATAAACTGCTCCTTCTGGCAAATTATTTCAAAGGAAACCATTCTCATAATCTTTTATTGTAGTTAGATGATGCCCTTTTTAAAGTTAACAGTCACTTCCTAGTCCTATCATGGAGTCCTTAAATTCAAGTTTACGATCGAGTTTTCCCCATTTTAATTTTAAATTGCTCCGTTCATTCCCGTGTTCATTGATGCCGCTATATTTATATTTGATGACTTAAATAATGAACCGACACCCCTGAGATAAATGCTAATCTGGGACTCGGGAGGTGGACGGGTGCAGTATATCAATTGCAAAAATCCTAACTGCTAACTCCTAATATTTTAGTAGGTTCTACACTTTACAACTTCAGGCTATAGAACAAATTTCGCAGGGGGTATAAAACGATTGTGCTGTTATGGTTACATTTTTAGGACTTTGAATACTGTTTCAAATCTCGCCAGCCGCTCTCCACCATTCAAAAAACTGTAATGTGGAACTCGGTCGAAACCTCTTTTTTCCGTCAATTAATGAATGCATGTAAACCTGAAGGTCAAGCCAGACTTTGTGTTTACATAGGTGACGGGAAACTACACTTACGAATTAAAAATATTTGTTCAAGGAAATAACTGTTTGATGGAAATAGCAGCTACTACAGGAAGGGAAGGAATGTAGGTGGCCCTTGCGAGTATAAGACGGTCAAAAAGTAACCAAGCCACTTAATAACTTTGAATCAATAATGTGACGAAGCTGTCTGCTGAGAGTCATCCTAGGATGAACTGGATCTTTTCGACAAACAGGAACACCAGATGGAGATATATGGTGGCCAAAAATTGTAAATCAAGTCCCTTTCTGTTAATGTGTCTGTGCACGTCTTGTGATATTTCATATTTGAGATCAAGAATTAATATTTCCTTGGAGCATCTCATAAACATTGTAAGGATTACTGCCATCTCAACTGATGGAGCAAATTTGCCAGATCGAGAAATTCGCTTGTGTACTGACCTACATATCTTATCTAGTGCATAGCCCCCAGCGCCACTGAGTGCAATCCTTAGAATGATTTTGCTGTTCAACTTTCGAGAAACCGATTTCAGTGCAGAACTCTGTTAATCATTCTTTCTCTGTTCCCAAGATATTGGATTAGATCCTGGCCGAGATTAGTGATATTCGAGGACATCTAAATTCGATAAGTCGATACTATCAGCTTCCTGCACATTGAAGAATTCCTGCAAGAAAAAAATCCTTCACTCCTGAATCTCCTAAAATCTACAACATTTGACGGGACCTTAAACCAATTTATTATTATTACACCTCAGGAAAATGTCGGTTTGGTACTATGTATTTTTCGTACCCATGGGCACATTCCTTCAAAAATGCTCCACAAGCTTGCACAGATTCCGCAGGGACCTACGTTTTAACAATATTCTAGATACATGGAGCAGTGTATTGCTATGTTCCAAGTGCCTAACTAAATGGACGACAGGAGCAACAGTAACAAAGTAAGAACCTGTTGTAAGCCCCTTCATGATATTGAGCTATCATTTAGTGTTAAATATTCTCTCAAGTATTTAATCACGTTACCTGAAATGGTCAGGAATCCTATGAAGGATATACAGATTCAATTTCCATGCGCATTGCCTACCTTCCATGTAAAATAATGATTCTGTCCTTGAATTACTGATTTATTGTATTCTTACAAACGATACTTTCTTTAAAAAGGCGGAGTGAGTAGTTCAGACGGTAGATTGTTTGCCTACTGAGTTCAGCTTGGCAGGTTCGATCATGAATCAGTCCGGTGGTATTTCAAGGTACTCAAATAAGAGAGTCTCGTGTCGGTAGACATTAAGGAAACACTTTCAGGGCAAAATTCCGGCACCTTGCCGTAGAAGTAGTTTCTGACCTGGTGGCCATGATCGTTAAGGCGTCAAGTCTTTACGGCCTGACACCGGTGTTAGTGCGTTCGAGTCCCGCTGGTGGAGAAAATGTTCACCATCTGAATGTTGATCGCTAGGGTAGGAGAGGAGATTGCGTGCCAGAGGCCTGAGTTCAATTCCAAACCTCTCCATAGTGTTCATATGGAGTGACGGTGCCTGAACTGTTGACTGATTCGTCCGTCGGATGGGTGCGTTAAGCCTCTTTATTATGCTCTCTTTTGTGCTGTTTTTCAAAATCTCCTTAAGATCAAACTCTCATCCTATTAATGGGAGATGAGCGACGGCTTGTGCAGAGGACTACTTTTCAGGAAAGAAGTGTGACTGTTTACGTGATCTCTGGTACGTATGAATATCTGAGGAGAACTTAGAAATAAGACAGCTAGCGGAGCTCTGGTGATGCTGTGACAGATCTAGCAAGCCAATAGTGAGTGTGAAAGAATCCTCGAAATGTTAGGAAGTGATTAATTACAAACATACTACTACTACTACTGATAATAATAATAATAATAATAATAATAATAATAATAATAATAATAATAATAATAATAATAATAATAATGCCGGCCCCGTGGTGTAGGGGTAGCGTACCTGCCTCTCACCCGGAGGCCCCGGGTTCGATTCCCGGCCAGATCAGGAATTTTTACCTGGACCTGAGGGCAGGTTCGAGGTCCACTCAGCCTACGTGATTACAATTGAGGAGCTATTTGACGGTGGGATAGCGGCCCCGGTCTAGAAAGCCAAGAATAACGGCCGAGAGGATTCGTCGTGCTGACCCCACGACACCTCGTAATCTGCAGGCCTTCAGGCTGAGCAGCGGTTGCTTGGTAGGCCAAGGCCCTTTAAGGGCTGTAGTGCCATGGGGGGAATAATAATAAAAACAGTAATAATATTACACTTAAGGGCCAGTCGCATGGTTAAAGCGTAGCTTGTCTGCTCCTATCCGACCGCTCCGATTTCGATTCACGACCTGTCGTAGATTTTAATCTAGTCTGACGGCTGAAACCGGGTCTACTCGGCTTCGCGAGATTAGTATTGAGGCAGTAGAAACTGTCAAGAAAACAAGACAATATGGCTGAGGATGTCGTCTAGCTGACTACGGGGCACTCCAGTAACTGCAAGTCATCTGACCTTTATTTCGGTAATGTGTTCTCTATTGTGATAATCTAAACCTCAAACTCAGGCAAAAGCTGTTGAGATGTTACGTCTGGTCAACACTGCTTTATGGAGTAGAGACATGGACTGTCAAAGCTTCCTCCACGTACAGATTAGAGGCCTTTGAAATGTGGTTACATACGAGAATGTTCAGAATAGCCTGGACATATTTTGTAACCAATAATGAAGTGTTAAGGAGAGATAGAGCTGAGCGTGAGCCGGCAAACATCATCAAAGCCACGAAAACAGCTTATTTAGGGCATGTTGTACGAGACAGAAAGTACTTCATATTATAAGGAAAGATAAAAGGCAAACGAGGAGTTGGTAGACCACCGATATAATGGCTCCAAAACATCAGACTGGACCTGTATCAGCAACACCGAACAACTCTTCAAATTAACCAAAGAAAAGGAGTGTTTTCTCCAAGGTGATCACCAACGTGTCGAGGACCGGATATGGTACTTGAAGAAGAAGAAGAAGAAGACGGAAAAGAGAAGAAGAAGAAGAAGAAGAAGCTGTCTGTTGTCAGCTGTTTGATGAGAAATCCATATCTTTGTCATTTTCTACACACGTTTAATGCTTGAGGTTCCGTCACACAAATACCATCATTTCCTAAAACCTTTTCACGTTGTAAACAGCGGACGATGGGAATAGCATTCCCATTTAAATATGATTTGTTGTGATAAAAGTTGAAGTCAGAATTGTTCAGTATGCAGAAGACCCAGACGTACCCAACTTAAGCAATGAAAATACTCCTATATTTCCTTACATCATTCCAATTTTTTTCTATTTCCTTACATCATTCCAATTTTTTTCTAGATTTTAATAGACGCTAAAGTATCGTAAATTTGTATCGCAGGAGTACTCAAACGAGGCGGAAGCCAACGACATGGAGCTGTCAAATTAAATCACCCACAAATACCACTGTCCTCAAAGGTAATTGAGTCTGCTTCTTGGAAAATGGAAAAGTTTACCAACATCTTTTCAAAAACACATATCTCTCTCTCTCTCTCTCTCTCTCTCTCTCTCCACAGAATGCTCACATATTCTCCTCCATAGAAATGAGAACCATCTAAATAATTTGCATCGTCATTACAACTAAACTGCAGAAGTAGGCCAATCTCACGCTGACAAGCTAATAGCACCAGAGTAGAGAAAGTGACATTAATCTAAAAATTTTAGTAGTGCGAACAATTTCGAATCATGCTCATCTTGAACCAAGGTAAAATAATTTTATCATATCAGGTGAACTGTAGAGAATTAATAAAAGTCACAGAGGTCATCCGTCACGACTTCAGAATCAAAGCTTTTATTAAGGTGAGTCTTGATAGTGGAATATCTCTCATTAAACCTCTTTGAATAAAAAGTAATGCTGTCACTCACTTAACACCAAAGTGACTACGATTTGATCCCAGCTCATGCATGTAAGATTCTTAAAATGGAAATTCACGTCCCTATAGTTTCGCATTCAACGTAAAGCTGGTAGTTCCATACCTATGGCCACCAATTCAACCGTCACGTAAAATTACAAGTTTACTTACTTGCTTGTAAGTTTCTGGCAGTTTGATCTATATCACTTCGTTACACAGTATATCAAATCACCGAGCTCTATAGCTGCAGTCGCTTAAGTGCGGCCAGTATCCAGTATTCGGGAGATAGTAGGTTCGAACCCCACTATCGGCAGCCCTGAAAATGGTTTTCCGTGGTTTCCCATTTTCACACCAGGCAAATGCTGGGGCTGTACCTTAATTAAGGCCACGACCGATTCCTTCCCACTCCTAGCCCTTCTCGGTCCCATCGTCGCCATAAGACCTATCTGTGTCGGTGCGACGTAAAGCAAGTAGCAAACAAAAGTATATCAAATATTACTAACTTGTGGTAAATAAGGTGATCGCATAAAAGACATCCCACGTGACACATTAAAATAACACTCCAATAATAATTTTCACTGGAAAATGAGGTGTGAAAATAACGAAAACATGTTACGGAAAACAACTCCATGAATGAATGTAACATTTCGTAATACATTCAGTTTGCATTAAGAGGAACAAATTGAATTTGTTCTTCTCTACCAAGCATCAAAGAATATTCCCTCCAGTCATTCTGTACCGTGAAAATTCAATAAGCTCTTGAATTTCAAAGGTCGCGAATATTTACATCACGAATTCAAGAACTCAAGAAACCGACCAGTTTTAGCGGGCTTTATTAAATTGCCTAATACAACTGTAATACATATTTTGAGTAATTTTCTATTTCTTGAAAAGTTTCTCGAACACAATTTCCTATGAATTACGTTGGGCACTTGATTCCTCAGTATGAATAAAAGTAACATTCAGTACCTTCAAAGTCACTGAACAACTGGCGAGAGTAAAATTAATTTTCATGAACAAAATATTGTCGCTCAAGAATGGAGACCTCGTATGTAACAAAAATCTGACTTTTCAGGGGAGCGAAAAAAATGTCCTCTGGTTGAAAATAGACAACAGAATTGTGCCATATTTATAATCATTTTATAATAATCATATTGAATAGAAAAAAATGTTTTACCGAGCTCGATAGCTGCAGTCGCTTAAGTGCGACCAGTATCCAGTATTCGGGAGATAGTAGGTTCGAATCACACTGTCGGCAGTCCTGAAAATGGTTTACCGTGGTTTCCCATTTTCACACCAGGCAAATGCTGGGGCTGTACCTTAATTAAGGCCACGGCTGCTTCCTTCCCACTCCTAGCCCTTCCTTGTCCCATCGTCGCCATAAGACCTATCTGTGTCGGTGCGACGTAAAGCAACTAGCAAAAAAAAAAGTTTTTCATTAAAGACTTTCCTTTTGCACTTACTAGGTGTTTATAGACAGGAGCTATAGGCCTAGGCCTAATATACAAGATATTTAAGTGGATATTTTGTTACGTGGTATCTGCAGAACGATCGGGAGGCTTCGAATAGCTACAACGAGGTAATAAAACAATATTTCGGGAATACTGTTTATATGAGATCTCCATTCTTAAGGGACGATGTTAAACTTGAAATTTATATCTGAAAATAACGGAATCATAATCTGGCAAACATCTCCTTGAGATATTTGTGTTCGATTTCACAGAGGGTGAATAACAGTAACACTTTGAAATTCACTGAAATTTGGTTTTAATAATTAAATGCAGTGCTATTCCAAATTTTAGCCCTTTCCCATGTGGCAATTTTAAAAAGAAATCTGGCACTCCAACGAATCACACTTGCCGCGTCAAACGGAACTGCAGTGATTCTATCGGTCTTGCACAGTGTTTCTATTGTATCTGTTACTGTTGCTGCGGTTGGCCAGTACGAGCCTGGTATGAAACTTTTTGGTACAATAGTAAAACCAAAATTCGGTGTATAGAGTAGGGTACTCGTATATACCTGTGCCTCTCCAAGAAAAACAGCTACTGTTACAGTTACTGTTCTATGATGTACCACACTCGTTTGTAATGTTGAGAAATAACTGTTAGAAACATTAAATGGGACGTATGACTGATTTTCTTTTCATATAAATTGCTCCGATTATGTTAAAAATTATCAGCACTGTAATACATTGTCGGTATTTATCACTCTTCCGCAAGAAAATAGTTTCTAGCCTTTTAAAATATTTTATTTTTCTTTCTTTCTTCCTTTCTTAGTCTGTTTACCCTCCAGGGTTGGTTTACCCCTCGGACTCAGCGAGGGATCCCACCTCTACCGCCTCAAGGGCAGCATCCTGGAGCTTGAGACATTGCATCGGGGGATACAGATGGGGAGGAGGACTAGTACCTCGCCCAGGCGGCCTCACCTGCTGTGCTGAAGAGGGGCCTGGTAGGGAGATGGGAAGATTGAAAGGGATAGACAAGGAAGAGGGAAAGAAGCGGGCTTGGCCTGAAGTTAGGAAGAGAAGTGGGAAACCACGGAAAACCACTTCGAGTATAGCTGAGGTGGGAATCGAACCCACCTCTACTCAGTTGACCTCACGAGGCTGAGTGGACCCCGTTCCAGTCCTCGTACCACTTTTCAAATTTCATGGCATAGCCGGGAATCGAACCCTGGCCTCCGGGGGTGGCAGCTAATCATACTAACCACTATACCACAGAGGCGGACATATTTTACTTTTCGTGTCAAATACGAGTAATATGAAGATTTTCTCAACAAAGACCTAACCAGCACGTATGGCAGAAGAAATTATTTTTGATTTTTTTCTCTTCCAGACCTTGTACCCATTTTTAAGGGAAAATTGAACGCGAAGTTTCAAGTGGAAATGGGTTATAATAATGCTCCATATTTATTGTTATGGTCCACAGAGAGTGGATAAAAGCAGCAGGTTCTTAGGGATGGACGAAGGAAATAAATAAAAGAGCATCATGGCAATTGTTTATTATGTCTTAATTAAATCTGAACTGTTTTTTGTTTCCAACAATTCAATATCAACTGAATTACAACAGTAAGTGATCGATCACTTGTGGGTAACAGTAACTATAAATATTTGACATTAGTTAACAGGTTTCATGCTTCCAGAGCACTCAAGGTTTAAATGGAACAATTTGAGTTCCTACCTTTTAAAAGGAAAACAAGGCCTAGACACCTTCAGGTACGGATCGACCACAGTGTCGAAACTCGTTACTTTCTCACCAACTTTCAATTCAACTTATAAAGAGAGAGATAGAGATTTCCGGAAATAAACTGGAGCAGAGCTCATACTACAACAGGCCGTCATACATGACATCTAAGAATAAAGCAAAATTTAAATTTCGAAAAAGCCCAGCAACACAAGTAGAACAGAGAGGTACCGAGCACAAAAATTACCATCCCCAAAAGATTATATGATAACAAAATCTAATGGGACACAAATGCCCAGGTGATGCAGAGGATAGGCCCGTACTACACTGAGACTAGGAGGGAGGGAGAGAGGGAGAAAACTACAACCGAAAACTGTTAAATTTCGTTAAATTGAAAAAAATATCCTGCTAGTCGCAGTAAAGATAATTTGAAAAATGAAAACGAGAGTTCAGATTCATGCTTCCTTTAAAAGTTTATAGCTACAATTTTTTTCGTATATTTTCTAAAAGAGAGAAGTTAACTGGAGAAAATCCTACGTTTAAGTGAAAGTAACTGCCATAAACCTTACATTATAACAGTTTCTCCGTCGGCTATTATATTCTAACAGTTATATTATGTTTAGAGCCTAGTAGCCTACCTTAAGATTGCCCCAACGACCAGCCTCCTGACCTTTGAGAAGTCTGTTCCCCAGAAGAAGATGATCAGAAAGTCCTCGAACAGGCAAGATTGGGCCCGTTTTGTTAAGAGCGAGTTGGCCTATGATTGAGTGGAGGTAGTCGCAACTAATGAAAAATGTAAGGTTTGCTAACTCATAAAGTTATAACCGGGCGAGTTGGCCGGGCGGTTAGGGGCGCGCGCCTGTGAGCTTGCCCATCCGGGAGATAGTAGGTTCGAATCCCACTGTTGGCAGCCCTGAAGATGCTTTTGCGTGGTTTCCCCATTTTCACACCAGGCAAATGCTGCGGTTGTACCTCAATTAAGGACACGGCCGCTTCCTTCCAACTCCTAGGCCTTTCCTATCCCATCGTCGCCATAAGACCTATCTCTGTCGGTGCGACGTTAAGCCACTAGCAAGAAAAAGTTATAAGACTCACTAATAGTTCAAACAAACTCCGAGGAGGCAACACCAGGTGAAGTACAAAGCGATGTCTGTGGGGTGGGCAGAGGAGAACCAAGACTGCGGGTAATAGAAAACAGAGTTCAGGGGTTGACCACTAGATGCCACTGAAGCAAAATGTCTAACGTGTTGTCTAGGTCTAAGGGAGGCTTCTTCTACATATAAAGGTAATTAATTTTCAAAGAGTCGTAAATCTTAAAAAATATTCTCTCGAGGATACCGTGGGTTACAGGCAAAATACATTTAGGTTTGGAAGTTTTCGCAGTCATTCCTTTATCAATATCTGCTCTCAGGATAAGAATACTTATCTTTAACACTATGCAATGGGTTTATTAGTTTATTAGAATATCTGGAATAGTACTCTGTAGTTGAATATGTACTTTTCGTAGATAACCAAGTTGAACTAAGTATTATTAAAACATGTCACTGACTTAATGTGTTTTAACTGCCATAAACAGTTCAAGAAAAAATGCATAATTTGACGATGTAGGCTTAGTGCACATTACCAGTTTACTTTCCGCACAGAGCAGTAAAGACAGAGCTTGTTACGCGTAGATTATTCTAAAGGTGATTTATATTTTAATTAAGTTTCTGCCAATGAATGCGGCATGGAAAGGCACCACCACCAATAACAATTACCAACAACTCTTAAACACGTTCAAACGATAACATTTCTCACTGCAGCAAGTCAACTCAGATTTCTGAAGTCCATGAGGTGATCAACAGTGCTAGGATGTATAGGAGAAGTGTCTGTTTAAAAGCCGCTATTTTCACCCTAAGAACGTTGTGGAAAAAAGCAAGGAAACGTATAATAAAAGGCATATGTAAAGGAATGCATATTTATGGTCTGCATTGCTCACGACATTCGATGGTATTCTACTACTCCAATGCATATGGACGTAATACTAAAAGTTTTTGTGAAGTGGAAATAGCACCTTTTGAACAGACACTCCTAATTTATAATTAAAATCGCTAAATATGTACATGTATGTTATGAGCTGTTCAAATGAAAGTCATAGAACAAGAGTTTAACCTTTTTGACATACGCTACAGCATGTAGAGTGACAACGCCAAATTCAACAAGAAAGAAAATAATGTGTATAGACCACAACTTATTTTCCGCATTTCATAGAAATACCAAAATCCGTCTCTGAAAGATTGATGCCAATAAAGTGAGTTTTATATTATTTTCTGATATTTTTTCTGATGATTAAGTTTTCTAAATAACTTTTAAACCATACAATATGGAACATAATTATAATAATGTTAATATTACATATGTAAATTTGCATTACTTTCCCTCAAGTATGTAAAAGCATGTACTTAAACCGGAAATATGGACAAATAGGCTTATAGAAAATAATATATGTTTTAATCACTCCAAATTCCTCATTCATAAACATATTACAAAAGTTTAATTGTATCTAATGAAAAATAAAATATGTATTTATATAGAAATTCCAATCCTGGTGACGAATAATGCGAATAAGGCACAACAAACAAAAAATGTAAACAGTAAAGCACGCTAAATTCAACCGTCATTACTCAGTTGACAATTAAATCTGATTAAACACACTAACAAACTAAATGTGAAACATTCAACCTCTTAAGTTTTTAGGCTTTTTCAATCGTGAAATTACCAGCGTTTCGCCCCAGTGCAGCAGCGGGCTCATCAGTTGGAATGCTACTCCTTTCCAAGACGCTGGTGCTAGTGCGCCGTTGAGACACCACTGCAACCCTCCTATGTAGGTCAATGCGGTGACGGTACACTAGGGGAGGCATGTGCTTATACCAAAAAATGAATTTCCTAGAAGGAGGCCATAATTTAAACTGAATGTAGTTTGCCTGAATGAATTTTGTCTCTTGAGACTTAACAAGAAAATGAAAAATTGAAAATTCAGCATTCTTTTTTTTTTTTTTTTTGGCTACTTGTTTTACGTCGCACCGACACAGATAGGTCTTATGGCGACGATTGGATAGGAAAGGCCTAGGAATAGGAAGGAAGCAGCCGTGGCCTTAATTAAGGTACAGCCCCAGCATTTGCCTGGTGTGAAAATGGGAAACTACGGAAAACCATCTTCAGGGCTGCCGACAGTGGGGTTCGAACCAATTCAGTAAACAAATGACCCCATACGTCATAATGTATATCACTAGTAAATAGAGGAGAAAATATTACATAGTCTAGTGTGGAACTGTCATAATCTCAAAAAAACTGTCTTAAAGTGTGAAACTGTCAAAAATTCGGAAAAGAGTCTTAGTGTGTTTTGCTTGCTGATAAATGTTTATTCACTGGACTACGTTATATCTACGCTTACATCAATGACTTGAATCTACCCGATATTGTATTTTCTAAGCACACTAATCCATTAACCAACTTACCTTCTTTACAATGTCATACTGTTCTCATTCACTGCATAGTATCATTTCTAGGAACCTCAGCAGCCTCCACGGTATGTTACCTTCACTCATACTGTACCATGAAAGTTAAGTAAGCACTTGAGTTTCAAGAAACACTAATATTTGCGTCACGAATCCAAGATACAGGGTTTCCTTAAAGTAACAGTTTTCCTTGTTCTGTGTTCTGCGCTTTGCAGAAATGCCTGTTTTGTTAAACTCGTCGTACCTGGTAGAGTACATAAATAAATAAATAAATAAATAAATAAATAAATAAATAAATAAATAAATAAATAAATAAATAAATAAATAAATAAATAAATCAATAAATAAATAAATAAATAAATAAATTTCTAGCCGAGTGCAGCCCTTCTAAAGCAGACCCTCCGATGAGGGTGGGCGGCATCTGCAATGTGTAAGTAACTGCGTGTTATTGTGGTGGAGGATAGTGGTATGTGTGGTGTGTGATTTGCAGAGATGTTGGGGACAGCACAAACACCCAGCCTCCGGGCCATTGGCATTAACCAATGAAGGTTAAAGTCCCTGATCCAGCCGGGAATCGAACCCGGGACCCTCTGAAACGAAGGCCAGTACGCTGACCATTCAGTCAACGAGTCGGACGGTAGAGTACATGTCATGTACGTATAACTCTACAAACAGCATAGAACAGATGTGGATACAGTAATTAAACTAGGTCAGCCGGGTGCCGTTTAGAAACCCGTGCGGTCGAGGTTAAAATTCCCTTAGCGTTGGAATTTTCGGCTGAGTAATCTCGAGGCATCAGGAAGGGAGGTGGGTTCACGGTCTAGGGATAACAAGTCTCTCGGAGGACCTGGGTTCGATTCCCGGCCATGTCAGATATTGGATCTGGCTGGTTCGATTTTCACTCAACCCGCGTGAGAACAATTGAAGAGCTATCTGATGTTGAAGTAGCGGACCCGGTCTGTTCATTGGGGTGGTAGAATACATTACATCAACAGAATCCTCAGCCCGCTGTCGTAAGAGCCGACTGAACGTGGTAACCTCCAGTGGATCTCGAGTGTGGGCTGCGACCATGGTGCCCCTAGCTGAATCTGTCTTTGCTTCACTTAATTGTGCCTGACTCCTTGTCTTCATCTTTCCTATCCAACATCCCTCAGTACACTATTTTGCTCTTCCGACCTGTTGGTATTAGGTGTGAGGCCTAGGGCGCCTTTCATTTTCGTGCCCTTCTTTTTATTTGCCGGTACCTTCATTTATCGAATGATTGGACCTTTTCCCATGTTTACTCTGATTGGTATTGCGCCGTTCCCGCGTCCAGGCAAGGATACAAGAGATCCAGACTAGCTCTAACTTCAATAAATCAGGTGACTGAGTTCTACGGGTGTGAGTTCCGCAACAGAAAAACGTCCGGGTCAGTCAACGGTAGTCTCTAACTAACGCAGAAAGACGTCTCTTACTCGTATTTAGTTAGGTACCATTCTCATTAATTCTTAAGGAAATCGTCGTCGATCGTTACTACTACAGTCTTACAACTAATCCTTATGCTAAGAACACAGAGAAAGAGTTTTAGGTTTCACCATTCAAAATTTATTTAAATATTAAATCAGATATTCAAGAAATTATTTCAAAATTTTACTAATGAAGTAGCCTTTGTAATGAGTGACTCATTGTCGACCTAGTAATCCATGTCCGTCGATAACTTTGGAAAAATCACGTCTTTCGACTTCACCCTAAATGATTGAATGCCTTCTCGGCTTAAATAGCTTCCTTTCTTAGTACTCATTCATCTCCGAAATCATCAATTAATAGTGTAAATGACATGTAACATGTGGGAAGATTCTTAAAAAGAAACTGCCCTATCCTTCTCTTTCAATTCACCTAGCGAGTTGGGTGATGAGTAAATAAATTAAATTGAACACAGCTAATAGTATTTACAAGTGCCTTCTTGGCAAGAAAATAAAACATGAAAATTATTTACATTAAAAATGTAGGATGCATCCACAGAAAAGAAAAGAAAACTCCTATCAACTATTATTTACAGTCTTTCTAGTTGTATTCCTTTGAGAAATAAAGAATCGCATATGGAATTTCTGAGCTAATGTTCAGTCAAGAAATGGAGTTCCATTTGTTTAAGTCAACCATTCTTGGAAATCGCATTAAATTATGGTAATTAACACCTGATATTTATTCTAAAAACTGTCACATTACTTAAATTTTCACTGACTGATTGGCTGTCTGTAGTTTTAAGACTATCAATAAGGCTATTATAAACTCTTCTTGCGTTGTTCTGACAAGTACACACGTATATGTTTTACGTCTTAAATATTGATCTCTGCCTATCTAGTCGCTTCTTAGACACTCATATTTCCTTGTGTTACACATCATGAGCTAAGCTACGTCCATTGTAAGCCGTAATCATCCAATAAGTAACATCTTCGCAAGATTTAATTCATGAATTAAAGGTAATATGACCTTATCTTATTGACATAGACTACGTGCGTACGAAGTAGCAAGAAACGTCACCACACTGGTTATACAGGGTTATAATAACACATGCTACCAATGGAAAATCTACTTAATCGGATGACACTATCTCCAGCTAAAAAAAAATGATTCTCCTTCGAAAACCTAGGTCACCAGTGATCGGCCTATAGATTGAAATTTATACAGAAATGTAATTATTCAGTGAGAGTTCTCGAGATCTTCCTAAGCGAATCAGTGAAGGCTCAAATCTATCCAGAGTAAGCATATGCTTCTCCAGGTAACTTAATATGGATAAAAGAAACATTGCACTACACGTCCCGAGATCATGTCCTGAGCTAGATAAAATGCGTAGGCTTAGAATCATTGCGTGGAATTGGCGAGAAATCAGTGACCTTCTCAATTATAACACTTGAAGTCACGAGACCTTATTTCATGCAACTATGACTCTCTCTCGAAGAAACAATAACTACAACCATCATACATCATCAACAACTCTATATCATATCCATGACGCGTTAATTATTACTCTTATTTCATATAACCACACTATCACTTCATCACGTAATTCATTACCTTGACTTGCACATCAACGTGCCGCGACATTACTAAAATGCCTACTTTATTTACTACAGTCATAGTGCCAAATTTAACGTAACTTAGAGTAGTCTACTGCCATTCCTTCATAACACAAATCCTATGCATGATCTCGAACAATTTGACATTACTTAAGTTTAGGACACGCAGATATAAATGCCTACTTCATTCTTTACACATCACTGATAATAATAATAATAATAATAATTTTAGCGATCTCTTCACGCATATCTCTGGAAAACATTACGATCGGGACATCACTTGGTGACCACGCCTACAAATGGAATTGACGTTTCATACGGATGAGTACCTACTTCCAATCAATTTAGCTAGATGTTTATTTACGCACTGTGTTCGCACAAATAAATATTACCAAGCAAATAAAGAAATAATATCTTCTTACTTACGAAAACGACTTGGATATTGGACTTAGCTTTGCTCAAGATGGTCTCGGCGTTTCCTCCTCTCCGGTCATCTGAGACTAGGAACTGGTCATCTGGTTCCTCCACAAGTGGTCGGGTACATCGTGGCTTCTCATCATCGCTCACTGGTCATCCGGGACAGCCAACATCGTCTCGCCTCGTCAGGATCCAAGCAGCATCGCCTTGCTTCCTTACAGACCCATGGTGAAGACTCGTGCGTATGGAACAGAACAATGATAGAATATTTGACTCATTGCTGACATTTTCCAAGTACTATAGCTCTTGCGTTGCTCAGATTGCATAGGTTTTTACTGGGACACAGTTAAATCAATAAATAGTCCAGAATTGTCTAAGACATATATTCGGTATATTCTGATTTGAAAATAAATTTCTTTCCGCCGTCTTTTATCAGCCTAAATGCATTCAATTACTGGTCCGTAAGTGTCTTTCAATGTTAAACGGTGTCGGGCAAATTTCATCAAGGGCTTGCGTCACTGCGTGACGTAGTTCCACAGTAGTATATCTTATCTCTTATTGTTTCTCGTATTAAATCTCCCGCGCGGCGTTTAAATCTTGATCTCCGCCAAATAGCGTGTAGTCGGGAATTAATCTTCGTTTCCAAATCTCCAATATATCGCTCCGCTGGATAATTCCTTTAAAATGAGTTTTACGTCTTCTTAATACACCGAAGTCAGATTAGATAATAAAAGATGAGCATCTTTTTTCTTGAATAATGGTTTCAAATAATGTCCATCTGTCATTTTTTTTCTGCGCCTTCTAAACGCGGCTATTACCGTAACCGACTGACGAAAAGACTTATAATTTGGCCCGTACTGACGTTAAATGTATTTTATTTGAGATTTTGACCGCAGAGACTCCATCTTTGTTGCTCTAGCTCTTATAAAGAATTGTGAAACGGCACATTAACTTCCCCTACGTTGAAAGAAATATATGGCTTGCTATATATTTATTATATTCGTCTTCCTTTTTATAATGGGACTTTTCACTGTTCTTGATGAGTTCTTTTTTTGCATTATTACTCCTTTCTTTGGAACAATTTGTTTATCCATGCTGTAAGTGGCTTCAATCTGTACCTCTTTGACTCGTCATCACCTGAGATGGTTTGCCCCTTTCCTATTCTTTGAAATATAACTTGATGTTTGCACTGTTATGTACTCCTTTACTGTTTCCATTTAAGTCGTGAATTTCGTATGCATTATTTCTGAATGAACGGTTAATCCTAAATGGTCCTTCAAATAAATGCAGGAATTTCGCAAAGATTTTGTTCGTTACGCTGGAAATTGCGGGTTTCTTTATTAATACAAGGTCACCTTTCTTCAACTCAGGTTTGAATTTCTTATGCTGTACCCTCCTTAACCTTCTCTGTGCTTGTCTGTACAGCCTCTCGCGAACCAGTTTGTTAATTTCGTCGATATCTAAGTTAGGTTCAGCAGGTAGGTGAACAATTGCGTCCCAAGGTCTTTCAGGTTTAATACTATGATGAATAATTTTAGGTATCTGTCCGCTGGATTCATGTATTGTGTTATTCATGCTGTCTTCTATTATTCCTATTACCTCTAACCACTTCCAGTGTTGGTTTGGACAATAGATTCGACAGAATTTCGCTATTTCTTTCATGCATCTTTCAACAGGATTGGACGCTGGATGTCTCAACGAGCAAAGAATGTGTTTAATTCCTAACTCTTCCATGGTTTCTCTGAATTGAAGCGACGTAAATTGTGTCCCTCTGTCTGACAGTAATTTCTCAGGCTTTCCCATGTTAGGTAAGGTGTTTTTGATTAGACGTTGTAATACCTGCTTTGTGTTGGCGCGTTGAATTGGTTGCAACGACACATATTTAGAGAACACATCCATCACTACGACTATGTACTTGTGTCCCCTTCTGGCAGTTGGGAGTCTGCCAAAGATATCTATAGCATATAGTTCTCGAGCTTTATGAGGCAGTATAGCTCTGGGTTCGTGTTTTACTGTACCACTGCCATGTTTAACCTTTTGGCATATGTCGCATGTTCTCACGGTATTCCTCACCGTTCTTCGAATACCTTTTCAAGTAAATTTCTCGAGTATGACTTGTGTTACCTTTTCCACGCCACCGTGACCTGTAATTCTGTGTATGTGCCAGATTACTTCCTTGTATAACATCGAAGGTAGTACTATACGTATCCTCTTATGACCTTTACCTGATCTAGCCATTAGTATGCCTTGCTCTAAGCTGTAGATTTTCGTAATTCTCAATTTTGTTTCACTCTCACAGTTTCCATCTTCCAATTTATCTATGATTTGTTTCAACCTTTCGTCTTGACGCTGCAAGTGTACTAGGTTCTGTAGTTTCTCTAATGTTTCTTCATCGTCCGGGACCAATTCAATTCTATGAATTACTTCCTCTTTCTCCACAGGGTTACGACTTAAGGCGTCAGCAAGGATGTTTTCCTTTCCCTTACAATACTCTATTTTTATCTGGAACTGCTGCGTGAACAACATCCACCTTGTTATCCGCTCATTAGTCATTGCAGCTTTCAATCCAAATGTTAATGCCTTATGGTCTGATCTGACCGTTATTGGGTATCCGTAAATAGTTTTTCTCCATTGCTGTAATGCGTAGATGATTGCTAATAGCTCCTGTTCTGTCGTAGTATAGTTAACCTCGTGGCTCCTTAATTTTCGGCTAGTGAATGCTAGATATATCCTTTTGGGAGGTGTTCCTTCTTCTTCTTGGTATAAACAAGCTCCGATGCCAACATTAGATGCGTCTGACTGTATTATAAATTCTTTTTCATAGTTAGGATAGCCTAATTTGATACTTTTTGTTAACAAGGTCTTTAATTCTTGGAATGCTCTTTCTGCCTTTTCATCCCATTTCCACCTGTTGTTGATCTTTAACAAATCCTGTAAAGGCGCGGCGGTCTGGGTATATCCTTGACAATGGTTAGAGAAAAACTGCGCCATACCAAGAAATTGTCTGACGTGCTTTATACGCTTTGGTCGGGGAAAATCGCATATGGCTTGGATCTTAACTGGGTTAGGCCGTACTCCTGTACCGTCTATCATGTGACCGACGAATAAGACCTCTTCTTGACAGAATTTTGATTTTGAAAGGTTAATCTTAAATCCAGTGGCTCTCAGGTTTTGAAACAACTTCCCAAGCTTGTCACAATGTTCTGTAAATGTTTTAGTTGCCAGAATTAGATCGTCCACATAGTAAGTTAAAAACTCCTTTACTTCCGGCGTTAAATTTCTGTCTAATGCTCTCACCAAAACAGCACAACTATTTCTCAAACCGAATGGGAGACGACAGTAGATATATGTCTGATTATCAAACATAAATCCGGTTAACAATCGGGATTTTTCCTCCAGAACGATGTGATGATATGAGGATGTAAAATCCATGGTTGAAAAATACCTCATGTCACGGAATTTCTGAATAATATCCTTTATTTTTGGAGTTTGATTATACTCTGGAATCAATCGGCCATTCAAAAAACGCGCGTCAAGGCACAAACGGAGTTTCCCGTTGCTTTTTACGACAATTACCAAGGGATTCAAATACGGACTTGATGTCTTCATTATAATACCATCGTCTTCCATTTCCTTTATGATCTTCTTCACTTCTGGGAAGTGTTTCTCCGGAATTCCATAGAGTTTGCCTTTATAGGGTGTCCAATCGTTCACTATTAATTTATATTTAAAATTTGGAATCTGTCCTGGTTTATTCTTAAATAAATCCGAGTATTCCTGTAAGATTCCATGAAGTTTTGATTTTTCGATCGTGGAAATTTTAGCATTCGCCACTGCTTCTGCTATGTTCGGCATGTCTTCTTCCTCCTCCATAGCCATTACCCTTTCTATGCTCGCAACAATGTTTTCGTCCGCCAGAGATATCTCTCCTTCCTCTAAGTGAAAGTTCGGATGCTCTTCCGATGGTACGTTTTCTTCTTCCGATACCTCCTTGTTATCTATGATCATAATGTCGTCATTGATCTTAATCCGTTCTTGGTTTTCCCTGGTGTGTTCGTCAGATATAGGGAACCTTATTTCTTGTTTCTCCATATCGATCGTCATTCCAGTTACCGTCATGAAGTCTATTCCTAGTATAATATTATATTTAATCTTGTTCATGACTATGAATGGATGCTCAAAGTGCCGGTTTCCAATATTTATTTCCAAATATGTTTGTATATTGCATTCCACTGTTTTATCTGGAATTATCCCTCTTATTTTAATTTTCGAAACTGGGATGGTTAATAATTTCATTCTTCTACTCATATCTTGGAATAATTCCTTCGAAAGCACACTGATGCTAGCCCCAGAATCAACTAAACAACGTACTTTCATCTCTCCAACTCTTGCTACGATAATAGGCAATTCATACTTTCTCTTCATGTGATGTACTGTCAAATCCTTCATCAGTTCTTCCGAATCGATTTCCCACGAATCCACCTGTGTTATGAAATAACTATAAATTTTGGAATCCAATGCGTTCTTTATATTCTCAACCTCACCTTCTAATTCAAAATCGGCGTTTTTTTTTTTTGCTTGTTATCTTTTCACTTTCTCTTCTACATTCGAATTCTCTCGCGTTTGGATCGAGGATCTGTTCTTCCTGTTTCCTCTTTTTGTACCTTTGCAACTCAAGACTCTCCGCTCCCTCTACATCAGCGTTGACGTCCTGTTCTCTAATTGCTTTTTCCCACTTGATCTTTTCGTTTCGGTCCTCATTTACATCGCGTGTAGGTCTCCGATTATAAGTTTCCCTTCCTTGGTCATCTCTCGTATTTCTTCTTCCGTAACCATATCTTCCTCTAAAATTATTTCTTCCTCTGTTTTCTCTATACGGGTTCCTGTACCGCATGTTGGGTCTATATGCTCTATTTCCCCTATATGCTTCTTGGTTGTAGGACCCTTTCCTGCAATAGCATTTTTCTTCATCTCTCCTTCCATTCTCCTGGTTTCCCCATTGTCTCTTCGTGTTCATTTTTCCTCTTTCTTCAGGGGTATTTCCATCGACGTTTTCCTGTGTGAGCACATTAACCGTTTCTTCACTGTAAGCGTTCCTAATCATTCTTTGAGGGTGTGGTGCTGTAGTCATATCGATCTGTCTAAGTGTCGTTTCCATTTGCACTGCCGTAGTTGGGTTAGCAGTAGCCAGCAACCTTTGTATATCGGAAGGAAATTGTCGTTGTATCGTCTTGATCGCTTCAAGCTCACTGGGTGGCGAATCAAGGTCTTGAAAACGATGAAACTGGTAGGCGAAATAATCACTAAACCCTGTTTGACCGTTCGTAGCATACTTGCGAGAGTACAACTCTAAGCGTAAATTCTGCTGCACCTCCGGACTCCAAAATTTCTGTAAGAACGCCGTTTTAAAGTCACTATACTCATGGAAAGTATATTTAAATGCTTGGAACCATAAGCTTGGATTAGCATCTAAATGCTTTTCCACTATTTTCAATTTCTTCTCCTCAGCGATGCCATGTTCCTTGAAGTAATCCTCCATTTCCCTAAGGAAACGTTTGGGCGAAATACTGGTGGAATTATTAAAGTGCTTCGGTCTATCATCGAAGGTTTTTATGACATTAATAATCGTAGGATAACCACTGTTTCCGTTATCCACATTTGTCTCCCCCATACTGTGGTTAGAACGTGTGGCTGGTATGGGTGTCACTTCTCTTTCATTTATTTGAAACTCAACTCCTCTGTTCCGCTCGCTACTAGACATCATAACAGTCTTTCCTGTTCCTTCCTCCCGAATTTCTTGTAACTGAGCTTGCATTTGTCTAAGCCCTTCTTCAGATTTCGTTATTCTTTGGTTTAATTCATCCTTATGTTGTTCTATTTCGTCTCTTATCTCCGTTATTCTGCTTCCAATTTGGTTTGCAGCCTGGTCGTATTTCTTTTCCAGACTTGTACTCGTGGTTAGCACCTCCTCACCTAGTTTTCCTATACTTTCCTCACATAATCTCCACTTTTCTTGGGAATCTAGGCTTAACTTTTCCATATTATCTGATAAATCCTTTATTACATTCTCCTTTAAAGATTGGAGATAGTTATTGTTTCCTGTCATTTCTCTCCTAATTTCGTTTATTTCTTCTCGTATCTCTCGGTTCTTCTCTTCCACATTTCCTCTAATTTCGGCTTTCCATTCATCTATATTGTTCTTCATCTCCTCCATCTTCTCCTGATATTTATTCATTTCTTCCCTTTGTTCTTGCTGACCTCTCCTTATTTCCTCCATCATTTCTCTATGTTTTGCTTCCTGTATCTCCCCCATTTTTCTCTCCAAATTTTCCATGAATCTCTGATATCGTTCCTCTTGTTCTTGCTTCTCTCTCTTCCTCTCTTCTTCCTGCTTCTTCTCCTTCTCCTCACGTTCCTGTCTCTCTTTATTCTTCTCTTCCTCCTGCTTCTTCTCCTTCTCCTCACGTTCCTGTCTCTCTTTATTCTTCTCTTCCTCCTGCTTCTTATTCATTTCTTCCATCATCTTCTTCAACGTCTCTTCCTGCTTTCTCATCTCTTCCTGCCTCTCTTTCTTAGCTTCCTCGTCGCGTCTTCTAGCTTCTTCCTCCCGTTTTTCATCACGCATTCTAGCTTCTTCATCGCGCTTCCTGTTCTCTTCCAACCTCTCCTTTCTAGCTTCTTCATCGCGCTTTCTAGCTTCTTCATCGCGCTTTCTATTCTCTTCTAATCTCTCCTTTTTAGCTTCTTCCATCATTTCCTTTATAGCCTGTAACAATCCTCGATGCTCTTCTTTCTGTCTTCTTTCTTTCTCTTCCTGTTCCTTTTGATATTTCTCTTGTTTCTCTTCTTGGTCTTTCCGATACTGTTCTTGTTCTTCTCGTTGTTCTCTTTGATACTCCTCAAATTGAGCTTTCAAATGGCTTAACGTCGTCATATCGATATTCAATTAGTATCCTAACTTCTAAAAATCCTAATAAACTCTATGGTTTCCCTAAATTCTCCACAACTTAAGTTCTCCAACAATGTCTCTCCCACTACTCCAATCAACAATATATATATATTCAGCAAATACACAGGCAGGCTTCACTACTTGGATCTGATTCAGCTCACGATGTTGACCCAATCACACTAGGAAATATGAGGTACTTGTTCATGTACTTATGACTCCAATTCTTAACTGAAAATAACTCAAATAACCTCTTACAATCTATCTCTTATATCTAAGTTACATCTAAATAAATTGACATATTAGCAGTAATTTATCCTTCTTTCCTAGTTCTGACTGCTACCAGCTATTTTCTGTCATCCTCTTCAGAGCAACCATCCATTTCTTCTTTCTCCTGTTCCATTATCTATACTGGGCATCTACTCGTTCTCACAGTCTAATATCTTGCTGTGTCCACTTCGATCCCATAAGATAATAACGCCTAACAGTCCAGTAAAGAAATTACCGTATAACATCTCCATTTCCATGCAATCATCCTGCTGTTACCATCAATAATTCCTCATCCATTAGTTTCTAAAATATCTCCTTCGTCTTACCCACTTCCCTTGAGTAAATTCTCCCATTTTATTCTAATATTGCACCGAAGACCCGTCATTCGACTATCATCTCTGTCATCTTCTTACTAGGTTTCCCGATGTTTTCCTCATTCTTATTGCTACATATGGGAATCGACCTCTTCACAGTTCTGTGTCGTATTCTTTCTCTTGACTTCCCACGACGACTTTCTCTTGAATTTCCACATATATGAGTATCTCAAAAAAAAATTCTATTTGGTTTGCAACCAACAGTTCCCATGGCGTTTTCCTCCATTCGCATCACGTTGAGGCCCCATTTTCTACTTGCGCCGTTCCCGCGTCCAGGCAAGGACACAAGAGATCCAGACTAGCTCTAACTTCAATAAATCAGGTGACTGAGTTCTACGGGTGTGAGTTCCGCAACAGAAAAACGTCCGGGTCAGTCAACGGTAGTCTCTAACTAACGCAGAAAGACGTCTCTTACTCGTATTTAGTTAGGTACCATTCTCATTAATTCTTAAGGAAATCGTCGTCGATCGTTACTACTACAGTCTTACAACTAATCCTTATGCTAAGAACACAGAGAAAGAGTTTTAGGTTTCACCATTCAAAATTTATTTAAATATTAAATCAGATATTCAAGAAATTATTTCAAAATTTTACTAATGAAGTAGCCTTTGTAATGAGTGACTCATTGTCGACCTAGTAATCCATGTCCGTCGATAACTTTGGAAAAATCACGTCTTTCGACTTCACCCTAAATGATTGAATGCCTTCTCGGCTTAAATAGCTTCCTTTCTTAGTACTCATTCATCTCCGAAATCATCAATTAATAGTGTAAATGACATGTAACATGTGGGAAGATTCTTAAAAAGAAACTGCCCTATCCTTCTCTTTCAATTCACCTAGCGAGTTGGGTGATGAGTAAATAAATTAAATTGAACACAGCTAATAGTATTTACAAGTGCCTTCTTGGCAAGAAAATAAAACATGAAAATTATTTACATTAAAAATGTAGGATGCATCCACAGAAAAGAAAAGAAAACTCCTATCAACTATTATTTACAGTCTTTCTAGTTGTATTCCTTTGAGAAATAAAGAATCGCATATGGAATTTCTGAGCTAATGTTCAGTCAAGAAATGGAGTTCCATTTGTTTAAGTCAACCATTCTTGGAAATCGCATTAAATTATGGTAATTAACACCTGATATTTATTCTAAAAACTGTCACATTACTTAAATTTTCACTGACTGATTGGCTGTCTGTAGTTTTAAGACTATCAATAAGGCTATTATAAACTCTTCTTGCGTTGTTCTGACAAGTACACACGTATATGTTTTACGTCTTAAATATTGATCTCTGCCTATCTAGTCGCTTCTTAGACACTCATATTTCCTTGTGTTACACATCATGAGCTAAGCTACGTCCATTGTAAGCCGTAATCATCCAATAAGTAACATCTTCGCAAGATTTAATTCATGAATTAAAGGTAATATGACCTTATCTTATTGACATAGACTACGTGCGTACGAAGTAGCAAGAAACGTCACCACACTGGTTATACAGGGTTATAATAACACATGCTACCAATGGAAAATCTACTTAATCGGATGACACTATCTCCAGCTAAAAAAAAATGATTCTCCTTCGAAAACCTAGGTCACCAGTGATCGGCCTATAGATTGAAATTTATACAGAAATGTAATTATTCAGTGAGAGTTCTCGAGATCTTCCTAAGCGAATCAGTGAAGGCTCAAATCTATCCAGAGTAAGCATATGCTTCTCCAGGTAACTTAATATGGATAAAAGAAACATTGCACTACACGTCCCGAGATCATGTCCTGAGCTAGATAAAATGCGTAGGCTTAGAATCATTGCGTGGAATTGGCGAGAAATCAGTGACCTTCTCAATTATAACACTTGAAGTCACGAGACCTTATTTCATGCAACTATGACTCTCTCTCGAAGAAACAATAACTACAACCATCATACATCATCAACAACTCTATATCATATCCATGACGCGTTAATTATTACTCTTATTTCATATAACCACACTATCACTTCATCACGTAATTCATTACCTTGACTTGCACATCAACGTGCCGCGACATTACTAAAATGCCTACTTTATTTACTACAGTCATAGTGCCAAATTTAACGTAACTTAGAGTAGTCTACTGCCATTCCTTCATAACACAAATCCTATGCATGATCTCGAACAATTTGACATTACTTAAGTTTAGGACACGCAGATATAAATGCCTACTTCATTCTTTACACATCACTGATAATAATAATAATAATAATAATTTTAGCGATCTCTTCACGCATATCTCTGGAAAACATTACGATCGGGACATCACTTGGTGACCACGCCTACAAATGGAATTGACGTTTCATACGGATGAGTACCTACTTCCAATCAATTTAGCTAGATGTTTATTTACGCACTGTGTTCGCACAAATAAATATTACCAAGCAAATAAAGAAATAATATCTTCTTACTTACGAAAACGACTTGGATATTGGACTTAGCTTTGCTCAAGATGGTCTCGGCGTTTCCTCCTCTCCGGTCATCTGAGACTAGGAACTGGTCATCTGGTTCCTCCACAAGTGGTCGGGTACATCGTGGCTTCTCATCATCGCTCACTGGTCATCCGGGACAGCCAACATCGTCTCGCCTCGTCAGGATCCAAGCAGCATCGCCTTGCTTCCTTACAGACCCATGGTGAAGACTCGTGCGTATGGAACAGAACAATGATAGAATATTTGACTCATTGCTGACATTTTCCAAGTACTATAGCTCTTGCGTTGCTCAGATTGCATAGGTTTTTACTGGGACACAGTTAAATCAATAAATAGTCCAGAATTGTCTAAGACATATATTCGGTATATTCTGATTTGAAAATAAATTTCTTTCCGCCGTCTTTTATCAGCCTAAATGCATTCAATTACTGGTCCGTAAGTGTCTTTCAATGTTAAACGGTGTCGGGCAAATTTCATCAAGGGCTTGCGTCACTGCGTGACGTAGTTCCACAGTAGTATATCTTATCTCTTATTGTTTCTCGTATTAAATCTCCCGCGCGGCGTTTAAATCTTGATCTCCGCCAAATAGCGTGTAGTCGGGAATTAATCTTCGTTTCCAAATCTCCAATATATCGCTCCGCTGGATAATTCCTTTAAAATGAGTTTTACGTCTTCTTAATACACCGAAGTCAGATTAGATAATAAAAGATGAGCATCTTTTTTCTTGAATAATGGTTTCAAATAATGTCCATCTGTCATTTTTTTTCTGCGCCTTCTAAACGCGGCTATTACCGTAACCGACTGACGAAAAGACTTATAATTTGGCCCGTACTGACGTTAAATGTATTTTATTTGAGATTTTGACCGCAGAGACTCCATCTTTGTTGCTCTAGCTCTTATAAAGAATTGTGAAACGGCACAGTATTAAGAGAGGATAGTTGCCTAGTTGTAATTCCTTTTATAGAATAATAGTGGAGAGGATTCGTCTGTCACTTCGCAATCAGCAGACCTTCGGCTGGGGAATGGTCGCTTGTAGATGAAGGCCCTTCAGGACTGTAGTATCATGAGGTTTTATTAGGAAAGGCATCAATCCTCATAATACTGCCTAAATTTCAGAATGAGCGAGTGAGTTGACAATGGGCCATGTAGTTATACGCTTTCTTTCGGTAGATGATGGATTTGAACCTTCCGCCATCGTCATTAGTCCTGAAACGGTTTTCCGTAGCTCTCAAATTTTAGCATAAGGTAAATAAATTCTACAGCCGTGCCTTAATTAAGACTACAGTGCCAGTTAAACGGAGAGCCTAAAGGAAAAGGAAATCTAGCATGACCCTGAGTAGATATAGTGGCTCAAGAAATACCTGGGGCAAAGCTGAAGATCCTAATGAGACTAAGTCAGGGACTAATTTTAAAATTATAATCGGATCGAAATTGGGAAAACTGCGAAACTAGTTTCTAAGATTTATTAACATAGGAGGATACACACAAAATATATGTGTAGGGACAGGTGAAGAAGTGTCCCGTTTGGTTTTCGTTACAACTTCGGGTGAACTGACAGAGACACATTATATAGCCAATTCAGTACAACTTCATTTACAACTGGCCGATGAAATGAAATGAAATGGCGTATGGCTTTTAGTGCCGGGAGTGTCCGAGGACATGTTCGGCTCGCCAGGTGCAGGTCTTTCGATTTGACGCCCGTAGGCGACCTGTGCGTCGTGATGAGGATGAAATAATAATGAAGACAACACATACACCCAGCCCCCGTGCCAGCGAAATTAACCAATGATGGTTAAAATTCCCGACCCTACCGGAAATCGAACCCGGGACCCCTGTGACCAAAGGCCAGCACGCTAACCATTTAGCCATGGAGCCGGACACAACTGGCCGATGATTACTACAGAGAGAGACGAATATAAATTCGATGGCTAGTGTCGCCAAGGGTTCTTTAGACTAACCGTCAAGTTGAAGTCAGACTCCATGGCTAAATAGTGAACGTGGTAACCTTAGGTCACGACGGTCCCGGGTTCGATTCTCGGCAGGGTCGGGAATTTTAACCTTATTTGGTTAATTTCGCTGGCACTGGGGCTGGGTGTATGTGTCGTCTTCATAATCATTTCATCCTCATCACGACGCGCAGATCGTCTACGGGCGTCAAATCAAAAGACCTGCACCTGGCGAGCCGAACTTGTCCTCGGACACTCCGGGTACTAAAAACCATACGCCATTTTTTATCAAGTTGAAGAATCAAGTGCTCTATGGGTCGCAGGCATTCGTGGTTGAAGTCACGGGAGAACAAGATAAGCCTCTCGGTGTCGTACTTGATGTCCAGTATTAATTCCTTTATATCTTTTCTGCAGAACATTGTAGTTTTCTATTGCGAACTAATTATCGAGCTGGTCGCCAAGCGACAATGGGTAAATAAACCGACCATTCGGTAATCTTCGAAATATCGTACACAATGCAACTTCATAAAACTACTGCAGCGCGCAGCTGTGAGCTTGCATCCGAGAGATAGAGGGTTTGAACCCCACCGTCGGCAGCCCTGAAGATGTTTTTTTTGTGGTTTCCCATTTTCACACCTGGCAAATGCTGGGGCTGTACCTTAATTAAAGACACGGCCGCTTCCTTCCCACTACTAGCCCTTTCCTCTCCCGTTGTCACCGTAAGGCCTATCTGTGTCGGTGCGACGTAAAGCAATTTGTAATAAATAATAATAATAATAATAATAATAATAATAATAATAATAATAATAATAATAATAATAATAATTACTGCAATAGAACCGTTATGTCGAATGTAAGATTTATCTATTCAATTCTACATGCACCATGCGTCGGATGCCATTCCTCTTAACTTAGTTAAACGGAAACGGTAATTAGTTGAATGATCCTCCTGTTCCCTCCACGTCACAGGAGCTGCAAATGGCATACCGTATAACGTGTTCCATGTTTCTATTCAGTGAGAAGCATGAAATTTCTCCTCTGTGGCTTGAAGGTTAGTTCATCACACACGAAATAATTGCCTTTAACACTTTCCTACCAGGTTGGAACTTTTCTAAAAGCTTTTCTTTTTGCTAGTTGCTTTACGTCGCACCGACACAGATAGGTCTTATGGCGACGATGGGATGGGAAAGTCCTAGGAGTTGGAAGGAAGCGGCCGTGGCCTTAATTACGGTACAGCCCCAGCATCTGCCTGGTGTGAAACCACGGAAAACCATTTTGAGGGCTGCCGACAGTGGGGCTCGAACCCACGATTTCACGGATGGAAGCTCACAGCCGCGCGCCTGTACGCGCACGGCCAACTCGGCCGGTTTTCTAAAAGCTAATGAAACATATAACTAAAAACAATATACATCACAGAACACTAGAGGTTGGGTAGACAGTGGAGTTCGTGGTATAATTTATAGGTGGCTGCAGTTTATTTTTAAAAATGTATACGTGCAAATTTTAAATTTTGAAAATAAGACAAAGAAGTTTTTCCTTATTAGACAATGAAATTGCGATTAAAAGGATTCCCCGCAGGATTAGTTGTTTTTAAACTTACCATTATGCATATACACTGATTTTTTGTATTAACTGTCTATCTGTTTAGCAATGTTCAATTTCCCAAACAATGGAAGTCTGTAAGCATTTTTTTAAAGTGTGCCTTCGAGGTTTTGTGCTTTTTTCTTATCCCGTCTGCCAGAGCATTTAAGTATGTCATTCCTGATTAGATCCATTTATCCTCCTCACTAAACAACAAGCATGGAAAACATTACAATGAATTGTTCTTTGTTACGGCCAGAAATCCAACTACACTTAAGAAAATGGAAATTGCAACACCATGAAGGCATTGGTCGTTTGTCTTGATTTTCAAGATATGGGACGATGCCATGTAGGTATGTAAACGATCAAAGTTTCAGACCCATTGGATTGTTGCTACAGGTCTCCCCACGTGATTGGTCGCGGAGGAATCAACTCCAGTATACGGACTCTGCTGTAGCGTAGTTGACTTGCAGTCTATGCAGCGAAGTGTTCCCCGTCAAACATGCCTCGACGACAGAGAAGAGCACGCTATCAACAACTGTCGCCGTTTGAAAGGGCTCGGATAATTGGGCTGTGTGAGGCTGGATTATAGCTAAAGACTGTCGCTGCACTTGTTGGCCGACTGGCATCTACGGTACAACGTGCATGGCAGCAGTGGACAAATGAAGATACCCACACTCGTAGACCTGGCACAGGCCCAGCGCGACAGACAACTGTGAGAGAGGATCGCCGCACCATTCGGATGGCCCGGATGGAACCCCATGCAACAGCAGCGCAAATTCGAGCAGCTGTGGCACTCCACGTTACACAACAAACAGTTGGTAATCGCCTGCGTGCAGCTGGCTTACGAGCCCGTGTCCCTGCAGAAGGTGTTCCATTGACCCCACAACAGCGACGTGTAAGGCTGGCTTGGTGTCGAGAAAGATCGACGTGGGCCGACGAATGGCACAGGGTCGTCTTTAGTGATGAATCGCGCTTCTGTCTTGCCCGCAGTGATCGCCGGAATCGTGTGCGTCGACGTACCGGGAAGAGGGGCCGCCCAGATCTTACTGTCGAGAGGCACACAGGGCCAACACCAAGCATTATGGTCTGAGGAGCTATTGGCTTTAATGTGAAATGACAATTAGTGCTTGTTGAGGGCACTATGACTGCTCGACAGTACGTTGATAGGGTACTCAATCCAGTGGTTGTCCTTATGATGGCGAACATTACTAATGGGATGTTTCAGCAGGACAGTGCCCAGGTTCACACTGCACGCATATCCAGAGAAGATCTCCACGACATCACAACCTTAGAATGGCCCGCCAGATCCCCGGACCTCAGTTCTATTGAGCATGTGTGGGACATGATGGGTCGACAACTGGCCAACCATCCTCAGCCACCCACAACTCTGGAACAACTGACCCGTGCAGTGCAGCAAGCATGGGCCACAATTCCTCAGGAAGCGATCCAGGGCCTTATTGACCCCATGCCTCGACGAATTCATCAATGTATTACAGCTTGTGGTGGGCACATCCTGTATTGATTGTTGTCCAAGCTTGCGGTCAGAGGGACCTGAAAGTGTAATCATCGAATCACAACCGAACACTCGTCCTGCATGTTCCATTGTAGCAATGTAGCACCACTCTTTCTGGGTGTTGCAATTTCCATTTTCTTCAGTGTATGTTTAACAGACGAATTGAACTTACGTGTAAACTGTCTATGCCCATGCGTACACAAAATACAGTAGGTCTCCATACCTGCATACATGCACACAAACCAATCAAACTGAGCAGGAAACAACGGGATCTGCACTGCCCTCGGTTTCCGAACAGGACATAATAATTGGCAGACATACGAGAAGATAAGATCAATGAGAAACAAGTCTGTAATAAAATTAAGTAGAACATATACGTAACCCCAGGAAACACTTAAAGATAACCATGGAAAGTCTTGGGAGGACCAAAAATAGCAAAACAAATAAGTAAAAAGTAATTACCTGATGGATAATAAGAACAAGAAATCTCTCGAAGAAACCGAGAGTATCACAATACCATATTAAAGACGGTTAAAGTGACTTTTATTTGGATAGAAAAGCCATGTCAGAAACCTCAATCGCCATTTCCTTTTACAAAAACTGAACAAGAATAAACACGAGGGCAGATAAAAAGGCCAAAACTAGGCAGAAATAAGGAATGACGGATCTGAGAGCGTGAGTCACCATCTGTCTACATAGATGTGTGTTGTTCGATAATGCAGACATATTGTTTGGATGATCAGCCATATTGAGCCGATACAATAGATCGCAAGGTGCGATACATGTCAAAGAAGGGAAATAGTATAATGAATAGTAAGGTGTGGTTGACCACTTATACTCCGCTGCATTGAACAGAATTATTCTCGGGAGGCTGGCCACGGCCGCTTCCTTCCCACTCCTGGGCCTTTCCTATCCCATCATCGCCATAAGATCTATCTGTGTCGGTGCGACGTAAAGCGAAGTGTAGAAAAGTTATTCTCGGTTCACCCGGAAGGACATGGGTTTGATTCACCGTCAGGAAGTCGAAAATATTTAAGAAAGGATATTTCCACTTCCGGAGGTGCACATAGCCCAGGGGTTCACTCTGCCTACACTAAAAATGAGTACCAAGTTAATTTCGGGTGACCAAGCACCGAGGTTACGGATGGTGGAGGCCGTTACCTTCCACCCCTCCAAGGGTTTTCATGGCCTGTACGGAGATAACTTCGTTTTTTCAATTAATTATTAATTAAAAGATGTAAAAAAACGGGGTGACTGCGCAAACCTGCAACCGGGTCAGAAATATCCACTGCTACAGCTTCAATTCTAGCTGTATACTAACCATACCAATATAACACCTTTTCCGTAACTAATATATAAATATTACCACAAGTCTGACGCATAAATAAGACTGCACAGTGTTGATAACTCTTTCTACATAAAATTCTCACATGTGTGGGCAAAGTTTCCCCCATTTGACCAACATTCCCACTTCTTATAACTCACAAACATGATAACAAGGAGGCCTAATATGTAGAAGTATATTATAGCAAAGTGAATTAAAATACCAGCAGCAGCTGTGAGCTTGCATTCGGGAGATAGTGGGTTCGAACCCCACTGTCGGCAGCCCTGTTTTCTGTGGTTTCGCATTTTCGCACTAGGCAAATGCTGAGGCTGTACCTTAATCAAGGCCACGGCTCTTTTCTTACCACTCCTACCCCTTTCCTATCCCATCGTCGCCACAAGGTCTGTCGGTGTCAGTGCGACATAAAGTCGATTGTAAAAAAATTTGTAGCAGCAACCTACGCACTCGTGACTGTTTCCACTAGGATTGCGAGTCTACTGCGAACTCGTTTTTCCCAACAAAGCGTTATTGTACCAGCAGTTCAGAAGTTAGCAGTTGCGCGTGAACGAGAAATGATGGGAAAATTCTTATAAAATATTTGAATTCAGAGTAAAAAAGGAAGCTGCACCTGAGTCAGTATTTGCACTTGCTGTGAAAGAAAGGCATGTTATCTAGAGTAATTAGAGAATACTGACACACTTTTTCTCACAATGAGCAGATTGGATGAAGGCAAGCTGGCCACGGACATTTCTGTAATATTAATCTGTAAGAAATAATACAGTGAATGCATTTTCGATGAAAAATCCAGTTTTGAAGAAAACAAGGCGCCAGTTATTTTAAATCCATATGATAAATTATAACTTTATAAATGACTGAATGTGAAAGAAAATTATATATTTATCTAGTCTGCGTTTGCTCCAAGAAACATACTTGTAACGTGACAGTTAATATCGAAGACTCTTTATCCACGTGCTCACGGAGAGTAGAGAAAATATCAGACCCATGCCCTGCGCTGTCCCCAATATTTTCATACAGAAAAAGTAGGAGATAGTTCTCGATGATGCAGATCTGTTAATCTTGTGAGCTTGTGCTTGGATTGTTACGTCTCGTGTTCGAGTATGTGCACTCTCCCAGACGATAACACGTACAGTAAACCTATTAACGTCTCTTCACAGACACTTTCACGGGTTGGCACTGATAACCAACTGACGACGAAAGTGTTTTCGTTGGAATTGACACATTTTGCTAATTCATATGCGTTTCCCTATGAATGGTAAGAAGTTAAAAGGAAAGGTATATATATTCATAGCACATAATCTGAGATTAGTTATCTCGTTTTCCCTTTATAATACTACTTTATTTTACTAATGAAAGGAATTAGGCGTGATGATTATAATCGCTGTTTTGAAGGGCCTAATATCGAGGTCATTGGCCACAACGAACGACAACACTTCGCTAATTAGTGACTATTTACAAAAGTGTCTTTACCTCACAGCGGGTCTCCACCTAGCGGTATTTACTTGGGAAGGGTGATCTTTCCGTAATCTTGATTGACAGATCCCACCTTTCACTTGGCTTCGCACGCACCAGTCACTCCACTCAGCAGCTCCAAGCAAACAATTTCGAACACAGGTCTGTTGACTATCACAACACACGAATGCTGTTCTCTTGGCTCGATTCCAGATAAGGCTGATAACTCGAACAATCAGCTCACATGACTGCTCCACTCACTGAGCTACACAACACATATCACTCGACAAGACAACAACACAACCCAACTCAACTACTAAACAACGACAACTACTTCAGCATTACCAACACTGCATTATGACACTTAACAATTTGTTCGCGGTAATCTGTTTTCATAAAACCGGTGATAAATTTCTAGCATCTTCGCGGTGCGATCAGAACGCGAATGTTCTAGTTTCGCCTTCCAGAAAATCCACGGAGACACCAGACGAAACGCATAATACAAGGAGGGACCGTCCCATACCCACAGGTCGTCCGGGATGTTTCCGGCTTGACTCAGTTATTCCTTCCAGAAAATGCTAAAGGGGATACAACTGGTATGCCAGTCGTATGCCACGCAACATTTTTTTTTCGGTGACCTGAATGTTAATGTCTCTTTTTTTACAAGTTGCTTACTCCTGTAGATCATATGGCGACGATGGGATAGGAAAGAGCTAATGAGTGGGAAGGAAGCGACCGTGGCCTTAATTAAAGTACATTTTCCTGGTGTGAAATGGGAATTAATGGGAAAATATCTTCAGGGCTGCCGATAGTGGGGTTCGAACTCACTATCTCCCGAACCCAAAATCAAAGCTACGCGCCCTTAACCGCACGCCAACTCGCTCGGTTTAATGTCTCTTAACCGTCTTCCTCTTATTACTCTTTTATTGATGGGCTTACGACCTGAATGTTAATATCTCCTTAATTATTCTTCTATTGTAGTTGTTGTTGTCAGATTCTCCTTTCCCTTTTAGAGGTGGGTTAACTACGCGAATGTTAGTATTTTAAAGTTCTTCTCCTTCGTCATCATCATCATCAGTTTCCCTTCTTACTCTTTTAGAGATGGTCTGACGATCAAGTTACTTATATTGCTCCACCAACTCGTTCATCAATATTACATAATGCAATACTACCAGATAAATGTAAGGAAATGTAAATAGAAGAATTCACAGATAATAAGGTGTGTTCCCACATTTGTATTTTAAAGGACATTTTTTTCTTTTTTTTAATGGTAAGCCTCAGGGAAAAGGTCATATAAGGAAAGTTTACATACAGTACACACTGTCTATTTTTGTATGGGATCTGCTCACCTATCATTATTTATGAATTTAAATCAATTTTCATGGAAACCAGTTTGATCATTCGAAGGAGTTTAGTACATACCAATAACAATGCAAAGTAGTTCTCCGTGGTACTGATATTTACTTTTATAGTGGAAAGATTCTTCAAATACATCCACAAATGTTATTTAAAACCTTAACATGCAAATAAAGACCTGGCGAGTTAGTTACGATGTTTGAGAGATAATGGGTTAGAACTCCATCCGTCAGTAGCCCTAAAGAAGGCTTTACGCGGTTTCTTATTTTCACTCCAGGTATATGTCCCAGCCAGTTCCTCCCATTTCCCGTCCCAGCGTCGTCGGAAATAATGTGCGTTAATAATGTGCGTTAATGTCACGTACAACGGTTTGGAAAAGCAACAAAGTCACGGAGCATAAAAAAACATGGGAAATTCTTGAAGTTACATGATGATTCAACGCTCGCACAACATGAAATAAACATGAGTAAGCCTGTCTTTTTGTGTTGGCTTTAAATTGTACTTAATGCTGCGCAAAACATCTGTGGTAGAAATTACGAATTCATTCTAGCAATTACGTTAAAAATAGAACAGGTTAACTGTAGCCCAGATTATTTTAAACTGTATTTTCTCGTGCGAAGAAACAAACTGTTAATCAGAAGCAGATTGAAAGTAGAAACCACTATAGAAAGTAATGATATTTTTTATTATTTGGGCGGAGAAATTACAGAACAAACAGGCCGATTAAGACACTTGACATACTTAGAATGCAAGTTGAAAGACAGTGGAGGTAATGGATCGTAAAGACCGAAGAAGTTCCTACAACTCACTGTATCTGCAGCAACGTTATGATCTCCCTTTTCAATGTGCAGTCAACTTGCCGCATGACGAATTCCTACTATAAAGTAAGTAAAAGATAATTACTCGAATGGCTGGAAAAATAACTCAGAAAATATTTCCTCGCAAGTACGATCAGAAAATTACTTCTTGAAAAAAAAAAATATCGTAGAAATATGGTGCTTCTTTGTTGAAAGGCAGTTTAGCGGGGAAACGGATTCAGATGCTCAAAAGCAGGACAATGCAACACCGGCTATTTTATATGAATAGGATATACAAGACTGGGATGACCGTTGTGACGTTTGTTGGTCGTTATCCATTTGCTTCCAAGATAATGGATACGAACCCGGCTTAAGTCAGTGGCATTTTGGAGAGTTTAAATGTTACAGCTCCGTTTCGTTCGCTTCCATTACGTTAAATAAATAGGGCGGGACAAAATTCTGACGTCTCTTAAACTCTATAGAAATTAAACGAATGTCGAACGATTATTATTATTATTATTATTATTATTATTATTATTATTATTATTATTATTATTATTATTATTATTATTATTATTATTATTATTATTATTATTATTGTTGTAACTATTATTATTGTTTGATTCAATTCTATAATGTGATTTCGCTATGTATTAATTAATTATCGCTTGCTTCATTGTGTTTAATTTGTTATGTGTGTGTGTGTATGTTAGCATTAAAATAATGTAGAGTGAGAGTTGTTGCCTAATATCGGATATGGATATATTATCTGTGAAACTACCTTTAAAACATTGCAACATATGGTGCAATACTGCTACAGTAACTGTCGAGTCATCGTTCTGTCCTTGCATGCATTTAGCAGCATGAGATAATTTAGGGAGTTCCTACTTTGCCTGAGACTATTTGATCACAGTCTTTAACACTTGAGAGCTGGGTGGGATTTACAACATGAGCTGTTTTAGAGATGACATGGGTATTATACCATGTGACAAATAACGTCTATATAAAGAGCTGGATTCTATAGCAGCTAGTCAGATTGAAGTGGACTCTCAGTCAATTGGATGGGGTCTTGGTCGATGGATAGTCATTTGGAGAGTGAGGCTACAGTTGGTCAGTCAGTCAGTTGAAGATAGAACAGTGACACGGATACATAGTCGTCAGTGACCAAATGGATTATATGTTCGGAGTTTGTTTCTTGTATCTGTTCGGTCGAGTTCTTGTATCAGTTGTGTGACAGCCGAAGATTGAGTCGTCGTAATGCAGACTAGCAGTTATCAGTGAATTACTTGTAAAGTTGATTGTGAAGTGTGAATATAGTTTCAAGCCATGCTATATCACGTTTGTGAAACTAAAAGGATACTTCAGCAAATTAGGTTTGAGATACCTACAGCTGATACCAATTCAAAGGAATACGTCGTAATAACACTCAAAGTGTTCAAGGTACAGTCAAGTGGAACAGTGAGGGATAAATTTCTTGTGCAACTTTTAAATGTCTGGTCAAGAGGATTTCAAATTTAATGCCTAGAGTTTCTTTCAGTTGTAATTTCAGAATTTTATATTATCATCTAAATTATCCCAGCAAACCTCACCATTTAAATTATAAACTTAAAGGATACATTTTGTTTAGTATCAAGTACTATTAATTGTTTTATTTCAACGGTAGATCAGACAACCTCAAGTTTTAATTGGGAAACCAAGCGACAAAGTCCTTTTCCCAGAACCTATATGTTGTGCTGTCAAAGTAAGCTTATTACTACACACCCTAGAGATATTCAAGATTCTCATTCTATTATCGTTAGATTTATTTGTAACTGGCGCCCATCGAAAATTGTATGTGTAAGTAATTAGGTAAGTACTAAGTGTGAGTACATAGGCTGACGATTGAATGTTTTATTTCATGAATATTTTAGTTCTGTTTCATTTGAAATTAATGATATAACCACACAATGTTATTCGATGAGTATTATCCGTCCTGCTTGGCTTGTGTAGACTTCGTAGACTTGTCGTTCGTAGCATGATATAATGGGTGGAATCTTATCCTTGGAACCCAATTCTCACTCTCTGCGCTCTCTTCAGACTCCCTATCATTGTTGCTCTCCCTTGTGTTATCATCATTTAGTCATCTACAGGTTATCTGCAGAATAAGCTTAGAATTAGGAAATGACTGGCTACATGTTCTGTATAGAGTGTGCTGTTGTACGGATCGTAGGTCTGGACCATTACGAGAACTGAAATTCAGAGGCAAGAAGTCGTTGAGGTGTGGATATGGAGAAGAGTACCTAAAGTGAACTGGAGTGATAAGGTTACGAACAAGGAGATCTTAGTTCACATAGTGGAAGAGAGGTGTTTCATGAAATGAAATGAAATGGCGTATGGCTTTTAGTGCCGGGAGTGTCCGAGGACATGTTCGGCTTGCCAGGTGCAGGTCGTTTATTTGACAACCGTAGGCGACCTGCGCGTCATGATGAGGGTGAAATGATGATGAAGACGACACATACACCCAGCCCCCCGTGCCAGCGAAATTCACCAATGATTATTAAAATTCCCTAACAATTTAGCCATGGAACCGGACAGGTATTTAATAAGAACAGTGATCAAAATTAAGAAACTCTGGATGGACAAAACTTGAGAAGAGACATTTTGATGAAGGGTGTCCTAGAAGGAACTGTTGAGCGAGGAAAGAAAAGAAAAACAAGAGGACACAACTCGTAAACGACCTGAAAGAAACAAGCTACGAGAACATGAAAAGGAAAACTCACGACAGGGAACAATGGAAGAAGACATAGCACAACTATGCAAATATGCAGAATATTGATGATGATGAGGATGATGATGATGTTGATGGTGATGATGATGCTGATGGTGGTTATGTTGTTGATGATAAAGATGGATATGAAAAGGAAGAGGAAGAGGAGGAGCGCACTATGAAGCTAATTGAACGTCTGTAGCAAAATTTGAAGTCCAGTAACTAGCATTCAACTGCTGCTCTTGAGATGCATTCATGCATGTTGTCCACACACAATACACATCACGTATTCCTGTGTAGGCCTACGTGTTGTTGCTCATGTTGCCAGACATTGTACCGAATGGATTTCTGCATGGAGAAAAGAGCTCTTTATTCATAGCAAGTGTCATGCGGGAGATAGTGGTTTCGAACCCCACTGTCGGTAGCCCTGAAGATGGTTTTCTGTGTTTTCCCATTTCCACACCGGGCAAATGCTGGACCTCTGCCTTAATTATGGCCAACATCATGTCCTTCCCACTCCTACGCTTTCCTATCCCGTCGTCGCCATAAGACGTATCCTTGTTAGTGCGATATAAAGCAAACTGTCAACAAAGACAAAGACACCTCTGTACAGGCCATGAAGGCCCTTGGAGAAGTGGAAGGTAAAGGCTTCCACCATTGTTAAGCGCGGCACGTGATGGGGCAGAGTGGTTAGCTCTACGCCCGGCCGCCTTTGCCCCCAGGAATTAACCTGGTACTCATTTTTGGTGTAGACTGAGTGAACCTCAAGGCCATATGCACCTCCGAAAGTGGAAATCTCGTTTCTTAAATTTTTATGACTTCCTGACGGGGACTCGAACCCACGTCCTTCCGGGCGAACCGAGCACGCCTTTACCACCTCGGCCAGGCAGCCCCTATAAAGCAAACTGTAGAAAACAAATTATTTAAAATTTGTACAAAAGGATAGATCAATATTGTTTTCCTTTTCCTAATTGTTTAACTTCCAAGTGACCCATTTAACTTTTTTCTTTTTCGTGAAAAGTGCAATATTGGGAACATAGTAGCCGTAGTCTAGTTTAAAATGAATTTCCGGCATTTTTTCTGGTGTAAAAATAGAAAAGTACCAAAAATCACCTTCACATCTGCTGAACATTCCATATCCTGAATACCGTCTTAGAGCTATAGAGCTACACGACCCATACCGTGTTACCAACTAGTTCGGTTTATTCAGCATCATCATTATCATCTGTTTACCCTCCAGGTTCGGGTTTTCCCTCGGACTCGGCGAGGGATCCCACCTCTACCGCCTCAAGGGCAGTGTCCTGGAGCTTCAGACTCTTGGTCGGGGGATACAGCTGGGGAGAATGACCAGTACCTCGCCCAGGCGGCCTCACCTGCTAAGCTGAACAGGGGCCTTGTGGAGGGATGGGAAGATTGGAAGGGATAGACAAGGAGGAGGGAAGGAAGCGGCCGTGGCCTTAAGTTAGGTACCATCCCGGCATTCGCCTGGAGGAGAAGTGGGAAACCACGGAAAACCACTTCCAGGATGGCTGAGGTGGGAATCGAACCCACTTCTACTCAGTTGACCTTCCGAGGCTGAGTGGACCCCGTTCCAGCCCTCGTGCCACTTTTCAAATTTCGTGGCAGAGCCGGGAATCGAACCCGGACCTCCGGGGGTGGCAGCTAATCACGCTAACCACTACACCACAGAGGCGGACTCGGTTTATTATTATTATTATTATTATTATTATTATTATTATTATTATTATTATTATTATTATTACAATAACCGATCGAGTTAGACGCTCGGTACTGTCCCTGTAACTATTAGCTTGGATTCGTGGGATGGTCTGTTCGAACTGCACTATCGGCAGCCCTGAAGATGGTTTTCCGTGGTTTCTCATTTCGCCAGCAGGAAAATAAAAGGATTGTGTCTTAATTAAAGCCATAGCTGCTTCATTCCTGGGCATAGCCTTTTCCCATTCCATCACCACCGAAAATATCTCTGAATTAGTGCGACGTTAAATCAGAAGCAAAAATAAAACAATTATGTGAATACTACCTAAGTACCACGTTTGTTCAGACCATGACGACAAATGACGACACCATCCACAAGTTCGGCAATATAAGGAAAGCCGAATATTACATTAAATAAATAATATTAAAATAATATAACTATCACCTTTAGTGAATTTAACACATGCATTGATTTTAGAAATCAAGTAGCTCGTAACGAATAAATGTTACTATATGTTTGTGCGTATTTACTTAACGTATCTGCACAAAATTCGCGAACAAACTCACTGAATTTGTAGTTGCCGAAACAAATCTTCCTTTATGAAAGAAAAGCCTGTCATAGGGTGTCTTCCTTTCTCTACCACTTTTCGCTAATCCTTTTCCAAAACTTCCGATCCAATTCTCTGAATTACTTAAGATATAAGAAATTAGACGGTGATATTCTCTCAAAGTGGTCGTTGAATTTTCTTTTGTGTTATTGCCATCGTAACGTTCAGTGAACCACGAGGGGAACAGAATGGTTGACTGCCTTGTGGAGAGTCTTGCCGTGACCTCGATCTTGAAGGTGCAAGAGGACGACTGCAACTATGGTACAGGAGAAAGCACGCAGCTGAGACAGGAAGAGTGAGTGACCCTCACAGAAGCGGAGGAATAACGTACTGCTGTCGCCGATCTTTCGCTACCGATTGCTGTTATGAGAACCGCACTGCAGTACTACCGTACTTCATGTTGCGAGTTCCTAGGTGTAGTCTCATTATCGAGGGCGGGCGAAAATATGTATTACACAGAGTTGCCAGATGATTTCTGAACAAAATCTTTTAATTAAATCGAAATATAAGAAGCGTAAATAATACGTATCTATGATATGCAGTCATTAATTACCACCAATAAAATTTTATGATGTTAGTATTAACTGCAGTTTTTGCATGCAAAATCGTTAAACTTGGGATATTGTACTTGATAATGATTTATTTTCTAAGGCAGAAATTAAAACCACTACATCCACAATATTGTTAAAAAGACGAGCATAAATAAGTAGAAATGAAAAGAGGATTTACGTACTACTTTACTGATATACTTTCTCACCTTTCAAAACTCTGGGAAAATTCTGAAACTCTAAGTTTATAAATAAATACTTCATCGTGATAAATTCATAGGTTGTGCCCCATACTCACAGACGCACAGGTCGCCTATACGGCCTCAACTCGAAAGACCTGCACCAGGCCCCTTTGAAAGCCGCACGTTATTATTATTATTACCATGTACCTCAATGAAAAGGGAGCAGAATTTCCATATCGCTGTGAACTGAGTTAGCTTTACAAAGTTGAGCTCAGCTGACTGAGAAAATGATTAACTACAGAAGTGACCATCATTCAAATACATTTATCAATTTACACACAGCATTTAACCAGGTAGATTTTCAGAGTTAAGTTCATTTTGGCGTTATTCAGCAGCCTTTGTTTGTTCGATCTTTGCCCTGTCCATTCCTTCTAACTCCCATGATTGTTTTCTTCTCATTGGTTTCCAGGTCATTTTTTTTCTGTCACTACCAAATGGTTCTTCCAATGGAAGGTCACCAATCAAAGCCCTCAGAAACTGGTAAATATCAAGATTAAACTAAAGTAATCAATATTGTAAAGGAACGTGGCTCTTATTCTCATTCATTAGTTTCTACAGATGCTCAAATTATACTCTATGCGATTATTACGTAATCAAGTTAAACTATTACGACTTATACAATTGCCGTTTATTTTCTGACAAGTAAAATTTACCCACATCACATTTCAACATCTCGTAGATTTCTGGCTTACATTGTGTCTATTTGATGTATTCCTCTGCCAATTTATTTCATGGCTCCAATAACCATTCCGAATCAAATATGAGAATATCAGGAACTTTCACCAATCAACAGCTATCTATGACCACAGTATCATCGTTTTTGTATCATCACCTTCGAAGCTTCATCAGAACAATATAGTTACGTCTTAATAATTGCGCGGCCTGTGTTCAAATGTATTATGAATATTTTTCAGTAGGTTTTAATTGGTAGTCGACCCTTCATTGGCAAAAATCTCAAGAAACCTCCCTAAATGAGGATGGGTATTGACAAGCCTGAATGAAAGAACGATTTGGTAATGGCACAAAATATGTCCGGGAGACCAGTAAGAAGAACACATTAATGAGAGTTAGAGAGAATGGAGAGGACAAAGAATGATCAAACAAAGGCTACTGATTAACGCCAAAATGAACTTAACTATGAAAATCTACCTCCTTGAATGATGTGTAAATGGCTAAATTTATCTGAATTATTGAATTATGGTCCTTTGGAAATAGTGATACGAAGTGACAAAATGGTTTAAAGTTATAAAAATCAACCTAGCAGTTTTACGTGGCTGATGGAATATTGGCCAATCAACGTCGAATTCGAATCACAGGGACTCAAACTTGTGATGATGGAAAATATTACTTATGACAAAATCTATAATAAAAACTAATTATTTTATTCGAAATACGTATTTTATAAAGAAATTGGAACTAACTGGAACATTCAGAGGTGAACTCCTTAGGCGAGGTCAATGGGTCAAAAATGTATTTTTTGCTTTTGTTTTTTAGGAATTGTAGGTATTTGAAGTTTGTTTAAAAATATTCCATTAGTTATATTGATGAAAGTCACTTATAACGGCCCATACCATATTTAAGTGTCAAGTTGACACCTGAGATTATGGCCACACTTTCGGCTAGATGTGTATATTTTTTTAATAAACTCCCTCGCTTAAGTGCGGTCAGTATCCAGTAATCGGGAGATAGTGAGTTCGAGCCCCACTGTCAGCATCCCTGAAGATGGTTTTCCGTGGTTTCCCATTTTCACACCAGGTAAATGCCGGGGTTGTACCTTAATTAAGGCCACGGCCACTTCCTAGGCCTTTCCTATCCCATCGTCGCCATAAGACCTATCTGTGTCGGTGCAACGTAAAGCAAATAGTAAAAAATAATCTCCCCGATATCACACTACGCAGTGTGGCAGTGTGGTCTCGACTCTAGTCGCTACACTGCGTAGCAACGGTTTCCGCTCATCACTTGTTTGTTTAGTGTTGTTTACCGAAAGCATATGTTTGTTCTCGTTTGTTTTATTCAGAATGCCTCCGTCTACAACATTATTTAAGAAACGTTTTACGGGAGAAAAAGACGTGCATGTGAGATTGTTAGTAATCGGCAGGCTGGTAATGAAAGTGTAAATAGTATGGATAATGACGTACCATGGATTGATAAGTTAGATAATGCAATTTCAGCACCAAGTAACACTGTGACAGATTCCCGCGATATGTCATAGTATTTTAAGGAAGAAGCTCTCTGTGCCTATTAATATAAGTTAATTAATTTTATAAGGAGTGGTAATTCAACAATAAACTTACATCTGCTTTCACTTGATGTGTGTAAATGTCTAAAAACTGTCTCGTGAAGAAAGAAATAAGAAGAACGCCGATGAACATCATTACTTCCAAATTACATCACGTATCGACGGTGTGTCTAAACAAGATCGCCTTGTCCCCTGATGATGATAAGAGAGTACTCGCAGGTGATGGGATATCCACTTACGTCCACAGACACTATGCTGCATCTACACTAATCTATGCTATTATTATGTTGCCAAATTAAACACCTTTCAAAGAAAAAGTCGTCTCTCTCTACAGTGCAGCATAACACCCTAAATCCTATGTCTAATACCTAACCAACCTCAAACCCTTACTTTCTGTAACATATGGTGGACCGAGTAGCTATAATGTTGCAGACTCCTTCACTTCTTCTTTCTGTAAGGGTGTTAACTCCGCCTTAGGGTAAGTCCTAGTGCCGGTCTCAAGCCCGGATAAAGGAGGAGTGGCATCCACAAAGCAAGACGGGCTTACAAAACCCGCTGCTGTGCTAATGGCGGTTTCTACCTTCTTGCGTCCTGATTGGCTTGAAGTACACTATGTAACCCATACACCTTTTTAACACCAGCATACCTCCCCAGGATTTGATCGGTCGATGCTAGAGCCCTCACAGAGGGTGTAGAGAACTTGCTACACTTCGGTCAGACGGAGCTACAACCCTCGCAGTGGTGTTAATGGCAGGTTTCTACCTTCTAGCGTCCTGATTGGCTTGAAGTACACTACGTAACACATACACCTTTTCAACACCAGCATACCTCCCAGGCGGCTGTCTTGCCTCTGGAGCTCTAGCATTGGAAAGTTGCACACAGTCGCCATCTTGTGCATTAGTCCCCTAGGCCATCTCCGTAATTCCTATGTATACCGCCTATCCTACCCTAGGCCAGCTTTCTCCATAAGAGCCTATATATAGCCGCCATCTTGCCCATTCGCTCCTGGTCCAGCTCTCGGTGGGTTAACCCCATAAGAGCCCATGTATAGCGGCCATCTTGCCCATTAGCCCCTGGGCCAGAAGCGGTCTTTTTATGTTCATTTATCTCTAGAATTACGAGTGTTGGGAACATGAAACTTGCAACATATCTTCTTCTTGTGCCTGCATATATACCGACAAGTTCCAATACTTCTGTCTTACATATTTTAAAAATTGTGGCAATGCAAATTAATTATTTTAATTGATTTCTAAGGAAAAAAATTAGTTTGTGAGCGAACATTTGTAAGAGTTTGTAAATGTATGCACAAAGCTTTATTCGTTCAGTGAGCCAACGTTTATTGATGTCTGTGAAATAGTTTTTAAGAATTAGGAACACGAATTTGGCAAATTTAACATTGTAAACGTAGGGTGTATCTTCTCCCCTAGTGCCTGTAGTAGTGTCGTTACTTTAGTAACAAATGAAGCAGAATAAGGATTATGGGTGGCTTAGAAGAAGACGGTTTTCAAAGCAGGAGAGCACAAAGGACATAAGGGTTATTATTTAATTAATTAAGGGTTAAATAATGATGTCTCCACTTCGAACTTTTCTTTAATTTTTTTAGTATTAATAAATTTACTTAAACAGGTTTCTGTCATTTAAAAAAATAACGGTGTCAAAATAAGGAATGTTAATGTTTATGGTCTGAGTTTGTCAATCCCTCCAAAGAAAACCCAAAAGTGCTAGGGTTTTGCTTTAAAAAAGAGGTTATTTAAAATTGCAGTGGTATAAGGTCATCAATAAACCGCATCATCACATCCAACTTAACGTATCAGTAATTTCATTAATATGAGTTTCTATCTACCTACACAAGTCCGTCCCTAAAGCGGATGGCGGGCCTCCAAGACTGTAACGCCGTCTTTCAGGCAAGGACGATTTATTCCGGAGAAGGAGATGTTCCGAAAAGGCGAGCGGATTGGCGGCCGTAGCCTATACTAGGAACTATCCCGGCATTCGCACTGGTTCAGCAGAACGGAAAACCACGAAAACCATTCTCAGGACAGTCGACAGTGGATTCCATTCCCTCCCAATCTCTCGAATACAGAGGCGTGGCCACCCTCCCTCTGCTCGTTTGGTCGGTCGGAGTGCAGAGCTGTCGGACCACATGTAGGCCAAAACCTACACTGCAACCGCCGACGACGAGCTTCTGTGGTAGATGGGTAAAAGTTTGTATTCCGGACATTTGGCCTCTCTTAAATCACTAATATATGCCAACTGACTGCGAGTGGTTTCGAACTCATAATTTAAATCGTAGGACGAGGGGTGTCTGAAGAAAACCGCACTGTGAAATCAGATAAGGAAAGATAAAGTTTGTTTACCGATCCGGTTCTAGGTGATGGGAACGACTTTATGGTTAGTCTTGGATTACGAGTATGTTGACAGATCTTGTACTGTAGTTTCTCCATCCAAATAAATCTTCATTTTTCGTTACTGTAGGTCCATGACTACTGAAAGTTCTTGTATGTGATGACTGAGCTATATATTTGTATTACGTTATCTTTGTGACAACTTCATGTGTCGTCGTGTATTCTGTGGCTATAAATAGTCTGCTATGTTCATGAATAAACCAGGCTATGAATAATTCCATCACTTCATTAAGTTTCCATCTCTTGTTTCATTGCTGTCAGAAAGTGTTGTCCATGATTCTTTGTGCATATAATACTGTCCTGTAAAATAAATCTAGAATGCTATGCATTTATCACAGGTAGCTTACTTCCTTGGTTTTTTTAAAGCATATCCTCAACTATTCAGCACTTCTCAAGGTTAACATACTAGGAGAACTTTAATTTTTTTAGGGCAGTGACAATGAGATTTTGCTGTGCGTGAATCGTCTTTGGAACGTTCGTTGCTTCCTAAAGGTGCATGATAGCGGAGTAATATCGTCACGGGCTTCTTACCAAGAAGACTACGGTTCGATTCCCGGCAAATGCATGTGGTATTTTTAAAATGAGAAGTCACTTCCCTGTGGTTTGGATTCCACGTAGTACTAGAAGCCCCATGGTTGTGATCATGATAATGGATTTCACGTAAACATACACATTTCTTTACTTCACTGCTTCCTGTTCGCTTCTCGGCAGTAGCGTACTATTATCCCTCCTAGTTTGTAAATCTCATGAGGTCCGGAAATCTGACATTCGTATTACTCACTACTTACAACTTTACACAGTAGTGCGTGATCTCCCAGAATGACAATAAACAATGCCAGAGGTCAAAGAAATCCAGAAGGGTCAGCCTCTCTACCCACCGAAGAAGTGTGTAAAGTGTGTCAGTACTCAACTCTGGGTTTTTTCCACTTAGTGGTCATAATCCCTCGACCGTGAACGCGTTGAACCACACGCCTGGCGAAACAAATTCAAACATCGATGTATCTGTAGCAAACATATTAATAAAATCAGGGACGTAGCCAGAGAGGAGGGTTACTGGGTGTTAGACCCCACCCCCCATGGAAATTTTCTTTCTTTCTTAATCTGCTTACCCTCTAGGGTTGGCTTTTCCTTCGGACTCAGCGAGGGATCCCACCTCTACCGCCTCAAGGGCAGTGTCCTGGAGCGTGAGACATTGAGTCGGCGGATACAACTAGGGAGGATGACCAGTACCTCGCGTAGGTAGTCTCACCTGCTATGCCGAACAGGGGCCTTGGTGGGAGATGGGAAGATTGGAAGGGATAGACAAGGAAGAGGGAAAGAAGCGGCCGTGGCCTTAAGTTAGGTAACATCCCGACATTTGCCTGGAGGAGAAATGGGAAACCACGGAAAACCACTGGCTGAACCCACCTCTACTCAGTTGACCTCCCGAGGCTGAGTGGACCCCGTTCCAGCCAACGGACCACTTTTCAAATTTCGTGACAGAGGCGGGAATCGAACCCGGGCCTCCGGGGGTGGCAGCTAATCACACTAACCACTACACCACAGAGGTGGACGGAAATGTTACAAAAATAATATAAAACAGAAACTAACAATAAACAATAAACATTCAGAGACATACTTGTAGAACCAACAGATCTCTTCAATCTATATTCTAGGAAGCCCTAAAAGTTGGATTTTATATTGTAAACTGAACATATAAATCGCTGTAAACTCCTGACCTTGATCGTAGTGTTCTTAATCTGTATTTTAATATAAGATTTTGTAGTGTACTGCAATTTGAATATCAACATAATTCACTTGTATCGGCGTAGTTATAATGACAAGTCTTGCATGCGAGCCCCACACACGCACAAGCACGTCCACTTTTGTAACTATTCCCCCACCCCCCAATCGGCCGATGCTGGCTACGCTGCTGAAAAGGAAATATTCTATATTTCCTCAAGAAAGAAAGTGTCTCCGGGCACGGTAGACATTATTATCTGAACAACAACGAAATTTGGCACAAGGGGAAAATGTACTTTTGGTGTGACTATTTATTTAACAAGCACTAGCTGTAGTACCCCACGCTGCTCGGGTAGTTTCTTGAATGTTTACGTTTAAGATTTATATTACGTGTTAATTATGTGTGAAGTGATTTTTTTTTTTTTTTTTGGTGTAGAATCCCTTATTAAGACGTTGATTTATATTTTACCAACTATTATGTAGTTTTAGGTTTATTAATATGCAAACCAAAAAGACAAACCCGATGGCACTACAGCCCTTGTAGGGCCTTGACCTACCAAGCGACCGCTGCTCAGCCCGAAGGCCTGCAGATTACGAGGTGTCGTGTGGTCAGCACGACGAATCCTCTCGGCCGTTATTCTTGGCTGTCTAGACCGGGGCCGCTATCTCACCGTCAGATAGCTTCTCAATGCTAATCACGTAGGCTGAGTGGACCTCGAACCAGCCCTCAGGTCCAGGTAAAAATCCCTGATCAGGCCGGGAATCGAACCCGGGGCCTCCGGGTAAGAGGCAGGCACGCTACCCCTACACCACGGGGCTGGCTTATTAATATGCGTTTGATTTTAAATTTTAGATTCTTCTTCTTCTTCTTCTTCTTCTTCTTCTTCTTAATCAGTTTACTCTCCAGGGCTGGTTTTTCCCTTGGACTCAGCGAGGGATCCCACCTCTACCGCCTCCAGGGCAGTGTACTGGAGCTTCAGACTCTGGGTCGGGGATACAACTGGGAGGAATGATAAGTACTTCCCCAGGCTGCCTCACCTGCTATGCTGAACAGGGGCCTTGTGGAGGGATGGGAAGATTGGAGGGGACAGGCAAGGAAGAGGGAAGGAAGCGGCCGTGGCCTTGAGTTAGGTACCATCCCGGTATTTGCCTGGAGGAGAAGTGGGAAACCATGAAAAACCACTTCCAGGATGGCTGAGGTGGGAATCGAACCCAACTCTACTCAGTTGACCTCCCAAGACTGATTGGACCCCCATTCCAGCCCTCGTACCACTTTTTCAAATTTCGTGGCAGAGCCGGGAATCGAACCCGGACCTCCGGGGGTGGCAGCTAATCACACTAACCACGACACCACAGAGGTGAACAATTTTAGATTTTTTTCATGTGAAACTTTGTCCTTGAGGGGCCCAGATTGGTTGGGAAATAGTTGATCCTTTCAGAAAACAATAAAAATAAGTGATAACCATATGCATTTACATGCCGCACCACAGACATGTCGTATACGATTCCAACTGTCATTAGGACTATCACAAATCAGCAATCTCACAAACAATGGATTTAACACTGACATCGATCGCTTTCGATTATTTTTACGTATCAAGGCCTCCCTGTCCCCACCACCAGGGGATGTCTTACCACAACAGTACGTTTTTCCAGGTAGTAAGTCTCATGCATACCAAATTTGGTTGAGCGCTATGCTGGAACATACACACATATATCCATGATCTCGTTCATTGTGGACATTTTCTTTTCTCACCTCTTCACCGTGCCACCCGTCCGGCTCCATGGCTAAATGGTTAGCGTGTTGGCCTTTGGTTACAGGGGTCCTGAGTTTGATTCCCGGCAGGGAACCAATTTTGGTTGAGAGCTATGCTACAACATATACATGCATAATCTCGGTCATTTTGGACATTTCCTTGTTCACTCCTTCTCACCAACCCCCATGCTGATGAGGGCTGATCTTGGATATGAACGACATCCGTGGTCCGACTCGTTGGCTGAACGGTCAGCGTACTGGCCTTCGGTTCAGAGGGTCCCGGGTTATTTAATTGGTTAATTGGTTAATTCCAATGCCACGGGGGCTGGGTGTATGTGTTGTCTTCATCATCATTTCATCCTCATCACGACGCGCAGGTTGCCTACGGGAGTCAAATAGAAAGACCTGCACCTGGCGAGCCGAACCCGTCCTAGGATATCCCGGCACTAAAAGCCATACGACATTTCAACGACATCCGTAGAGTCACTATTAATCTCGGCAAGTCCAAAAACTATTGATTCAACACTATCGAATATATTTTCTCACCCCCTCCTCACCCCCTCCCCTGGGGGTGCTAGGCGTATCACCCCCACAGTGTTTTTCTCCAGATAGTAAGACATATGTGTACCAAATTTAATGGAAATTGCTCCTGTGGTTTAGGAGATGTGGAACACACACACATATAGATTTTATAGATTTAAAAATCTTTTCATAATTTCGAAAGGGGCACTAACAAGAAAAAATTCGTAGCTTAAACAATAGGGCTTCTAATGTAAATATACAACACACATGTGTTTTCTGCGTTACAGGATAACACTTTACTTTACATTACTTCGCGTATAATGATAAGATGCCGGTTTTACAAATGCATGTCTATAACTCAAGTCGAAAGAATAGGGAAAGGATGTGAAATAACCATTTGGCCACCACCCCTTGGCCTAAATTGATAAATGGTGATAAAATATGAGCTATGTGAAATTATATTCGTTAAGGCTTTTAAAAGTCCGTGTTAACATTAAATTTCATTCTGATGCTGCTGAGTGGCTTAGTAGGCCTAAATCAGTAGGAAGTATAAAATCGTATGAATGACCAATAATCAGTTCAATTTAGGTACTGCTAAGGGTCTATCACTCGACCACTGGTGCTATTTGCATACTCCCATCTCTCATACCATTGATATAAAGAAGTGGCACTATCTAAAATTTCCATTTTGCTTTTCAGTGGAAGAATGAGTCTCCCTTGAGAGGTCTCATTTGGTACTTTTTCTTCGAATATCTCAAGATAGGTTTCCCCCAATGTCTGTGCGATAAATTACTTCCAAGGAAAAGGTCTACTGAACTACAGCGAATATCTTGATTACCTTGACTTTATTTGCACTGAACGCGTGAGTTCTCAGTATATCAGTATTCAGTGGAAGATATTTCGTATTTTTTAATCGTTGACAGCTTAGAATTAGTTATGGTTGACAGCTGCGAGTACAACCCATTTCTATTGCGCAACCGTTAAATGTACATAATGGCCTGAATTATTTCATCAACCATGCCTTTATTTTCGTATTAATTGAATAGATTTCGGTAAAGAATTGGATTAAATTTGTCTTATCAAGCAAGTTGGGTGTGCGGTTCGGGTTGCATAGCTGTGATCTTGCATTCAATAAATGGTGGGTTCTAATCTCAATGTCGGTAATTTTGAAGACGTTTTAACTCGTTTTCTCGTTCTCACATCAAGCAAATGCTGCAGCTTAATTAGGGCCACGCCATTTGCCTTTCAAGTCTTTTCTAATCCTTGCGTCACCGGAAACCTTCTATGTGTTAGTGCGGTGCAAAACCACTAACAAGAAAAATACCACTATCTAGTATTCCCAGCTAAACAGATCAATCCTACTATATTTTATCTGTACTTCTCACCTGCAGCTGTTTAATAGCTTGAAACTACATCACACAAAATACGTTTTGTGTAGTCACTTATATGGGGGCTGCCTGCCGAGGCGGCAAAGGCGTGCTCGGTACGCCCGGAAGGACGTGGGTTCAAATCCCCGCCAGGAAGCCTTAAAATTTAAGAAACGAGGTTTCCACTTCCGGAGGTGCATATGGCCTTGAGGTTCATTCATCCTACACAAAAATGAGTACCAGATTAATTCATGGGGACAAAGGCGACCGGGCGTAGAGCTAACAATACTACCCCATCACGTGCCGAGGTGGTGGAAGCCTTTACCTTCCACTCCTCCTCCCACGCCTTCATGGCCTGTACGGACTTGACTTTGCTTTGCTTTACTTTGTAGTTATATAAGAATTAAGTAAATAATATACAGTCCTCTACACTGGTAAGTGGATTTAATTCTGAGTGTGAGAATTTTATGCTCAATAACAAAAAGTTCAAAACCTGATTTCGTACGAAGAACATTTAAATTATAACATTTATGTCTAGGTCTTCTTTGTAATTTTAGGACATTTATGAAGAATTTTTAGGTATAGATGCTTTAACTGTTAGGGCTTGTTTTGATGATTTATTTTAGCTCATCAAAATCCTAGCCCCAGTCATCTTCATGCCTAGTCACCTGTGTTTCGAATCCCAACATTTGAATTTGGGAGTTTTGAAATAGATAAACATGTCCATGTGGTTCAGATTCTTCGTAAAAATACAAGTTCTCTGTTTACAAGTACTTGAAAGAACTCCCACGGACAAGAATCCTGCACCTTTGCGTCTCCGAACCCAAGTAGTGGGCATAAAACGAGTAACATATCATATTTCACAACATTTTCCATTTACCACACCGCTAGGGTAACTGTTGCCCTCTGTGCATATATGAATTTCCATAAATTCAACAACAACAAAAAATGTTAGTTAGCCGTGCGGTTAGGGGTGCGCAGCTGTGAGCTTGCATCCGGGAGACAGTGGGTTCGGCAGCCCTGACGATGGTTTTCCATGGTTTCCTATTTTGACACCAGGGAAATGCTGGGGTTGTACCTTAATTAAGGACGGTCGCTTCCTTCCCACTCCTAGGCCTTTCCTATCCATCGTCGCAGTAAGACCTATCTGTGTCAGTGCGACGTAAAGCAAAATGTTAAAATAAATCACCAACAAAAGGAAAAACAACATAAAAATAAGAGATTACATACATATGCACAGTTTTTAATTACTGCCCCTTTCACTCCCTTTATACATTCTCATTGACACATTTTATTTTGGGCCTTTGCCTACCAGCGACCACTGTTCGCAAGGTCTTCAAATGAGAAGTGACTCTTGGTCAGCTCGGCAAATCCTCTCTGTCGTTACTCTTGACTTTCTAATCCCAGGCTGTTGTCTCACCGTCAGATAGCTCCGTAACTGTTCTCAAGTAGGGTAATGGGCCTCAAAACAGCCCTCATATCTAGGTACCGGGCGAGTGGGCCGTGCGGTTAGGGGCGCGCAGCTGTGAGCTCGCATCCGGGAGATAGTGGGTTCGAACCCCACTGTCAGCAGCCCTGAAGATAGTTTTCCGTGGTTTCCCATTTTCACACCCGGCAAATGCTGGGGCTGTACCTTAATTAAGGCCACGGCTGCTTCCTTCCAATTCCTAGGCCTTTCCTGTCCCAACATCACCATAAGACCTATCTGTGTCGGTGCGACCTAAGGCGAAAAGCAAAAAAAGAAAAAAAATAATAAAGCAAATACAGGTAAAAGCCCCTGGCTTGGCGAGTGATCGAACCCGGGGCTTCTGGGTAAGAGGGAGGCTTGTTGCCCCTGGATCGCGTTGCCGGCTACTTACACATCTACTACATAGTTATGGTTTTTAACTTATCGCCTACGACTTTTACGTTCTTTCACAATGTGAGTAGAAATTTCGTTACCAAGCTGCATTGAACAAGCAGATAAGTCTAGTAGGAATGGGTGGGTTCGCGCAAAAGGATATGTTAGACACACGCTAAGAATTGACTGATAGGATACGGAAATACAGAGGATAATGACCTCTTTAAAGGATTTATAAAGAAATGTGGCGTTTACGTATAAAGAGATTATGCAAAAGTTCTCATATCTGCACGAAATTACGTCAGTTTCTCTACTGATATTTTCCTTTTTTCACATCTTCTATTTACACTTCTCCCCTCCTTTATTTTATTCTTATTCCTCTTCCCCCAGTATGCCTATTGTAACTATACAAATGTCATTGACGTGTTATACGGGAAGGTCTTTCCCTCGCTCCTGGAGGTTTCTGATGTTATTCATGGCGCCCAAAGATTTTAATTCTGGTCTAAGGGTTGAAACGGGATTAACTCAATTGAAAATAGCCACACTGCTTAAAATTAAAACATAAATAAATTATGTGACAATTACTTTTATTCTCAGCCAGTCAGCCGTTACACTTTTTCGAATGTATGTAGTTTAAAATGTGTAAAATATGGCCTAAAAAAGGCTAACTTGCTTATTTTTAAGTTTATTTCATATTAATATCACTTCAACATTTTTTGCTAGTTGTTTTACGTCGCACCGACACAGACAGGTCTTACGGCGACGATGGGACAGGAAAGGGCTAGAAGTGGGAAGGAAGCGGCCGTGGCCTTAGTTAAGGTACAGCCCCAGCATTTGCCTGGTGTGAAAATGGGAAACCACGGAAAACCATTTTCAGGGCTGCCGACAGTGGGGTTCGAACCTACTATCTCCCGAATACTGGATACTGGCCGCAGTTAAGCGACTGCAGCTATCGAGCTCGGTCACTTCAAAATTAACAGTTCCTCGGCTACGATATGATACTGTCAGTACACTATTAGCTGCCTTACTGGGTCATAGAGAGTCTAACACGTAATGTAACTTCAAAAGCTTTTCAATCCGACTCGTTGGCTGAATGGTCAGCGTACTGACCTTCGGTTCAGAGGCTCACTGATTCGATTCCCGGCCGGGTCGGGGATTTTAACCTTCATTGGTTAATTTCAGTGGCTTGGGGGCTGGGTGTTTGTGCTGTCCCCAATATCCCTGCAACTCACACATCACACTTAACACTATCCTCCACCACAATAACACGCAGTTACCTACACATGGCAGATGCCGCCCACCCTCATCGGAGGGTCTGCCTTACAAGGGCTGCACTCGGCTAGAAATAGCCACACGAAATTATTATTATAACATATTTATATATTGTCTACATGTATGTTATAATTAGTTTTTTCGACAGCCTGAAGATCTTTGAAGTTAGGCACTACATTAACTGAGTCGACACTGAAGAGAATGGTTTCCTTCGTAACAGAGAAAGAAAAGTATTTTTTTTAAATATATCTGACTCTTGATCTCATGTTCGCCAGTTCGTTTCCAGCCGTGCTCCTCCATGTTACAATTGCTGACATATTAAAGAGCTCTTGTAGCACATCCTATGCCCATCGATAAAATTATATCAACCTTAGAAGAGGGTCTAGTAGACCTAAGAGTTCCCAGCCCGCTGATTAGCATCAGTTCAGTACTTCATAATTATTATTATTATTATTATTATTATTATTATTATTATTATTATTATTATTATTATTATTGATTCGTTATGCCCAACTAAGGAGCGCGTTTGAACTTATTAGTATTTTTTTGTTTTTCTTCTTCTCTTCGTTGTGTTCTTTTTTACTTCGGGTGGGCTTTACAGAAGATTCTGAATTTATTCTATCTTGAATGGTTTTTTAATTAATGGAAATTTTATTTAGGTCTTCACTGATTTCTTTTAGTCAATTATTGTGATTTTTCATGATAGGGCGAAGTTTAATTTTTTCATTGTGAGCCGGTTATTATCCATTCTATATAAGTGACCATAAAATTGTGATCTTCGTTTCCTGATTTTCCTGAGGATTTTTCTTTTTTTCTTTTTCGATCATATTTATTCGATATCCGCCACCAATTATAATAGTTTCAGATGCATTAAGTGCTTCTGTTTTAAATAATGCATTATAATGTCGTAATTTTGCCTTCTTTGATATAAATTTTGTATGCTCTTTGAAGTTTCACCATTCTTTCTTTGTTATCTTGCTGCTTTGACCCTGTTGGCTCAACGATTTCGCCTAGACACTTAAATTTGTCTACTTGAGCGATATATCCATATTTGGTGATTACTGGTTGATTATTGAAACCTGATCTAGTCCATTCCATACACTTTGCCTTTTCATACGAAATTTGGAGTCCCGTTTTGGCTGCTAATTCATGGAGTTTTTCTACGGACTGGAATGCTTCCTGTCTGTTGTTAGATACACCTAGGAAAACAATGCCATCAGAAATTCTAGGCAAGAAGGGTGAATTTTGTTTTGGATACATCTATCAATATTTATATCTTTAGTTTCATTTTCCCATATCCTAATCATCCCCTTGTCTGACCCCTGTTTTGATTTTTAAAAATTTAGAAATTTCTCCTAAAAAATTCACTTTCGATGTTGTCTCGGTCTGTTTGCTTGATCAATTCTCTTGTTTTCTTGTCGGACTAGAATTCCTCTAGTACGTTAAACACTGTCTGTTGGTCTACGGAGTCGTACGCCTTTTTGAAATCAATAAGTGTGACTACTGGTTGTCTGGTTTTTCGAATTTGAAGAATGGTTTTAAGGTTTGAAATTTGCTCTACACACGATCTCCGTTTTCGAAATCCTGCCTGATATTCACGAATGAGGTGCTTAGTTTGTTCTTCCATTCTATTAAGTAAGGTTTTAGAGAGGATTTTATAGATGGTCGACAGTAGAGAAATTCCTCTGTAGTTGTCCATAACTGATTTGTCCTCTTTCTTATGAAGTGGGTGAATTAGTACACACTTTCATTCTTTGGGGATTTTCTCAGTATGCCAGATGTCCTGTAAAATTTCGTGGAGGATCAGAGCCAATTTGTCGCCACCTAATATGAACCTTTCTGCATGCATTCCATCTTCGCCTGGCGTTTTGTTGTCTTTTAAGTTCCAAATTATTAGTTTGACCTCTTCCAGTGCTGAGGGTGCTGAGTTAGGATTTGGTGTGAGTTTCTCAAAAGAATGTTGGTCATTGGGACTTTCAGAGTTCAGCAACTTCTGAACGTAGTTTGCAAGGAGATTGCAAATTTTTTCTATTGTTCCATCTGGACGTTTGAAGCACAAGCTGAGGGCGTATAATTGTGAACTTTAAATTTATTCAATTTCTACCAGTCTGGCAAGTTCATATTTACGCTTTTCTGTTCTAATTGTTTTGGACGTTTGTTTTTGAATTTGAAGGAATTCCTGCAAATTGATTTCTGATTTGTGAGTATCCAATCGTTGCCGTCTTGAGTCTTTGATCAATTTCTTTATTACAGGTGTCATTCCACCATCTATGTTTTCTTCTTCTTGGTGGCGTGCCAATCTTTTGCGATGCCTGTGTATTGAATATTTGAATGCATTCCAATTAGCTGGTATATGTGAGGGTAAATTATCAAGAAAGATACCTAAATTTAATTTATGGATTTCAGGATCAATTCTTGTTGTTCTGAAAGTTCTCATTTTGGCTTTATTTGGTTTAAACGTTTTTACTAGTGACAAGTGATGGTCTGAATCTGTAATTCCGTTTTTGACTTTAACGTTCATTATTTCTCTCTAATTCTGCCTGGTGACTGCCATCTGATCAGTTTGAAATTGGCCTTGCTGACGATTGGGGAAGTCCAAGTTTTCTTCTTGCTGGGTAGTGCCAGAAAGTGTCTTGACATTATTTTAAAATGAAACATTTGGCAAGAGCCAATTAATCTTTCACCATTTTGGTTTGCCCTTTTATATCCTGGATACAATCCCACTGTTCTCCTAAATTTATTTTCTGTACCAACTTGTGCATTAAAGTCTCCCATCAGCAATTTGACGTGGTGTTCTGGAAGTTTATTTGTTACTTCCACTAGTAGTTCCCAGAATTCATATACCTTTTGCTGATCTTTTCTATTACAGTTGTTGGTATATAACTTTTTCCCGATTTAATCGAAAGAAGTGAAATTCTTTCGGGAGGAGATGTGAAATTTAGCACGGAACTGGTGATATTTTTTCTGACTGCGAATGCTGTGCCAAATTGTGGAGGTTCATTGGACGTGGATATTGCCAGCAGTTCTTTGTAGAATCTGTAATTTCCTGATTCAAAGTGATCTTGATCTCTATATCGAGTTTCTTGTAATGCTAGAATGTCATATCAAGTTTATCCATTACATCTGTTAATTGCTTCAGTTTTAGTAATTTTGAGTAATGTTCTGAATTTTAAAGTGCCTATGAAGTGCATGAATTTCAGTTTGAGAGTTTTGGGAAGCTCCGACACATTCCCGCATTATGTTCTCGGTCCCCCAGAATCGATGACCGAGAAAACCTAGTATATCTGTGATAGAAGCCTTGTTATCTGTTTGTTCCATCATGCTAGTCAGTTAAAGCTTATAGGGAGATCAACAGTAGTCGATCTCAAAATTACAACTAAGGTTTTGAGCCCTAGAGGTTGCCGCAAGATGTATTCTGGTTGTTGTTTGGCTTTTGGCAGTAATTTGTATGACCGGATACCCTTTCTGACGTCAATCCTCCTCCTTTATCCGGGCTTGGGACAGGCAACAACAGTTAATGAGCTACTCAATCCACCCATTAACTGGTGCAGGCGGAGTTTTTGTTATTGTTATTATTATTATTATTATTGTACATATGGCATAGCCATTTTGGAACAGAGAATCTCGCGAGAATGTCGAAATCGTTCAAGATGGGATGTTGCCATTAGGAAGATTGAAAGGAAATGAAATGTCGTATGGCTTTTAGTGCCGGGGGTGTCCGAATACATATTCGGCTCGCCAGGTACAGGTTTTGGATTTGACACCCGTAGGCTACCTGCGCGTCGTGATGAGGATAAAATGATGATGAAGACAGCACACACACACATACAACCAATATGGGTTAAAATTCCTGAACCTGCCGGGAATCGAGCCCAGGACCCCTGTGATCAAAAGCCAGCACGCTAACCTTTTAGCCATGAGCCAGACATTAGGAACGTTGCAGGAGCTACAAGCTACTACAATTTTTGATGCAGAAAAGTTCCTTGGGGATCCAAAATTCTTTCCTAGCAAAGGAAAGGTCGAAGGCATGAAATTATAACATAAATTTTCCGTGTATGAAGAAAAGCACTATACTGCTATTGGTTTTTAAGTCCCATTAGCTATGCTTATGATTCTCGGAAACTCGAGGATATTTCTTACGTGCTAGTAAAGCTACCGACACGATGCCCGTATATATTATGGGCTACTACCTTCAAATACCTTTGCTGGCAGGACCTAGTGTTTACAGTGCACTATGTCTTCTGGTATAGGCTAGAGCAATTTTGTTACTTTCATAGATCTGTCTCTGTCATATCCTTGGCTTTTACAATATGAAAGTGACTGAGGTATGAGCGATGCTAGCAATGCCAATCCGTATGCAGCCAGTCCGTGCTATGAATGGTGTGAAAATGTTGCTCATAGGGTCGGTTGGTGTATGCATTTCAGTGGGCTTGGCAGACTGATATGTAATGGCAACTCTGGCTCGGTGAGGAAAGCAACGGCAAAATACCTCACTCCTCATTTCCCTAGTACGCCTCTTCAGTGATGCCTAGGCCATCTATGACAGTTGATGGCAGAGCTGTTGAGGATTCCACCAGCGGCATCGCTGACGGACTGAACATACATACACACACTACTGTGTAGAGATGAGAAGAATGCAAGAGTGAGGAATGTGGACTGCAAGCACGAACTTCCTGTTCTGCCCAGACAGATCGGCTCTTATCTGCTCTTATCTGCTACACAAAAACATTGACCCACACTTCGCAGTTTGCTCGATTACAACTGACAAGAGCGAAGAGCTGCCAGTAGAAGACAATATAAAGTCGTCTGGGTAGTAGCGGAGTTGCTATAGTAACCATTGCGTCACTAGCGCTGCTGGTGAAAACCCCTTCGCCCCGTTCCTCACCGGACACGTGCATTCTTCTGATCTCCCATAATACCTTCAAATAACAACGGACTGAGTTGGGATCGAACTCGCCAACTTGGCCTAGGAAAGCCAGAATTCTACTGTTTGAGCCACTCAGCCTGACATGATGAAGAGAAAATTAAAAGTGATAGCCACCTTTACACGTCCGTGATTCGAATCCCGGTCAATGTGTCTGGAACTTTCAATATGAAAATTGACTTTCATCTGAGTTGGATTCCAAATCAAATCACGATATAATCACGATATCAACGGTCTTGTAAAAGTACGTGCTGACCACGTCGCCATCTAATATCTGCAGGATAGGTAGAAAAGCCTTCCCGGAAGGCCAAGCCTCTTAATGAGTTTATATTATTTTTAATTTTACAATTTATTTTACGTCGCTCCGACACAGGTAGGTCTTATGGAGACGTTGGCATAGGAGTGGAAAGAAAGCGACCGTGGCCTGAATTAAGGTACAGCCTGGCGTCAAAATGGGAAACCACGGAAAACCATTTTCAAGTCTTCTAACGATGGGGTTCGAACCCACTCTCTCCTGAATGCAATTCATTTGTTTCTTGTTTGTTTGCAGAGTTGGGAAGTAATTAAGTGTAAGTAATCGAATTAGTTGTAACGAATACTTTTTAGTACCGGAGTGAATAGATCGGACGGTTGAGCGCTGGCTTTCTCAGTCCAGCTTGGTAGGTTCGATCCTGGCTCAGTATTTGAAGGTGCTCAAAAATTTCAGCCTCGTGTCGGTAGATTTACTGGCACGTTAAAGAACTCCCGAGGGACAAAATTCTGGCACCTTGGCGTCTCCGAAAATCGTGAAAGTAGTTCGTTTAACGGGATGTAAACATCAATAACATTATTATTATTATTATTAATTTATTTATCCGGCCTCGTGGTGTAGGGGTAGCGTGCCTGCCTCTCACCCGGAGGCCCCAGGTTCGATTCCCGGCCAGGTCAAGGATTTTTACCTGGACCTGAGGGCTGGTTCGAGGTCCACTCAGCCTACGTGATTAGAATGGAGGAGCTATCTGACGGTGAGATAGCGGCCTAGGTCTAGAAAGCCAAGAATAACGGCCGAGAGGATTCGTCGTGCTGACCACACGACACCTCGTAATCTGCAGGCCCCCGGGCTGAGCAGCAGTCAATTGGTAGACAAGGCCCTTCAAGGGCTGTAGTGCCATGGGGTTTGGTTTTGATTAATTTCTTTAGTAATTTTTGTCTTTAATCATTGCTTTTTACAAAATGTAATTTTTGCTCATAATTTACTTGCTTAAAATAAAATTGTAATCGTTACGTTCTAGTAATCGATATACGTCGTATGGAAGTAGAAATGGGAAATAAATTAGGTGATGATGAAGATAACATTTTCAGTGCTACTACAGTAGAAGCAGTGGCTTCACCAGTACTCAGTCATCATCATCATCGTCAGTCATGAATGATCTGCATTTAGGATGATCGCCCAGGTGGCAGATTCCCTATCAATAGTTTACCTCATATATACATTTATTTGTAAAATTGTTTACCTAGCTCTCTCTTAAAAATTTTGAACGAACTTGAAAATTTATCGAACATTTCCCTTGATAATTTATTCCAATCCCTTACTCCTCGTCCTGTACATGAATATTTTCCCGAATCTCTCCCTTGAATTCCAACTTTACCTTCATATTACGGTACTTCGTACTTGTAAAAGCTCCACTCAAGCTTATTCTTCTACTTATGTCATTCCACGCCAACTCACCACTGACAGCTTGACATCTCGTCTCCTTACTCCCAAGTCTTCCAAATTTTGCATCATTTAGTAACACTACTCCTTTGTCGGAAATCTCTCAGAACAAATCGTACTGCTTTCATTTCAATTTTTTCCAGTTCTTGTATCAAGTAGTCTCGGCGAGGGTCCCATACAGTGGAACCTTACTCTAACTGCGGTCTTACCAGACACTTACATGCTCCTTGGATGCGGTACTTCCTTACTTCTCCAGTACATCCAAGGACTTCAAAATTATAATTTAATATCGATCACTGCTGGGGATGTTCTCAACATTAAATACAGATATTCCACCAAGTTCCCTTATAAGGCGTCCTTTCAGAAAATGCAAAGATGTACTTTTCCCGAAGAGATTGATGAGAATTTTAAGAAGAAAAATATTTCAAAATTTGTAAATGGAAAATTATTTGAAATGCTAAAAGCAACTAAAACAAAATTACGGAAAATATATATAATGATATAACAAGGATATAAAAAGGAGTGACTTCCATAAGACTGACGTTCTTAATTGCTATTGTAATATTACTGATTAGTTTTGAAAAAGTAATTTGTAATTGAGTAAAATACATCTCAGATAACTGTAATCCAGCCCATTTACTGTTTTCCTTGTACTCTTCCTATCACTGTTTGTTTAGAGCTACTTGTTTCGTAGCGGGTGAGTTGGCGGTGCGGTGAGGAGCGTGCAGCTGTGAGTTTGCATTCGGGAGATAGTGGGTTCGAACCCCCTACCGGCAGCTCTGAAGATGGTTTTCCGTGTTTTCCCATTTTCACACCAGGCAAACGCTGGGGCTGTACCTTAATTAAGGCCACTGCCGCTTTCTTCCCACTCCTAGCCCATCGTCACCATAAGACGTAAAGGAAATTCTAAAAAGCAAAAAAAAAAAAATCTTGTTTTCTAATTGTTCAATATTCCTTCAATCACTATACATTGTTCAGAAAAGCCAAATTGTCTAAATGGTGTCTCCCAAAACTTTTCTAAAGTTCCAGAAGCCAACGATACGAGTTTGTCGCATACTTTCAGATACCATCGACCTCAGCTAGGATCGTATCTAGTAGGCTATCATGTTTACAAAACACCAACGAATAATCGACAACACCTCTGAGGTTGCCTAACTGCAAACTATTTCACGAACCTGGTGATACTCTTACATTAATTACGATTATTATTTAGCTCCGATGAACAATCCGGTACAAAAATATCAGGATCAGCAACCAATAGACAGCTGTCTATTGCGATTCGAATACTGGATAACGCATGTGGGATTTTTGAAATGTAGAGTCACGTTCTGGAGGTTCCGTGGACATCGACAAGATTATCAGTCCGTAGGGGCTAATAATCCTTTCGCTTGGTCTCTTAAACTACAATCACCGCCACTACTAACAACCATATGAAAATGCGAGCTTGCTTGTATTCTTCTTAAAATAATAATAATAATAATAATAATAATAATAATAATAATAATAATAATAATAATAATAATAATAATAATAAGAATAATAATAATCTTGCTGGCTTTATGTCCCATTAACTACTTTAAAAGGTTTTGGACTAGCCGAGGCATCAATATTTTGTCTAGTAGGATTCCTCTTACGAACCCCTAAATCTACCCACACGAGGCTGCCGCGCTTGAGCACCTTGAAATATTGGACTGAGCCGGGATCGAACACGCCAGCTTTGGCTCAGAAAGCCAGCGCTGTACCGTCTAAGCCTCTAAGACACACTGTCCAGCTTTTTGCTTAGAAGAGCACACAGTATTTCTTATTCAAATAATTAGGAAAATATGAACTAAGTCTCTGAGGCGTGTGCATATGCTCAAGTGTTTAATGAACCAGTTAGTATACACAAGTTGCTCGCTCATAAATGCGGGTAATAGTTATAGGATTCGATCTCTCAACCTTAAGGGCAGAAGGTGGTACTCAGCTGTCATGCAAGCAAGATATTAGATTTTCTATCACGAAATCGTAGCCACGGAACCTCCGATTTTACCTCCAATACTTTCTTTAAAATGTGTGCTTAAAATGGTGATGTAATCTAATATTTTTAAACAGTGTGTCAGCATTTCTTCATCCAACAAGTGCACTGCTTATCGTGGGTCAACAATTTTCCACGCAAGAATTTTAAAATATTTTGTAATAAATATGCCAAATTCGTGAAAATCAAGTGAAAAATTGTTGAGAAATCCCCTCCAAAAAATATTTTTTTCAGAGATCTATCGTGGTAACTCAGAAAGATTTTCGCTGCTGATGGGGTCGGAAAGGAAGCAGCCGTGACCTTAATTTAGGTACAGCAACCTGATGTGAAGATGAGAAATTACAGACAATTATCTTCAAGGCTGTCGACTTTAAGAATCGAACTCTGTATCTCTCGATGGCAAACCACACAGCCAACTCGCTCAGTTCCAATCAATTCTAGTGTGAATAAGTTCTCATGTCAGGTCCCCTTAGTGACCACTAACGTTTCAGTAAACCATGCTGTTGCGCAGAAATACGTACGTTTCACTCTCATCTTTCAGTCTTACGAACCAGAGGGAAACAGATAACTTTTCTTTTCCAAAATCACACATGCATTGACCGGCATTACCGAACGAGTTGGCCGCACTCTTAGCTTGCATTCTGGAGATGGTAGGTTCGAATCCCGCCATCGGCAGTCCTGAAGATGATTTTCCATGATTTCCCACTTTCACACCAGGAAAATTCTGGGGTTTTACCTTAATTAAGGCCACGGTCGCTACCTTCCGAAACCTAGCCCTTTTCCATCCTCGATGTGTGCGACGTTAAACCACTAGCAAAAGATGACCGGGATCCAAAAGCAGCCACCTTGCTAAGAACCCAGAAATTTGGCTATGAAGACCTTTATCAATTTTCTCCATGCCATCACGGTTACGTCAAAAGCTTTGGCTTCATTTACGACGGAGTTGTCTTAGTTTATTGCTTTATTGCTTAAGAAAGCTCATGTCAAAGTCTGAATATTCCTCCAAGGTCCACAAAAGAAGATAAAAATTTTCCCACCATGGTGTTAACAACAAAACGGACGTAAACGCCATCGTCAAACAATGAATCAATCTTCATGACGAGTTGTGGTCCTGTCACGGAGGAGGACACTCCCCGCCGGACCCTCCCCCACTATACCTCCGAAGAAAGCACGAAAGGAGAAAAGCTTTGTTGATATAAATCCTTCGTAGAGCTGCGCATCGCCACTATACAACCAGCACTAGGTCACGGCAGCTCAACGTTGAGAGTGGAACAGACACGGCTTAGCTTAGCATCCTCTCGTGCAGGTAAGTTACGTGCAAGTGCAAACTATCTACATCTGTGAGCATTACGTTCAACCACCTTGGATCGCTTAGCACAGTGGATATTGTTATAAGTGGTGCCAGTTATTTGAAAAAAAAAATCATATTTTGTTTCTGTCAGCATTACGATCCTAAGAAAAAAATGCAATACGGTGATCTAAATGAAAACAGTGGTGTGTTTCATGGACTGAAATATTATTTAATAACATAATTATGGACTGAATCAGTGGTTTTATTGGAAACTATTTTTAGTAAGGGCTGTACAAATTCTGATTTGTGAAACTTCAACGTGTGAAAACATGTACCAATCACGTTATTTAATTAAATATCTTTGTATATCTTGTTAAGTAATACAACAATAATTTGAAGTTTGACAATTCTCGTTCAAGTAAAAAAGTTTACTGGAGATGGAGTTTCGTGGCGGGGTAGTGAGAAGAGATGAGTGTCCTAATCCATCGGCTTGGTTGATAAATAGCGCACCTACAGAGACGCAGGGCTGAAATAAATGCAAATAACTTATTACGAGTAAATTGTTGGTTAAATTCATATTGCACTGTATCCTTGGTCTTAGGAGGGATATCGGCTTTCCTCTTCTTTGGTCGGATTCCAAACCCTACTCACTTATTAAGAATTTTAATCTTGTTATGAAAGTTGGGACAGGATTGGCACAATTGAGAAATGAATGGCTTTTCCTTTCAACTACACACGGTATTTTTATTCAGCACACTATCTAAGACAGCTTACCCAAATGCGTTAAAAGTACACATCAGAATAAATAGTCTACCACAACTACGCAAGTATTCAACCAAACTTCACAAGCTTTTAAAACAAGGGGCTCTTGCACTGTACATGATATCTCATTATCTTGAAGTGAAAATCGAACAAATATATTATTGCACACCTTAATTCTTGTTTATTTATAGTATACAGTCACAATGTGTGTGTGTTTGTGGCGGCGTTGGGGGTTGGAGGAGAAGAGATGTTGATGGCGTGAAAAAAGCAGTGGCTTAGCTGTTGGCTTTCCACGTGGATGACCGAGGTTTGCGCCTCCGGGTTTAGCAAATCGAGTCGCTGTATTACAGTAAACGTATCAATGAAGTGAAATGAACGACAGAAGTAATTTTATAGAACCGAGCAGCTTGGCTCAGACGGTAGAGCGCTGGCTTTCAGAGCCCATGGTTACTGGTTCGATCCCAGCTCAGACCGGTGATATATGAAGGTGCTCAAATATTTCAGACCAGTTTCAGTAGATTTACCAGTAAGTAAAGTAACTCCTCCGGTACAAAATTTCCGGCACCTCGGTGACTTCAAAAACGTAGAACCAATAACATTATTAATTAAAACTCAAAATGAGCAAGAGTGACACCAGTACCCTGAAATAAGGAGAAGAAAGCACTTATTTCAAGAAAACTGTTACTGAATGCAGCGTTTTAGTCCAAAAATTCGTTTATTTTTCAACATATTATGAACAAAAGTACTACTTAGGCCTACATAATTGTAAATGAAATGACGGAGGAAGTAACTTCACTGAATGTCAGTCAGCAACCAGGAAGAACGTAAATTATTAATTCATCATCTTCACATTGTACTTTTTAACAATTTAATTTAGTCTGTTTTCTGACATTATTTCAGGTACAGTTACCATCATTCATAAAATAACATGAACATGAATTCTATGCGGGTTTAGCGCCGGTATGGTAATTAACGTGTGGTGAGTGTTGTAAAAGGAATCCTAAAACTACCCGAAATGAGTACAGCCGATGTCAGTGACGCAGTCGGTTAATAGTTGCAATTTGTTCCCAATATATCAGATGTGATCTTGGCTGCGATCAATAGAATTTGAGACCATTCCGTGTTGTGGACTTCTGGGTCGTTAAAGAACTTCCTAGTCATACTCATAACTAAGTATCGAACCTTAGATCTCCGTAGTATGCAACTTGTACATTTACTGTTTTTCCGTAAAACAAATCCATCACCACGTAGGCGTGCAGAATTTCAACACCTAGTGTTCTTCCAAAGATGGTGATAGGCCCTATCTGTTTTAAATTTCGAAAGGAGGGAGATAAATTTTAAATTTTAATTTTAAAAGTGGAAATGATGAGTTAAAAATAAAGCAGACGGTAAGATAATGATCTTAGTACACCAGAATTAAGCCTATATGTCTCTGTTTGTTCTTAAAATTACGCTACTTACCTGCAGATATATAATATTCGAACTACAGTACATTGAAAAGATAGTTGTTAACTCGTTAGATGGACAGTCAAAGATCAAAGGAGCTCCGAGTTAAATTCCCGGTCAGATCGGTGATTTTATACCTTCATTGGTTGATTCCTCTGGTTCGGAGATTGGGGGTGTGTGTGCGGCCTTCAGTATTATATTCCATCCTAGGTAAGAACTCATCGTCTATGGGCGCCAACTCAAAAGATCCGCATCAGTTTTCTCCGGAGGTCATACGTCATTAAGGATCTTTATTTTGGCTTGACTTCAGTAAGATGAATGAGAGAATTAGAGTGTGATTCATACTTTAAGAAAACTTATTATCAGTATTTTGTTGTCGTTACATGACAAAGTTTTTATATCCATGAACTTCAGGTTCCATTCTGCTACAATATCGCACTCTTAAAATCTTCTTCTTCTTCTTCTGTCGATTTTTCCTGTACGCTGGTAAGGTCGCGGGTGTGAAGGCTGTCGCACATGTGGACTTGGTACTTTTTGACGGTTGGATGCCATCCCTGACGCCAACCCTACTTGGAGGAATGTTTTCACTAATGCGTATTTCTGTGGTGGTTGGTAGTATGTTGTGTTGTGTTGTGTTGTGTTGTGTTGTGTTGTGTTGTGTTGTGTTGTGTTGTGTTGTGTTGTGTTGTGTTGTGTGAATATGACGATATTGTCTATTGAGACAAAAATATCGTGTTCCCGAGCTAGAGAAATAAATCATCCCGAGTAAAATACTCGATTCGGCCTGTAATAGAAACTTGAATTCTGTAAACGACAATACAATTAGGGTAAATAACGTAAGATAACAAACGATGTAAAATCACAATTAACGAGAAGATATTTACTTATCTTACCTTCACGAACAAACCAAACCTCATGGCGCAACAGTCCAGAAGGGCCATGGCCTACCAAGCGACCGCTGCTCTTCCTGAAGCCCTGCAGATTGTGAGGTGTCATGCGGTCAGCACGACGAATCCTCTCGGCCACTATTCTTGGCTTTATAGCTCCTCAATTGTAATCACGTAGGCTGAGTGGACCTCGAACCGGCCCTCAGATCCAGGTAAAACTTCCTGCCCTGGCCGGGAATCGAACCCGGAACCTCCGGGTAAGAGGCAGGCACGCTACCTCCACACCGCGAGGCTGGCGATCTTACCTTGACGGCGATATTTAAATTCAATTTCATGAACAGTTTGAATGTTTTTTGTTTGATCTTCTTTCAAACTGCCAACAGGAATTTTTTTAATGTCGCACCGACACAGATAGGTCTTATGGCGACGATGGGATAGGAAAGTGCAAGGAGTGGGAAAGAAGCGGCCGTGGCATTAATTAAGGTACAGCCCCAGGATTTTCCTACTGTGAAATTGGGAAACCACGGAAAACCATCTTCAGGGCTGCCAACAGTGGAGTTAACTCACCATCTCTCGGATGCAGGTTGATAGCTACGTGACGCAAACCGTGCAGGCTCTTGTTCGGTACTGCCAACCGTCTTAAGACACCAAAGTTTTTTTTTTTTTTTTTGCAAGTTGCTTTACGACGCAGCGTAGGTCTTATGGCAACGAAGGGAAAGGAAAGGGCTAGAAGTGGGAAGGAAACGGTCGTGGCCTTATTTAAGGTACAGTCCCAGCATTTGCCTGGCGTAAAAGTAGGAAACCACGGAAAACCATCTTTAGGACTGCCGACAGTGGGGTTCGAACCCACTATCTCCCGAATACTGGATACTGGCCGCACTTAAGCGACTGCAGCTATCGAGCTCGGTAGACACCAAAGTGTCAGACTTTTAAACCAGAGGAGTTACCTAACGTATCGGGATCCAACTACATGGAGTTATCACAATCAAAAAACCCTCAAATGCCAACTATTTCCTCTGGAATGTAATCCACTACCTTGGGAACAGAAGATCGCCGGCTAAGTGTGTGCGTTACTGTAATCAGTAACCATCTTTACAGTTAAGATGTTCAGTTCGCAGGCGTGTCAATGATACCGAACGGCTGATGTAGCTGTAAGCTTGTCTTTGAGAGGTAGTGACTTCGAACCACATCGTTGTGAGCTATGAGGACGATATTACGTGGTTACCTTCCTTTTTACACCAATCAAATGATGGGGCAGTACCACAATTAAGGTACGGCTGCTACCTTCCCATTCGAATCTTTCCTTATACCGACGTCGCCGAAAATCTTCGATATTGTGACTTTAAATAGCTAGCATATAAAAAAGGAACCTAAGAAAAATATTGACTGCTTGACAGCCGATCACTCCGATCGAATCTATTCGTCAGCCCTGCCCACTTGGATTGGAGTTTGATAGATAGATAGATAGATAGGTAGATAGATAGATAGATAGATAGATAGATAGATAGATAGATAGATAGATAGATGGATTGGTAGACAGATAGATAGATAGATAGATAGATAGATAGATAGATAGATAGATAGATAGATAGATTTATCACCAACAGGTTATTTACCTGATTATAGATGATTCAATAAAACATTATATACAACAAATATACCTTAAAATTAATTTCCTAAAATATTTACCAAGGATAAACTAAATCTAGAGAGATTTATATACGTATATTTACAACACGTTAATTTGACGCCGACCACTACGACCAGAGTGCAATTTCTTTTAAAATATTTGGGGTAAACATTTACCACTTTTTGTAAAGACAGCAGCCTAAAATCCTGAAAAGGACATTAGGCAATCATCAATACACTAAGCATACAGTGGCAGTCAACCTGTTAAGAGAAATTGGCCTTATGGTACGTCTGTAAGTTGAGTGTCTTTTGATTAATAAAAGCAAAGCAAAGTCATCTCTGTACAGGCCATGAAGGCCCTTGGAGGGGTGAAAGGTAAAGGCTTCCACTGTCCATAACCTCGCCACATGATGGGGTAGAGTGGTTAGCTCTACGCCTGGCCGCCTTTGCCCCAGGAATTAACCTGGTACTATCTATCTGTCTATCTATCTATCTATCTATCAAACTCCAATCCAAGTGGTGTAGGCTGAGTGAACCTCAGGGCCATGTGCACCTCCCGAAGTTGAATTCTTGTTTCTTAAATTTTACGACTTTCTGACTCGAACCCACGTCCTTCCGGGCGAACCGAGCACCTCTTTACCGCCTCGGCCAGGCAGCCCCTGTTTGATTAATAATAATGTTATTCTTTACCGATATTTGTTATTACGTCCCACTAACTACTTTTTAACCGTTTTCGGAGGTGCCGAAATTTAGACCCACAGAAGTTATTTTTACGTGCCAGTAAATCTACCGACACGAGCCTGACGTATCTGAGCACCTTCAAATACTACCGGACTGAGCCAGGGTCGAACCTGCCAAGTTAGGGTCACAAGACCAGCGCCTCAATCGTGTTGAGCCACTCAGAAGGGTGTCGTTGGTCATTACTCATTATTTTTAAACTACATTCAGTTTTACCAAATTCGATGGGTACACTGCGGCTAGCGTTGCAGAAGGTCTACTTATCTCATTACCTCACTTTATTTCTTTATATTATATGGCATATTGTGTTGTTATTTCGTTGTTGGTGTATCTGTCTCCAGTCAATGGGCCAAGGATTGGGAAGGACGCCACTGAACAACTGAATAAGCTATAATTTAACGTTTTCTGGAATGAAAGTGAAAATTAATTCAGAATAGCCGATAAATGTTGTCTAGTGTTAAATAAAACTGTTAATTTTCTGATCTGTTTCTGTAAGTGTTTCTACTTCCTTACTTGGAAATCTTTGCATATTTGAAGTGACATATATACGTAAATAATTATAGAAATATGTTTCAGATGGAAAGTACTGTACATATGACGAAATGATACTATGCGAAGCTTCAGGATTTTCGTTTCTCTCTCACTGAGCGGCTTGTGGTTTCTAGAACATGCGCCGTATATTACGGTTCTTACACAAATATGTTTTCCTTTCAACTCACGATGTCCCTAATATATTTATGATGTTGTAGGTTATGAGGGATACAGATAACTCATCGGTGTATCAGTTCGTCATTTCACATATCAAGTACTTTCTTCACCAGGATTCATTAAATCATCCTCCGAAAACCGTAAAAGTAGTGGGACGTAACACAAGTAACATTATTTATAATTAACTCATCATAAAATCAGTCCGTTATTTCCCAAATAAAGTATTTTCTTCAGCACTTTTTAATGTTATAGAGCGAGACGTTCGTTAAACATTATCCTCGAAGATAATCGAACCTGGAATCACAAGATATAGTCGACGATGTGAATGCTAATGTAAGACGAATATGATCAATAAGTTTCTTGAACAAGATAATATATGACTAGTAACTTCACCTGAATTCTCAGTGTTGGGTATTAAACACCATCATGTTACGTATTCCTCTACAATTGTGTTCATTGTTATTACGACTTTTTCCTTATACAGCACAAGTGATTTCTATCAGAGTAGCTCAGCCGCAAAACTGGTGTGTCTTTAAGCACTCAGATGTGCAGGTTCGATTCTGATAATCATATTTTAGGCTTCTTAAATGTGGTATTTTCAAGTCGGTAATATACACCGGCTGGTAAGGTAAGACACTCATGATAATTTAAGGTATCTCTCAAACATTTTTTTTTTTTTTTTTGCTAGGGGCTTTACGTCGCACCGACACAGAGAGGTCTTATGGCCACGATGGGATAGGAAAGGCCTAGGAGTTGGAAGGAAGCGGCCGTGGCCTTAATTAAGGTACAGCCCCAGCATTTGCCTGGTGTGAAAATGGAAAACCACGGAAAACCATCTTCAGGGCTGCCGTTAGTGGGATTCGAACCTACTATCTTCCGGATGCAAGCTCACAGCCGCGCGCCTCTACGCGCACGGCCAACTCGCCCGGTCTCCCAAACAATTAACAGAGCTTAGAAGACGATTATCTCTTGTATTATTAATATTACCAGTGGTTTTTTGCTATGGGCTTTACGTCGCACCGACACAGATAGGTCTTATGGCGACGATGGGATAGGAAAGGTCTAGGAGTTGGAAGGAAGCGGCCGTGGCCTTAATTAAGGTATTTGCATTTGCCTGGTGTGAAAATGGGAAACCACGGAAAACCATCTTCAGGATTACCAGTAGTAGTTGTAGTAGTAGTAGTAATATTGTTGTTGTAAAAGCTAATATTTTTTCTTTAATTTAATATAACTCGGAGAGGAACTGTTAAGTTGTTGATGTTCTTGCGCCTCGTATGAATAGGTTGTATATGTGAAAGCTTACTGAATTCAGCGACTTTCATAAACTATTTCTATATTTCTCTCAATTTTTTGTTAGTGGACGACCATCGTGGTCTCTGTTTATGTAGTGAATATCCCGGGTTCAATTGACGGCTGTGTATGAAATTTAACTCCGATTTTCGGTCTGCAAAGGGTTACACTCAGCCTCGTGGGGGCAAGTGAGTACAATTGGGTTGAAATCCCAATCATAGGCCATAATCGAAGTGATTTTCCATGGTTATCCATAAACTCAAGGAAATACCCGTATGATACCTAATTGAGGGCCAAGGCCGTTTCTTTCCAATTCTAGCCTGTCTGTTGTGAATTTTTAGCCAAATTTGTGTGTGTTCAGCTCCAGTACGCTGTCTAACAGTAGCATTGAGATGAGTTGGCCGAAATCGGAGGACGAATGAGAATAAAGGATTTGACAATAAATACTATTATTGATGGGCTGACCGGCGCTGGCCTTCTGACACCAACCTGGCAGGTTCGATCCTGGCTCAGTCCGGTGGTATTTGAAGGTGCTCAAATACGTTAGGCTTGTGTCGGTAGATTTACTGGCACGTAAAAGAACTGCGCTACCAAAATCGTAAAATTACTTATTGGGACGTAAAGTCAATAACATTAATTACATATATTATTAAGTGTAGGAGTAGTGTAATGCAATGAAAGAAAATTGTACCTTAATCTATAGTATAAATACTGTCGAAGATACGCCCCATGAACAGACTAGCGGCACGTAGCTGTGAGCTTGGACTCGGAGGATAGCGGTTTTTAACCTACTGTCTGCAGTCCTGAAGATGGTCTTACTTGGTATTCCCGTTTAACTCCAGGAACATGCTGCGATTGTACCTTAATTAAGGCCATGGTCTCTTCCTTCCCAGTCCTAGCCCTTCCTTATCCTATCATCGCCACAAGGTCTGCCTGCTTCGGTGCGACGTAAAATGTGCTCTGCCTTACCAAATTCCAGAGACAGATGGGTTCGAATGCTTTGTTGGCAGTTATTCTTGAGGTGCAATCTGGTGGTTTATCATTTTCAGATCTGGGTAAACATTTCGTCACATGATCGTAATTATACTTTAATTTTTTGCAGGTTTTAATCAAGTAAATATGTATTTACATTATCCCTTAATAATAATAATAATAATAATAATAATAATAATAATAATAATTTTATTTACTTGTATTTCCTACAATGACAGGCTGCCTAAATCTGACAAAGTAACATCTCTTCAACACGTACTAAATGTACGTAACACGATCTAATAGGTTGAAAGTTGGTTTCGATTATACCATAACACTTGAATATTGAATGTATGTGTAAGCACGAAGAGTTTTCTGGAGTTAATCCTTCTCGTATGCAGTACTACAGAGGTGATATCTAACAATTTAGGCGGAGTCTTTAATGGCCAAGACGGCTAAATCACAGTACAGATTCTTGGGAATGCCCACACTTTTGCAAAACTTAACTAAGAATTTTGATATGGTTCTTCTTGCTCCGATGAGAAGTCCTACAACCCTTATGTAAGAGATGTATGATTCTTTGAAGTAGCTTGAAGTAGTGTCTACCTTTGCTGGCTGACTTGAGTCGACCTCGCATCTAATGGCGGGGTCCAGAATATATATGATTCTTGACGAAAAAGGACACTTTTGAATTTATGTATTAAATTGCTTTACGTAATGGGACCATATGACGTGAATAGACGAATCAATTATTATACATTTTAAGAACAAAGGGGATACGATTGCAGCTTCGCTGCTTTACGAGAAGAAAGGTGATATTAAAGCAAATTTGCATTCATCTAATTAAAAATTGTCTCATTTAAAATACTGTCAATTATCTCTTTCCATGCGGAGCTGCCTAGCCGAGACAGTAAAAACATTTTTCTTCATGAAGTTGAGAAATGTTGGAATGAAACTTCAAGTTTGTTTTTTTTTTTTGTTTTTTTTGCTAATTGCTTTACGTCGCACCGACACAGATAGGTCTTATGGCGACGATGGGACAGGGAAGGGCTAGGAGTGGGAAGGAAGCGGCCGTGGCCTTATTAAGGTACAGCCCCAGCATTTGCCTGGTGTGAAAATGGGAAACCACGGAAAACCATTTTCAGGGCTGCCGACAGTGGGATTCGAACCTACTATCTCCCGAATACTGGATACTGGCCGTACTTAAGCGACTGCAGCTATCGAGCTCGGTACTTCAAGTTCTGGACAACCGTGTGACTATACAGTTTACCAAGCCTAAAACAGAAATATATGCTACGTCAGTTCCTTAGACGCAAAGGGATCGGGATTAGAATATATTTATACAGCCTTCTGCTCGGATATAGGCTAAATTGTTCATATTCTCCCTTTTGATAAGAGCCCTATTTAATATATGAATAAATGGAAATACGAGGTTATTCTGAAGATCCATCCTTCCACCCAAGGCCGAACCTCGGTCAATGAAGACAGAACATCTAACAACCTGTAGTAAACATTATGTAAACTACATAATTTTACCTTCAAGAACCAACAACATTGTTGATAGAAAGGTGGAGCAGGCGACCTTGTCAGCCTAGCGATGGCTATTCATGGCACGTGCAGACAGGACAACGAACTCCAAGGAAGCCGCAAAGCTGTTATGAATTGTCACATTTTTGAAGGCTTTATTATATCGTGATCGCTAGCCCTATAGTGTACGAATAGCGTGTCTGTCTGTTACCCGGAGGCACTGGGTTCGTCTTCCATCCAGCCCAGTAATTTTAATTCCTTGGAATGGGGTTCACATAGTCTCGTGAGACCAGCTGAGGAGCTGTCTGATACGGTAGGCGGTGGATTCGATCAAGAGAGCAAGGCAATACGACTGAGGATGTGGTCACTTCCAGTCATACCGGGCGAGTTGGCCGTGCGGTTAGGGGCGCGCAGCTGTCAGTTCGCATCCGGGAGATAGTGAGTTCAAATCCCACTGTCGGCAGCCCTGAAGATGGCTATGTGTGTCGTTGCGACGTAAAAAAAAAAAACCTTGCAGTCATCTGATTGGGCGGCAGTTGTCTTGACAGGTCAACGTTCTAAGGGGCTTTTGTGCCTCGGTTTTTCTTTTACCGTTCACTGCTCTGTTTTGTTTTTATACAGTTTGCTTCACGTCACACCAACACAGATAGGCTTTATGGCGACGATGGGATAGAAAAGAGCAAGGAGTGGGAAAGAAGCGGCCGTGGATTTAATTGAGGTACAGCTCCATCATTAACCTGGTGTCAAAATGGGAAACAACGGAAAACCAAGTTCAGGGCTAACAACAGTGAGGTTTGAACCCACTGTCTCCCGAATGCAAGCTCACACCTGCGCGACCCTAACTGCATAGCCAACTCGCTCGGTTTCACTGCTCTTCGGGTCTTCAAGCCCCGTACGGCCTTGCGTTTAATTTGTTATATGCATACATACATACATACATACATACATACATACATACATACATACATACATACATACATACATCTTCATTATAGAGTGTTATGCCTTTCAGCATTCAGTCTGCAAGCAACTGCAAATTAACTAAGCGCTTGCCCAAATCCCCTATTTGCAACTAGCTTTCTGATCTCATTTAGTGTAATCAATCAATCAATCAATCAATCAATCAATCAATCAATCAATCAATCAATCAATCAATCAATCAATCAATCAATCAATCAATCAATCAATCAATCAATCAATCAATCAATCAATCAATCAATCAATAAGCACTAATCTGCATTTAGGAGTGTCGCCCAGGTTGCAGATTCTCTATCAGTTGTTTACGTAGGTTTTCTTAAATTAGTTCAAATAAGTCTACACCTCTCATTATTAATTTATAACTCTTAGATTCTTCAGTTTGCCGAAACTTTGAATAAATAAATGTATAAACTATCTGAAAAAAGAAAACGTATGGCAGCAGGATTATACCTGAAAAAGATACGACATAATAATAATAATAATAATAATAATAATAATAATAATAATAATAATAATAATAATAATAATCGATATCGTAAGGTGTAATTCGGAGATGTAGGACCTTGCATTCACTGTGAAGTGAAATTACATTAAATACTATGACATAAGGGAAGCCCCCGTAGCTCAGGCGGCAGCGTGCCAGCCTCTCAGCGCTGGGTTCCTTGGTTCAAATCCCGGTCATTCCATGTGAGATTTGTGCTGGACAAAGTGGAGGTGTGACAGATTTTTCTCCGGGTACTCCGGTTTTCGCTGTCATCATTCATTCCAGCAACACTCTCCAATAGCATTTCATTTCATCTGTCAGTCATTAATCATTTCCCCCAGAGGAGTGAAAAAGTCTTCGGCAGCCGGCACAATTCCTATCCTCGCCGCTAGATGGGGCTTCATTCATTCCATTCTTGACCCGGTGGAAACTGGAAAAGTAATGATGTTTTCTGTTTAAAGGGGCCTAACAGCTAGGTCATCGGCCCAAGTGGAAACAGGGATGTGATAGTCCGAAAATTTCACCCTCTTACGCAGTTCGTTATTGTGACTAACTCGTGTTACTGAAATAATAATAATAATAATAATAATAATAATAATAATAATAATGGCTTTATGTCGCACTAACTGCTATTATGGTTTACAAGGAGAAACGCCGAGGTGCCGGAATTTAGTCCCGCACGAGTTGTTCTACGTGCCTGTAAATCTACCGACACGAGGTTGACGTATTTGAGCACCTTCAAATACCACCGGACTGAGCCAGCACTGAACTGGCTAAGTTAGGGTCAAAAGGCCAGCGCCTCAACTGTCTGAGCCGCTCAGCTGAGCTGTTACTGAATTAATTCAACCATAGATTTGATAACCATCGTAGCAATGACGAAAATGTTTGCGTCATAATGAGGATGGAGGTGTGACGAAGAGACTTCGACATGCCTCGCCTGGTAACAACTGTACGGGTGTCTTTAATTTAAAATATTATGTAACTAATTATTCCTACTCTTCAACTAGGATAATTCACAATCTAGTTCACGAAAATGAAAGTTGTTATATCAAATCTATTGTACAACGTAAAAGACATATTAAATAAAATGTTAAATCGTAAAATATCACTGTAGTCTCTAGAATCGAGTAAGAAATACATTTTGCAGTTTAACATGGCTGTTGTTACCATGATCACGTTCATGAGATCTACAGTGTGACATAGAATCCTAAGAAGAGGGAATTGGCATTTAATACACGGGAGCGATTCGCGCCACAGCCACCTTCGCGTGAAGGGTGTGACGATATCGCTCAGCTATGGCGTCCCATTCTTTTAATAAGCACAGATTTTGTCAATGCTATTTTGTTCGGAGCGTCGACCCATGTGGATCTTTTGCCCCTAATCAGTACAGTACTTTTAATAACAGTCCGGTTCCTTGGCTAAATGGTCAGCGTACTGGCCTTTAGTTCATAGGGCCCCGGGTTCGATTTCCGATCGGGTCGAGGATTTGAACTTCGTATGGTTAGTAAACACTAGGTGTTTATGTTAATCTCACCTCTCTTTACCTACGTACAGTACAATAGACTATCAAGAAACCAAACCAAACCCCATGGCACTACAGCCCCGAAGGGCCATGGCCTACGGAGCGACCGCTGCTCTGTCCGAAGTCCTGCAGATTACGAGGTGCCATGTGATCAGCACGACGAATCCACTCAGCCGTTATTCTTGGCTTTCTAGACCGGGGCCGCTATCTCATCGTCAGATAGCTCCTCAGTTGTAATCACGTAGGCTGAGTGGACCTCGAACCAGATCTCCGATCTAGTTAAAATCCCTGTCCTAGCCGGGAATCGAACTCGGTGCCTCCGGGTAAGAGGCAGGTACGCTACGCCTACACCGTGGAGCTGGCTCCACAGGCATACTCAGTAGTTAATACATCCTTCCACATAAGGTTGGCGTCTGGAAGGACATCCAATCGTAGAACTAGGACAAATGCCGGCCCCAATAAACTGGGGAAATGCCTGGAAGAAGAAGTGTTTTCAATTAAACGCTAATATGTTTTTTTTATTAGGGTTGTTTATAGTCGCTTTAACTCTAAGGTCGTATCGCGACTCTTACATATGATTACAGAATAATAGTAATAATAATAATAATATTGTAATTATAAAAATGTAAAGGAAAAATAAATAAGTATAATATAATTAGATTTTGGAGTGCAAGCCAGTGTCCTTGAGGAAGTTGATGACTTGATGACTCAGTGCTGGAGAAGCCAGTGTCAGTTGCATTTCCTTAGGTATGTTGTGGTGTTGGCGCAATGGTCATACAGTTGACATTCTGAGATGATATGCTTGACAGTGAGAGAGCAATTACATTTACTGCAGGTGGGGGGTTGTTTCTTTTCTAGGAGATAGTTGTGGGTGATGCCTTTGCTGGCGAGATGTAGTGTTTACAGTGCACTATGTCTTCTGGTATGGGCTATATCAAATTTGTTACTTTCATTGACCTGTCTTAGTCTCATCCTTGGCTTTGACAATATGAAAGTGACTGAGGTATGAGTGATGCTAGTAATACCATTGCTTATGCAGCCAGTCCCCGTTATGAATGGTGTGAAAACATCGCTCATAGGGTCAGTTGGTGCATGCATTTCAGTGGGCTTGGCAGACTGATATGTAATAGCAGCGGCTGGCTCGGTGAGAAAAGCAACGGGAAACTACCTCACTCCTCATTTCCCTAGTACGCCTCTTCAGTGACGCCTAGGCTATTTATGACAGCTGTTGGCGGAGTTGCAGAGGATCAAACCAGCCTTCGGGCTGAATACCCAACATACATACAACATACACAGTTGTGGGTGATCTTCGTGTGTCCTATCCTTTGTCGGGAGATTAAGACTTGTTCATGTCTGGTGAGGTTTTTGAGAGGATATGTTCTCGTAGATATCATTTTAATTTTTTGGAGGTTGCTAGTGGAAATTTTAAGCCAGTTCATTTTCCATTGTTCGTGTAGTTTGATTTTGATATAAGCGATGATATCAGAATGTGGCGTGGCAATTTGACAGTCGCTGATTGGAAGACTAGTAGCCTCTTTTGCTGCTTGATCAGCTGATTCGTTGCCTGGTATTCCTCTATGAGATGTCCGGCTCCATGGCTAAATGGTTAGCGTGCTGGTCTTAGGTCACAGGGGTCCTCGGTTCGATTCCCGGCAGGGTCGGGAATTTTAACCATCATTGGTTAATTTCGCTGGCACGGGGGCTGGGTGTATGTGTCGTCCTCATCATCATTTCATCATCATGACGCGCAGGTCGCCTACGGGAGTCAGATCAAAAGACCTGCACCTAGCGAGCCGAACATGTCTTCGGACACTCCCGGCACTAAAAGCCGTACGCCATTTCATCTATGAGATGGTATCCACATAAAAATAACATTTTTTCCTGCAATCTTGATCTTGTGGTACAGCATTTGAATTTCTTTAACAAGGAGGTGTGTTTAAACGCTAATATTGTAGGATGTCTTGTGTTGTTATGAAATTTCAGCCAGAGGGTTTATGCTTAAAAGTAAATCTGTGGTACATATAGCACAATAAAAGGATCTTGTCCTACCAATACGACTGCTTCCCAGCGAGACGACCAGCATATATTCGAATGTCACGCGTCAGCACTGCCAACCTAAGGATTGGCTTCAAAATATAGCCAACCACTTCATCAACTTACTACCGATGTTTTGGCATTAGAGTTCTTTAGTTTTCTCTTCTCCAGGGTCCGTCATGGTCTATGTAGAAATGGCTGTCCTCTTGTTGCCATAAAGAATGTAACTAATGACTCTTTCCATCAACATTCTTATAACCCAGTTCTGATCTATTCAGTTCTCCTCCGGCAGTGTTTGAGCGAGTTCGTTAATGTACTCCGAATTCGAGGATTGTAGGCCAAGTGTTTGTGTGTCCTACTAATGCATTCCCGTGTAGCACCTACTTTGTCATTGAACTTGGGTACTTCTACACAGTCATGATAAATAACAGTGATTGAAGTCCCTCGTATTGTTCATTTGAACCGGAACGAAGTCTTAAGCTATAGTTTCCGGCTGCAAGAATGTATTCATTTGTGCCAAGTCAGTAGAAAGGACAACGTGTAGGATAGTATGAAAGGCACTTAAAAACGTAATTAATATACACCCATCATTTATTCACCTAGCAATATAACACTCACCGTAAACTGATTTATGTAAACAATAATAATGTTATTGGTTTTCCGACACATTAACTAACTTTAGATTTCCAAAGACGTCAAAGTGACGAAAGTTTTGTCTCGCAAGAGTGCTTTCACGTACTGGTAATATATCGGCACGAGGCTAGCGTATTTGAGCACCTTCAAATATCATGGACATCTTGGGCTCAGCAGCAAATCTCATGTAAAGGGAAGGTTAGAGCTTCATCGCTTACTGAATCTTTGCGATGACTTCATTCAATAATGCCCCTCCCTGCTCTTAAAATATTTCCTATCACAGTTTTCGAATAAAGCAGTATACATTAATTTTCTATGATACGATACAGTCACTATAACCACAGTCCATAAATTGAAGTCACGTGTGTGTTTGAATCAAAATAACAACCGTTCTTACCTCTACTTTATGGTTTTATTTTTCTCAATATGGAGAGACAACCATTGCCGCTGAAATTTCTTCCACTTCTGCTAGATTCCTCACTTTCATATTTTCTACTCGACCTCTTTTAGTCTAGTCTTACACTCTTCTGACCCTGGCGGTGTTATTAGTTTATGAAACCTGGGTAATCTTCCACTTTCTGGCCTTTCATGTCATTTCCTTCACGTAAAACTTCATTCTTCGAATGGTCGGAGCGTCTGACTTTCACTCTTCCTTATCTGATTAGCGAAAGTGAGGCTGATGAGTTGAGAGTAAGCAATTAGTAGAAGTTACCCTTCATTTGATGCAGTGGCGGTTTTTATTGTCAGGTAGCGGGTTTGCGTGGTGGTAACCAGTTATAACGGTGCCGTGGAGAATCGTAAAGAAGACTCATATCATTGCAGTACAGCAGCCTATCCAGGAAGGGACGCTTTCCCTAACGAGACAACAAACAAACCATCATACATTTGCTCATGTCGTCTTCTAAGCTAAAGTCAATTCATGTGGGACTCATTCTACTTTATAGTGTGTACCATTTAGATGGAGGTGTTGTCGAATAGTTTCAGCAATGACATTGAATTATTCCCCCCCCCCCCCCATGCTTTACATGTTTGGCCAGAACTTCAATAGTTACTTTCATAACAGAAGTGATCTCCAGGAATACCCACTCTTAACTACTTTGCGGCTTCTCATGTTACAATACAGGTTTATGGAGATTACTGCTAACTCATGTCATTCCTCTATGAGATACCGTTGTAGCCTTGATTCAACTCTGTTTACATCAGGAACGTGGAGAGAGTAGGCCATGACATTGGCGACACAAGGAAGGCATTGTCCTGTTGAGAGTTACTAGTAACTTACGTAACCAAGTCTGACATTACTAGGAAATGATTAGTTATTATAATGAGATCTGTGCGTTAGGGGCAGCACGGACTCTTTCTTAATTCGATGACTATGTCCCTATAGTCTTCGGCTTCAAGACGACTGCTCTCCTGTTCCTGACTTGCAAATTATAGAATGGGACAGCCTGAGCAAACAGCATCCTCAGCTGTTAATGTTGGCTGCACGACTCAGCCCGCTGTTCCGTGTATTAAGTAGTACTCAGAGTTCGATTTTCGACCTAAAAGAAATAAAAATAGATTTGGTGAATAGAATGGAGGGAGACTAACCCAGCCTTGTAAAGATAGATACCGAGATACCGCCAACGCTAACAATGGTTACCTATTGTGAGGTAGTGTGATTGATACTCGTCTGCTGCACCCAAGGTTGCGGGATCCAATGACGCCTCAGCTATTCGGTATTGAGGCGTGTTTAGAAGGGAGGAGACTAGTGGCAAACTTACTACCACGTGAGGTCAATATTCCGGCACACCAGTGTCAGGTAAGACCATCGGTATTTACAAATATTGTCAATGCAGAACATTTTGTCCGATATAATGTTTGTCATAATGAAACTCCGGATGTCATAATATCTCCAAAGTTACGCAACATTGGGTGTTTTTAGTACTTGGATGGGTAGACCGTGTACTGATGACTTCTTTTTCTTTCAAATTTGCCTTACGTCGCACCGACACAGATAGGTCTTATGTCGACGATGGGATAGGAAAGGCCTAGGAGTGGGGAAGAAGCGACCGTGAACTTAATTAAGGTACAGCCCCAGCATTTGTCTGGTGTTGAAATGGGAAACCACGGAAGAACATACTCAGGGCTGCCGACAGTGGGTTTCGAACCTACTATCTCCAGCTGCACGCCCCCTAACCGCACGGCGTACTGTTGATTTGATAAAGATATAAGAGGTATTGCCCACCTTACACTGCAAGTGAACTCTTATTCAAGTTACTTGCTCAGTGACCCCTTGAGGGCAGTTAAGCTTAGCTTCATTTTTACATTATTTAACTATACTACTTTATATTCAATGTCGTCAAAAATAAAAACAGTTCACTCGATCTGATCTGTGAACTGCTTACATGATTAGATATGTTGCTACCCACTTCCACAATTGCGAGAAATACATGTAAATAAATTCCTCTGACTATTAGACTAGAGCCCGGTGCTTTAAGACGGACCCACGGATGGGGTGGTAGGCATATGCTTTTTATGGGTAGCTGCGTGTTATTGTGATGTAGGATAGTGTTATGTGTGGTATGTGAATTTCAGTTATGTTGAAATCAACCTAACTGGGAATCGAACTCGGGGTCTTGACTAAGACACTGGCCAAGGAGCCATACAGTAATAAGTCATGATTAACAGAGGTAGAAACGAGGAAACATACTCAGTGTAAAGCAAAAGTCTGTTAACTACATTTTTAATTCCAAAATCAGGTTTCAATCATTTCTAATGATTCCTAACAGCGCCTCGCCTACAGAAGCGTCACCGAAATCACATTGTCGCAAGCTATTAGGTTAGTACGAGTAGGAAAGAAACCCTTGAAAATATTATATCCCCTAGCACATTCGAAACGACAAAAAAGCATTTGTTAAAAAACACAAATACTTTCATATATACCATGCCGCTTAAACAATATAACCCTTGACATGCACAAAGCTTGACATCCCTTACAATATAATCACCACTAAAAATTGAAGCCATAATAATATGGCTACTTGAACAAAAATGCAAACCGCATATCAATAACAAGTTTGCTACGTTTCTTCATGCAAGAAGTACTGCACACACACAAAACATGAAAAGACTGAAAACTTCAAAATCTACTGTATAGTAGAAAAGTCTTGAGGTTAGTAAATGGTAGCCAATATTATTATAATTTTTATTTTATTTATTTAAAAATCAAGCTTCTAGTTTTACCTGCATTCTTTCTATGGCGTCATTACTCTTTGCATTGCTCAGAGCATGTGGGAAGTCATTTCCATTCATTTTTATTTTAGACTGTTATGTCATTCAGTGTTCAGACAGGGAGCCTCAGTGAATAAAAAAAAAGCTTTTATCGTCCTCTATTTACAGCCAGCATTGTGGTCTCATTAGCTTCTACATCTCATTCGAAATCGTTAAAACTAACTTGAGGAAATATATATATATATGTGTATACCGGTAGATTAACCACCTGATCAATACACAATATAATCTAAAACTATTATTTATCTAACATATGTGGACATGTTTTGACTCTTGGAGCCATCATCGGCACAGAAACATGTAAATAAGATTAATAGAACACAAATAAACACATTTGAAAGGAAATAATGAATGTAGTAAATGACATATTAGGCTATATCCATAAATTTACCACAAGGTGGCTGAATATATATTACTAAGTTCTTTGAAGACAAGTTCATAAAGTCACAACAAGATGGATAAGTATATATTATCAATTATACTAGATTAAGGGGAAGACGATCACAAATATCCGATCCTCGAACCAAGTGAACTGACCATTCGCAGGTAAAATCCCCAGCCCGACCAGGAATCGAACGCAGGACCCTCTAAACGGAAGATAGTACATTGACCATTCAGCCAAGGAGTCAGATGTATTTTATTTACCAACGTTCCACATTAATTACCCCTTTGTTAGCATAAGGTGTGTATTGTTGCTTATTAAATATACATAAATTATAGGCCTATACCTATGTTACGACAAAACAGCAGCCCACCTGGTGTCCATGATCGTTACGGAGTTGAAGTCTAAACGCTCTGACACTGTGGTTAGGCGGTTCGAATTCCGTTGTTCAAACAACTTTTTCGCCTCAGAATGTTGGCCGTCAGGGTAGGGGAGGTAGTGGTATACAATTTCTAATCACTAGATTGCGTGCCAAAAGCCTGGATTAAATTCCAAACCTCTCCGCAGTGCACAAGTGGAGTGAGGATATATGACGCTGTTGATGGTCATTCGTCCGTAGGATGGGGACGTTAAGCCTCGAGTAGACCCCTTGGTGCTATTCGACAGGAGTAGGCTATGTGCCGGCACCGGATTTCACCCTTTTCCTTCCTACTATCATATATCAAATAATTCATTTCATCTCATTAACTCCTCTGGTGAGGTTGACGTCAGGAAGGCCATCCCATAATTTAAAAAAACCCGTCCCAACATATATTATGACAAGTAGTATCAAGCTGCCGCCTCTGTGGTGTAGTGGTTACTGTGATTAGCTGCCACCCCCGGTGGCCCGGGTTCTATTCCTAGCTCTGCCACGAAATTTGAAAAGTGGTACGAGGTCTGGAACGGAGTACACACAGCCTCAGGAGGTCAACTGAGTAGAGGTGGGTTCAATTCCCACCTCAGCCATCCTGGAAGTGGTTTTCCGTGGTTTCCCTCTTCTCATCCAGGCAAATGCCATGATGGTACCTAACTTAAGGCCACAGTCGCTTCCTTCCCTCTTCCTTGCCTATCCCTTCCAATCTCCCGCCCCCACCCCCGCAAGGCCCCTGTTGCATAGCAAGTGAGGCCGCCTGAGCGATGTACTGGTCACCCTTCCCAGTTGTATCTCCCGACCCAGAGTCTGAAGCTCCAGGACACTGCCCTTGAGGCGGTGGAGGTGGGATCTCTTGCTGAGTCCGAGGGTAAAACCGACCCTGGAGGGTAAACAGATAAGGAAGAAGAAGAAGAAGTAGAAGTATCATCAAGCCTGTATACTAAATCTCATAGTACCCAGTAAGCATTAAGTACTTTTAGAATGAGATATCTTCATCAGTGAAAGTGTCGAGGGAAGTAATAATACTTCATAAATCTTCATATTATACCATGAACTGAGAATTATTATAATATACTTTCCTTTGTATTAGCTGCAGTAAAAGTAATCAACACGTTTATTTATTTATTTATTTATTTATTTATTAATGCCTTTTTTCGGTCATTATTACCATTATTACTTATCGACTCGTACGTACAAGCCGATCGCTTTTTATCATTGAACTGTTAACTTGACACCTTCCAGGCTACACTTAATTTGTATTACTTTATGTGTACCGAGTGAGTTGGCTACGCTGTCTGAGACACGTAGCTGTCAGCTAGCATTCGGGAGATAGTGGGTTCCAACCCTACTGTTGTTAGCCCTTAATATGGTTTTACGTGGTTTCCCATGTTCACCCCACGCGAATGCTTGGGCTGTACCTTAATTCGTTTTCAACCGATCGAGTGGCTACGGGGCTTGGATCTCGTAACTGTTAGCTTGTAATCCAGGGTAGTGGGTTCGAACCTCACTGTTGATAGCCCAGAAAAAGGTATTTTCCGCGGTATCCCATTTTCGACTAAAGCTCATGGTCGGTTCCTTCTCATTCCTAGATCTGCTCTATCCCATCGTTGCCGTAAGACCTGCCTGTGTCGGCGGGACGTGAAACAAGTAGTAAAATTGTGATGTATTCGTCTTCGTTTACCAATTCACATTTGCGTGTTAGTAAATAACTTTCATACAGTTAATCAATTGTGCAGTGTGATGACGGAGTGACATTGTAACTAGCTTCTCTTCAATATGGTCGCGGTTTGAATCTCGGGCAATGTGTGTAGGATATTTGAAATGTCTTTGGGATTCCATGTAAAAGTGGATGTCCTAGCTATGGCCACGATATCAACAGTCACGTAAAACTACAAGCTGTTTTGGTATTTTGTACCATGACAGTGTATTTACAAAATGGAATAGATTATTGTGCTCATTGTTTCATTTGAAGGACAGATGCCTTTGTGGATCGCAAGAAGATTGTTCGACTTATGAGTTTCAATATGACAAACATGATTTCAGACATAATGTTCTGTATTGATACTACTTTTAAATACCGATGGTCTTAACAGCCACTGGTGTGCCAGAATATTGACCTCACGTGCTAGTAAGTCTGACACTGGTCTCGTCCCTTCTAAACACGCGTTGGTGCCGAAATCTTTATGTCCTACTCAGTCTCCGAATATTGACGGCTTTATCAAAGCTGATGGCCAAGCTAAGACTTTTCTAAGTGCTGGTAAATTCACTGACTAGAGTTTGTGGGATTTAAGATATCTTAAATATTAACCAGTGATTCAATCCAGTAACCTCCGGTGTGAGTTTTCTTCTGATTGAGTGACCAATTTCTTTCTCTTCTACCAAAAAATGGGCTATAAACTGAGCACGCCACATAGTTATCTCACAGAAAATTTTGTTCCTTCTTGAATGTATCGTTGGCAATTAACCATAAACACTGAAATTTGGAAATCAAAGGTTCTAGGCGCTGCTTTCCCTCTAACATCCCTTCTGAAAAGGAGACACATAGCCTACGTCTTGCAACGAGATGATCTAGAATTTACGTCTCCATTGAATCTCTTCCACTTACAACCATAAATGTGATTGGTGTTCAGAATAAACATTCGTATAACGGAATAATTGTGATTTGAATATGATTTCATAAGATTTTCAGACATTGGTAATTTTAATACCGTGTGGCTATTTCTAGCCCACTGCAGCCCTTGCAAGGCAGACCCTCCGATGAGGGTGGACGGCATCTGCCATGTGTAGGTAACTCCTTGTTATTGTGGTGGAGGATAGTGTTATGTGTGGTGTGTGAACTGCAGGGATGTTGGGGACAGCACAAACACCCGGCCCACGGGCCACTGGATTTAACCAATGAAGGTTAAATTCCCCGACCAGGCCGGGAATCGAACCCGGGACCTTCTGAACGGAAGGTCAGTACGCTGGCCATTCAGCCAACGAGTCGGTTGGGTTCAGACACTGGTGATCGGCTGAGACGAAGAGACTGGATTAAAAGCGCTTCATTAATGGCCACCTGTTGAAAGGTTCTGTATTTCATGAATGCGGTTTCTCTTGAGCTGGCCAATTACTACCGGACCGTCTGGCTAATACTCCATGGTGTATATGAAAGGCATTGCGTACAGAGGAAGAGTCTCATTCTTACATATCGTTACTAAGAGTACGAAGTGTGACTGATATAGTTACATCCGTGTAACCTGGGATGATGCAGCGAATGTACTTTCCTTTCGTCAAAGGGTACAGGCTCAAATGTCACTCGAGGACTGTTACATTCGATCGTTTCATTGCTTCTCCAGAAATAAATTAAATAACATTATTTTCTTAAACATAATTATTGATATTATAAGGTCAGTTAAAATATGTTTCTGCCACAAAAGTACATTATTTTGTTCTATCAACGTAATTCATTGCCACTGTTCTATTAAGTATGAGATCTAGAATAGGATAATGTGATAAAAATGAAGCAGAAAATATTCTTCAATTCGAATCAATTGCCAATAGAGTTCTTTGTTTGAATAAAAATGAACTATTATATATTTACTAGCGAGACAACCCTCTTCGCTTGTTTGTTCTTTTTGTATATCCGTGCGGTTTTTTCTCTATAATACAGAACTCGTACATTTAAAGAACACTCTTTTTCTGCTTCTTTGTTTTTATTATTTTTTGGGGTACATAAAAATCTTACATTATAACTCATTTCATAAAAATATATTCTTATACACTTCATTTGATGTCTTGTTGCCTGGCGCATGCACAAACATTTTCTGCTTGTCCGACACGGGAGAAGCAACTTTGAGCTGACTATGTGTGAAATAGGAATCCTACAAATTAACTCCGCAATTGTGGATTCCCATATTTCTTGTTCATTTATGATTACCGAAAGCACATGTGGAAGCGCCAGTATCTGGTACTCTACATAAGCTATTTAAGTATAAAATCAACATAATCAACATAATCAACCATAAAACAAAACTAATTAAATAAATCTTAATTCTATTATTCTGTCAATCCTGAACCATAAGTGTTGTATGTCCGGCGCTCCCTTCTCGCTCCGCCAGCCAGCTACACGCGCGCCAGGTGTCATTCTTCTAGCCTCGACGCGCAGCCCTCAGTGCGCGTGCCTGAACCATCGTGTGTGTACTATAAAGAGAAACTCCCAGCCTGTCCGGATGCCCACTTGCCCCGGTGTCCAGCTCCAGAATACACCCTACGTCGAGCACGGAGGCTACTCCTCTTGAAAATGTGCTTCGACCAGGTGGACTGAATTTCTGGCAGTACGAGGTCTCACCTCTGGTCACCGCTCCTCTGCCTATTCCGCTGCCCATATCCAGTCATACTATTACATACCGTTATATTTCCCTAATTAATGCAAGCTCCCTTAGTTTCGCTAAGAAAGAATTCTTCCAACATTGAACTTGCTTTTATGAACTCAGCAAGGAAGGACTTTCTAAAACATTTATGTCAGTACTTCTGATAGTTTTCGACTATCGACTTTTCATATCAAGGACTATCTTTTCGAGATAGAAGTGGATGTAAATACTGTAAACTTGTATATAGTGTACAGAAGATAGACTCTTTCTCAAGATTCCTAATTCATTTTGCTTCAAGTTAAATTTCAGTTTTATTTGTGTAAATAGTGTATTTTGCATTTGAAGCGAATAATAAAGTTGTGTTTTGTAAATCTCAACCTTGGTTACAACAATAAGCTATAAGCTAATCTTACTGGAAATTGTAATCGTTTGAAACAAAACGACAAATCATTTGAGATCAATGAATTTCTTGGTACGAAAACCGATCTTCCTCTTTCTCTGCCGATTAGGATCACTGCCTTAATGATATTGTTAAGGAGCAGTTTCAGTAAGTATCTGCTTTATATTCAAGAATTACAGAAAATACTCACAGATGTACTCAAGCAGAAAACTGTTATTGTTCTGAGATCGCGTACTCCTGCGAGGTGAATCAAAGATGATATATAAAACCGGGGAGTACACATCACAGCCTTCTAGAGTACATTCTCACCCCGATCCTTCCAGTGTATTCCCACTCATTTTAGTACGTTCAGTGACAAAGTCAGCCACTTTCAAGCCCCACATCTCTCATACCACCAGAGCTACAGACACGCAACCACTACAGTTCACGACGGGAGATTCGAAATTACTACAACACAGAAGCATCAGTGGTCTGCGGTGGGTATTTGTGGCTGCAAGGTGAAACATACGAACACACACGTCTATTTTTTTATAGGCCTATAGTCGGTCCCATTCAATCCAATGCACTGCCGATGGCTCCAAGTAGCCTACGCAGTGGCCTCCACGGTATGCACTAGCCAGCGTCTTGGTAGGTGTGCTATGTACCAACTGATGAGCCCAACCTAGCACACGAGGGCGAAACGCTGGCAACCAGGAATGAGTTAGCTGGAAAATTTATAATGTCCAATAACGGACCATTGAAATAAAATGAAATGGCGTATGGCTTTTAGTGCCGGGAGTGTCCGAGGATAAGTTCGGCTCGCCTTAAGCGACCTGCGCGTAGTGATGAGGGTGAAATGGTGATGAAGACGACACATACACCCAGCCTCCATGCCAGCGAAATTAACCAATTAAGGCTAAAACTCCCGACCCTGCCGGGAATCGAACCCGGGACCTCTGTGACCAAAGGCCAGCACGCTAACCATTTAGCCATGGGGCAGGACACGGACCATTTATATTGGTATTATTTCTGACGGTATGTTAATCGAAGTTGAGTGTGGTAAGTAATTACAGTAATTACAGTAGTATATCGTACAGTTCTACATTTCCCAGTAATTTGATGAACGCAAACATACGATATAACAGAAAATAATGTTTCTATTAGAATCCGTATCAAATACTGAGCCACATTACGATGCTTTGGAATTTGTGTGTTGGTTTGATTGAATTTTAAAGCGCGGATACTGTCTTAAAAGTATAATTGTCCTCAGTGGCGTACGCAGAATTTCATGAAGGTAAAGGTTCACTTTTAAGACTTGTATTCAAATGAAATTTACCTGTATTTTATTTACGTTTCCATTATTATTCCTTTCTCTCTCTTTATTTCTTACTTTCTTAATCTGTTTACCCTCTGGGGTCTGTTTTTCCTTCGAACTCAGCGAGGGATCCCACCTCTACCGCCTCAAGAGCAGTGTCCTGGAGCGTGAGACGTTAGGCCACGGGGATACAACTGGGAAGGAGGAACAGTATCTCGCCTAGGCGACCTTACCTGTTATGCTGAACAGGGGCCTTGTGGATGGATGCGAGGAACTAAGAAAGAGATTCAATTAATGATATAATAATATCCTGTTCGAGGCAGAGGGACGTGTGTGTTTAAACCCGGTAATCCCCTTCCTCCACCTCTCCCCCCCCCCCCCCGCCCTTCCCCTAATTGCGTGCAACACTCGTTATTCTAATGTTTCGTTGTTTATGTCCAATGTCATCCATGACGTCATGAGAAACATCAGGAGAAAATTTCACCCTACAATTAGAAATTCGGCCTCTGGGTGAACATTATTAGCAGCTGATCTACTGCACTAATCATAGTCCGTAGCATGCTTCCATGTGCAAAGTAAGTGATTCTAGTTGCAGAATTATTTCATGTATTGTTTGCCGATGATGGTAACTGAATACCAAGTAACTGCAAATTCATCAACCCTCATCCTTCAGAATTTAAGGAAATTAATTTAATTATAATATGAAGTGATGATCGTGAATGCCTTAGAAGTCTCAATGCAATCTTCGGGTATCGACCCATTACTCTCTTGGGGAAGAGATGGAGACTGAAACGTGTGGGCAATCACGTCTCTTCCTAGAATCGAGTAACTTCTCTTTCATCTTACCACTTTCGCCGTACGGATAGCATGTTGGATTGCGATTGGTTCCTCGGCCAAACAAGACCGCTTCAAATGTAGGACGTATGGAGAATGGGGTCAGTAATAGGTACCGCTGTAATTGCTTGTAAGATGCTCACTGCTTTCTTCATGACGCCCATCTTGTTTAATTACGTCCTACTGACTACTTTTACGTTTTTAGGAGCATGTCAGTCTTCTTCCTCCGCTTTTCTCACACCCTTCTGGGATGCGAACTGCGTCGCACCATATGAACTTGGCCCTGTTTTATGGATGGTTGTCCTTCCTGGAGAGAAGTACTGTATATACTAATACTTGTTTCTGTGATGCTTGAGTGTGATGTGTTGCATGTATATGAAGAGATGTTGTTTAATTTTCATATTTCTCGTGCGGTATGCTTTGTCATAATGACAGCTCATAAACAGGAATGAAATGAAATGAAATTAAATAACGAATTCTTGCATCGCATTTCACAAATAAAAGCGACTTTTCTTCTGTGGTTCGTCTATAGTTTCATGACATTGCATTCAGCGAAGTCTTCGACAATAATTAGCAAAATTTGAGAAGGAAAATCACTTAATCTGAAGCATAGTAACAAATAGTATTTGTTTAAGGAAATGTAATTGCTCGCTTTTCTTCATGTTCAGTTATTTATAATTTTTTTGCTAGTTGTTTTACGTCGCACCGACACAGATAGGTGTTATGCGACGAATGGGACAAGAAATGCCTAGGAATGGGAAGCAAGCGGCCATGGCCTTATTTAAGGTACAGTCCCAGCATTTGCCTGGTATGAAAATGGCAAACCACGGAAAACCATTTTCAGGGCTGCCGACAGTGGGGTTCGAACCCACTATCTCCCGGATGCGAGCTAACAGCTGCGCGCTCCTAACCGCACGGCCAACTCGCCCAGTTATGATCTTATTACGCCTATAGTATCCCTTTATATACTTGTGGTCTTTACAACTCGTAATTTAAATTTTGATAAATTATGAAGAGGGAAGCTATTTTAATATCCAGAGATGAATGTTTATCCTTCTCAGTAATTTCAGCCAGGCTGAGCGGTTCATAGAATAAAAGCACTGGCTTCTGAACCCAAGTTGGCAAGTTTGATAGCGACTCAGTTCGGTGCTAGCCGATATTGCTCAACAAATAAGCCATCCCCGTGTCGGTAGATTTACCTGCGCGTGGAAGAACTCCTACGAACCAAAAATTTCCGGGACCTCGAGCGTTCGAATGTAGTAAAAGTTTTCAGTGGAACGTAAAACCATTATTATTATTATTATTATTATTATTATTATTGTTATCATCATCATTATTATTATTATTATGCGTGAACGGTCCCTTTCGGAACACACGAAGCTTTATTTGTGATTTCATTTGTGAAGGATCCAGGATGCTTGCATCTGTTGACTAAAGATCCTCTTCCTTTGTTCCGTCCACTTAGTACCTGCTCTTTTTGGTACTTCATTCTCTGGAGTAGTTTCCAACTTGTCAATTTTCTTTCTATATATATTTCGATTCAAAAATTTATTCAGGTTAAATTTGTCCATTCTTCATGTTCGTTCTTCATGTTTGTTGTGTCCAAGGGAAATTCTTCAGTTTATCAACTTTTTCAAGAACTAGGTGGATTAGTCTGGTTTCTGGAAGCCTCTTAACATGTCCATAAAATGTTAGCCTTCTTTTTCTGAGGTCTGCCGCAATATTAGATAATTTTTCTGTGGGTTACCAGATTTGGAGGCAGTAGCCCTTCTTCCGTATGTCTTGGTCCTAAAATTTTCCTCGTGATTTTTCGCTCTTCTTTTAGGATATTTTCCAGCTCGCCCTTTTTATGAAGCGTTAGGGTTTCCCCTACATAAAAAGCCTCAGGTTTGATTGTATTGTAACGTTTAATCTTAATATTAAATATTATTATTATTATTATTATTAATATTAATATTATTATTATTATTATTATTATTATTATTATTATTATTATTATTATTATTATTATTATTATTATTAATATGTTCACCGTTTGCACCTGTTTTGTTAAGTAGAATGTCCGTAAGATGTTAATCATAAAAGTAATTTAACTTGATCAGTTCCGAGTACATTTCAGAAAGGTAGCGGTAACGGTGAATGATGCCGCTGACACTCGCGTTGTTAGTGAAGACTCAGGCTGATCCATTCCACTCATGGGACAGGTACTCTTACTTTCTTACACTTCACTTACCCTTGCACTCGATGTACTCATCAAGTCATTCACACCTACCGTATTAAGAGCAGACACGAGGAGAAATGGGACATACACGGCTTGGTATACGGCCTTGCAAAGGCTCCAAATTACATTGACGAGGATTGCTCCCATAGGCGTATGCAATTTCCATGTCTGGTCATTCCAGTTGTCATCCCGGATTGAGTTTTGTTTACCTTCCTCACAATCAGTATCTTTGTCCAGACAATTCAATAATTTTGACATTCTGATTAGTGAGGTTGAAAAATGGCTTTTAGTGCCGGGAGTATCCGAGGACATGTTCGGCTCGCCAGGTGCAGGTCTTTTGACACCCGTAGGCGACCTACGCGTCGTGATCAGGATGAAATGATGAAGACGATACATACACCCAGCCCCTGCGCTAGCGAAATTAACCAATTATGATTAAAATTGCAGACCCTGTCGGGAATCGAACCCGGGACTCCTGTGACCAAAGGTCACCACGATAACCATTTAACCATAGAACCGGACGTCTCTCATGAGCAAAGTAATGTACATTTAGGTCCTTGCGTAACGATCGAAAGTTTTAAAGCTAATTATGTGAAGTATTCCGAACCATAGTGGACTAAGCCCATTACATTGAAGGAAGTATAAGTACACGTTACACTGAGGAGTTTCACGGAAAAAATAGGTAGTTGGTGCTACAGGAAGCACCTTGGAACTACGAAGTTTCAACTCATGACTCGTTCAGAGAAGGTCACTTCCCAATCGACTGATACTGATAACGTTATAAAGATTGGTAACAGTGAGTATAACATTCAATGGGATCATTAATAAAGATAATTTCAAAGTATGCAGCCGAGTTGAATACCCAAAGAAAGAAGGTAATTTTAGAAAGTTTCTTGGTATTGATGGTTGAATTGCTATGATGTAACCCACGTTAAAAACAACAGTGTGAGTACTTTGCCATGTTTGGTGGAGCCGCTAATGAACATGTAGTCCTGCCTTCGATAAGATAAACTGGAGAAGCATTAGCATGTTAAAAGTTCTTGATGTACAAACCAAATCAGGGAGACGAGTTGTTATGCAGTTGTGAGCGTTTGCTTAATCGATCAAGCAATGGATGGACCAGTTGATTGTCTTTTTGACTGCTTGCGTCCTTTATTTATTTGAGGAGTCCAACTGCGAAAATTCACAAATTTAAGTAATAATTTAAATATTGCCGCAGGACTGTATGGGTGGCGTTGGTTCAGGATTGGTTCTTTAAAGGATAGGCTTGCCACCTAAATTTAAGCTGAAAATGTTAGACTCACTTGAGACCCAAACCGAAGACTTCCCTATGTTATTGGTTCATTCATATGAACGGAGTCCGAGTCCTTGGCTGAATGGTCACCATCGAGCTCTTCGTTTTGGAGGGTGCAGGGTTCGATTCCCGGCCGTCTTGGGCATTTCTACCGCGTCTGGTTGTTCTCTAGCCTGGGAGCTGATTGTTTACGTTCAAAAATGCACCTGCTCATATGCAAACTACGTACTGTACACTACCAACCACCACAGAAATACGCAATGGTGAATACAGTACATACTCCCACACTGGGGGAGGTCACGAAGGGCATCGTCAAAACAGTCATGTCCACATGTACGATACGGTTCGCATCCGTGACCCCACTATGGTGTGCAACAAGCGGCGGAAGGAAGGTAAGAATATGATGATAATGATGATTTTTGTTTGAAGTGGATTAACATCTACAGTAGGTCATCGGCCCCAAGGTAAGAATAAGAAGATTTATTTGAACGAATTATACAGCATCGTTAAAAGAAATTGATCGTAGGTGTAGAAAAATGACATGTTGATTACTGGAGATATGGATATTTTTTATTAGAATAGCTATCAGGACAAACAGACCAAAAAAAAAATAACCCTAACATATTTTGACATGATAAAGGAAAAACAGCTAAATGAGCATGAGTGGAAGGGTGCCTGCTTAGCTCAGGAAAATACATACTTCGTGGAGATGGCTATAATCTTCCTCATATCTAAAAATCTCATTGGCTTTGGCAGGCCGGCTGCATGGCTAAATGGTTAGCGTGCTGGCGTTTGGTCATGGGGGTAACGGGTTCGATTCCCGGCAGGGTCGGAAATTTTTACCATCATTGGTTAATTTCCCTGGCACGGGGGGCTGGGTGTTTGTGTCGTCTTCATCATCATTTCATCCTCATCACGACGCGAAGGTCGCCTACGGGCGTCAAATCAAAAGACCTGCACCAGGCGAGGCGAACTTGTCCTCGGACACTCCTGGCACTAAAAGCCACATACGCCATTTCATATTTTATTGGCTTTGGTAGACTGTTACTTGGTAGTTGTTTGTTTAGTCTCATCCTGGAGGCTAGTTGCATCCTCGAAATGTCATAAAACTAAGGCAGTGCTATGATGGGGCGTTCTAAAAATCTTAAAGGGCAAAAGGACAAATCAGGTAAATATGTATTGCTTTCGTTTACGAGTCATAAAATGCAGTACTATTTTCCCAAAGATTAGCACCTTTCACAAAATCCATAGATGCTAGCTACGTCACAAATGGCAATACTTAAGATCACTTGTACCGCAGAAACATCCTTTCTCTTTAGAGCCATAAATAAGAACCACATATCAATAAAAAGCACATCTGTCAATGCATCAATCAATCAATCAATCAATCAATCAATCAATCAATCAATCAATCAATCAATCAATCAATCAATCAATCAATCAATCAATCAATCAATCAATCAATCAATCAATCAATCAATCAATCAATCAATCAATCAATCAATCAATCAATCAATCAATCAATAAATAAATAAATAAATAAATAAATAAATAAATAAATAAATAAATAAAAAGTATCTACAATCAATAAATGGCAAAAGGATAGCGGTATAACTTATCAGAAATTCTTTCACCTGAATCAATCTACAAACCTTCCACTGGGCTGAGTGGATCACATGGGAGAGAACTGAATTTCTGAGCCCAGATTCGATCACACCGATTGCAAGGAAACTCGCTATTACGACAGATCATAAACTTGATGGTAGTAGTCATTCTGCTGTAAAATATTACTTGAACTTCTTAGAGAGAATAGTAATTTTTCTTTCTTCTTTCTTAATCTGTTTACCCTCCAGGGTCGGTTTTTCCCACAGACTCAGCGAGGGATCCCACCTCTACCGCCTCAAGTGTGCTGGAGCGTGAGACATTAGGTCCGGGGATACAGCTGGGGAGGATGACCAGTACCTCTCCCAGGCGGCCTCACCTGCTATGCTAAACAGGGTCCTTGGTGGGGGATGGGAAGATTGGAAGTGATAGACAAGGAAGAGAGAATTAAGCGGCCGTTGCCTTAAGTTAGGCACCATCCCGCATTTGCCTGGAAGAGAAGTGGGAAACCACCGAAAACCACTTCCAGGGTGGCTGAGGTGGAAATCGAACCCACTTCTACTCAGTTGACCTCCGGAGCCTCATTGGACCCCGTTCCAGCTCTCGTACCACTTTTCAAATTTCGTGGCAGAGCCAGGAATTGAACCCGGGCCTCCAGGGGTGGCAGCTAATCACACTAACCACTACACCACAGAGGCGTACTGTATTTTTTTTTCTGCAGTCTTAAATGTAACGGTATCGTTTCCACGTTTTTTTTGACACTGCACTTGGGGTAATGCGTGATACTACAGCTTGTGCACAGTATAACCACCCTGAATCAATGCCACACTTTATTCTGTCTCGGTCAAACTGGGAAATACGCATTACACAACAAAAAAGTAACTAAAGCTCGTTCTGCACTGTATACAGTACTTTCAGTCTTTACCTGAAATGGCATAGTTCAGCCTAGGCTCAACACAGACCGTAGGCAGCGACACTTGCTGTATTGTAAACAAACAATTGAATTACTTGTATGTATGCAATGTTCTCTACCACTTACAACAGGACTACACACACACACCTACCACATAACGCATCTAATCCCATAATATTCCACACTTCTTTCAGGTACAGTAAATAACCAAGATTTCAGGCTACATTATATTTTAGCTTCCATTATAAACGATACAGAAGTAAAGTACTAAAACCCAAATACTTTGATGACCTACTCTACATGTTAACAAAATGAGTTTGTAGAGCCTGAAATTCCATTTGTATTGTCAAAATGCCATTATTCGGTAACAGCGTTTTAGGTCAATTTAGAACAGTACTATCGAAATGTGTATACAGCACATACGCAAGATCATTCCACGTCATCACCAGCTAACTCCTCCGAGCCGCCCAGCTACTTTCAGCAATTAATTATAAAACTACAGTTGATTTTAGGGAGAAATGATTATTACTGTTTTATTTAGGATAGGTCAATTGATCATCATCTGAGTTTCATTCAAATTTGTCTGGTTCAATCCAAACAATTCCCTTGTCAGTTCAGTGATATTTGAAAGTATCCAAAGACCCCGGCCTCGAATCGGTTCATTTGCTGGCACATTAAGAAAGTCCTGTGGAACAAAACATCTTGACACCTCAGAATCTCAAAAAATTGTTAAAGTAGCCCCGGTACAGGTAGGTCTTATGGCGACGATGAGATAGGACAGGGCTATGACTGGGAAAAAGGGTACAGCCCCAGCGTTTGCCTCGTGTGATCATGGGAAACAGCGTAAAGCCATCTTCAGGGTTGCGACGGCTGGGTTCGAAACCACTGTCTCCCGAATGCCAGCTCAGAGCTATGTGGCCCAAACCGCATAGCCTACTCGCTCAGAGATTTAACGTTTTATTTACAAACACATGTTTTCGCCCACGATCACATGCGAAAGGCATCGAACTAGGAGGGAAATGGCCGTGGTATTACTTAAAGTACAGTCTCGACATTTACCTGGTGTAAAAATAGGAAAGGTTCGAGTCCCACTGTCGGCAGCCCTGAAGATGGTTTTCCGTGGTTTCCCATTTTCACACCAGGCAAATGTCGGGGCTGTACCTTAATTAAGGCAACGGCCGCTTCCTTCCACTTCCTAGGCCTTTCCTCTCCCATCGTCGCCATAAGACATATCTGTGTCGGTGCGACGTAAAACAAAGTAGCAACAAAAAAAAAAAAAAAAAGGAAACGATGGGAAAACATCTTCGATGTTGTCGACATTGGAGTTTCGAACCTACCATGGCATTCATGTCTCTGTGCTTTTAAAATATTTCTCATAAGTTGTAGTTTTGAATTATCATACAGTTCCTATGTTTTCCTTCTTTGCAGAAGGCATCTGTATTTGTACAATGGCACTTCAATACCTGGGGACTCGGTCCGCGTTGTTTTTGTTACTTGTGTAATGAATCAGCAAATTCACGGCAAATATGAGATCTTTCTCTTAAAAGGAATACTAATTCGTTTGACTTTCAATTCTTCCTCGACATTGAAATGCATATCTACATAGAGACAAGAAAACTGGAAATCTGAAATTTAAATGACAAGGCACTTTGTCGTTGTCGCAAACCAAAGGACAACGATTCATTTTCTGGAATTACACTTCATATTGTTATTCTGTCATCTAACTCCAATTAATAACTTCAACGTATCTGTTATGTTTCAAATATGTAGGTAAAATTTTTGCACATTCATGTTACCTCGGCTTATTTGAACAAATCGATTTCCGTGAGGATACCGTTATATTCGTGAGCTAGATTCTATTCATATGACACACATCCCTGTGATTGGTTCTTGTATGTGTGTATGGAGGATGAAGTTTCACTCGGAGCTCCCAATAAGGACACCACGTACCACTTCTGAGCATGACCTTCCACTCAAACAGACAGCCCTCAACTTTTAGCATGATGCCTCAATTTCAAGTTGAAGGATTGGTTCAGTTGGCCAGTAGCTGGCTCTTTTCAGCGGCTAATAGGTCTCATCCTCTGTGTTCCAGCGGGGATCTCATATCAATACGGTGGGCTGAGTGGCTCAGTCGGTAGAGCGTTGGCGTTCAGCGCTGAAGTTGGTGAGTTCGATCCCGACTCAATCTACTTCTATTTGAAGATGCTCAAATACGCCAACCTCGTGTCTATATATTTACTGTCATGTAAGAGAACTCTTGCAGAACAAAATTACGGTTCTTCGATTCTCTGAAAACCATAACAATAGTGGAACCAGCAGCGAAGGCTGAGAGTAGACAGAGTAAGCAGAGCTTTCCCAAAAAATTCAAAAGAAACAAAAGCAAACATTTTATCTGGATTTTGTTTTTTATTATTCTGTCTGCCCCTTTTGTATAAATGGATTTAATTTTTCCTGGTTGTATGTAATAATAATAATAATAATAATAATAATAATAATAATAATAATAACAATAATAATAATAATGTCTGCCTCTGTGGTGTAGTGGTTAGTGAGATTAGCTGCCGCCCCTGGAGGCGCGGGTTCGATTCCCGGCTCTGCCACGAAATTTGAAAAAGTTGTACGAGGGCTGGAACGGGGTCCACTCAGCTTCGGGAGGTCAACTGAGTAGAAGTGGGTTCGATTCCCACTTCAGTCATCCTGGAAGTGGTTTTCCGTGGTTTCCCACTTTTCCCCCAGACAAATGTCGGGATGGTACCTAACATAAGGCCACGGCCGCTTCCTTCCCCCTTCCCTTCCAATCTTCCCATCCCCCCGCAAGGCCCCTGTTCAGCATAGCAGGTGAGGTTGCCTGGGCGAGGTACTGGTCATCCTCCCCAGTTGTATCCCCGACCCAGAGTCTGAAGTTCCAGGACACTGCCCTTGAGGCGGTAGAGGTGGGATCCCTCGCTGAGTCCGAGGAAATACCATTCCTGGAGGGTAGAAAGAAAGAAAGAAAGAAAGATAATAATAATAATAATAATAATAATAATAATAATGTCCGCCTCTGTGGTGTAGTGGTTAGCGTGATTAGCTGCCACCCCCGGAGGCCCGGGTTCGATTCCCGGCTCTGCCACGAAATTTGAAAAGTGGTACGAGGGCTGGAACGGGGTCCACTCAGCCTCGGGAGGTCAACTGAGTAGAGGTGGGTTCGATTCCCACCTCAGCCATCCTGGAAGTGGTTTTCCGTGGTTTCCCACTTCTCCTCCAGGCGAATGCCGGGATGGTACCTAACTTCAGGCCACGGCCGCTTCCTTCCCTCTTCCTTGCCTCTCCCTTCCAATCTTCCCATCCCTCCACAAGCCCCCTGTTCAACATAGCAGGTGAGGCCGCCTGGGCGAGGTACTGGTCATTCTCCCCAGTTGTATCCCCCGACCAAGCGTCTGAAGCTCCAGGACACTGCCCTTGAGGCGGTAGAGGTGGGATCCCTCGCTGAGTCCGAGGGAAAAACCGACCCTGGAGGGTAAACAGATGATGATGATAATAATAATAATAATAATAATAATAATAATAATAATAATAATAAAAGAAAATAAAAGTTTTAAACATTCAAACGAATATGGGTTCACCAAATATGTCGGCTGTCGGCTTTATCCGAATAACTTAGTTGCGTAAATGTTTTACTGAAGACGATTGGAGCACGATATTAGAGCAATTAAAATGTTTCTGATGAAGGTTGGTGCGATAATAGCAAAGTGATAATACGGAAACGATAACGATAAAATAATGTCTAACTTACTGTAATTTAAGTGAGGATGGAGGGATCTTGGTGTACGTGGGGCCATGATCTTTGTCCACTCACCATCCCTAAATTGTAATGAACAACTTACGGAAAATAACAATAATAAATAATTATAAACAACTACGTGGCGACAGACAGCTGTTCATTGTATGCTGTTCCTGATATTCTTATACCGGACTGTTCATTGGAGCCAAATACTCACCTCAGTACCGCTTCCAGGGGGTGCCCCGGAGTTTCAAACATGCGTAAAGTCTTGGTGGACAAGGAAGAATTTTGACAATACCAAGTAGGTTCCATGAGCTTGAGGATAAATGCGGTATCGTTCGGCGGATATTTATCTCTCCCTGACCAAGTAATATAGGCCTACAGTACAAATCTTGCCTGTGTTTTCTCAGCGAGGAGAGTATTGAGCCTACCGAAGTTATTATACCTTAATCTTGCACCCTTGAAAAGGATTAGTTTGCCTGCTCCTTACCTTGAGGCACCGGGTTCGATTTCACACCAGTCCAGGGATTGTAACTCCAGACCGAAGGCCGAGCGGTGTTCAGTCAAACTCGTGAGGCCAGCTGAAGAGGTGTCTCACTGAAGAGTTTCCATGCCATCCAGAGGTACCGGGTTCGATTCTCCGTCAATCCACGGTTTCTAATTCTAGACTGAGGGCTGGAACAGGGTTCACTCGAACTCGTTTGACCATCTGAGGAGCTTTCTGATATGAGAGAAGTGTATTCTTCTTTCGTGTGGCTATTTCTAGCCGAGTGTAGCCCTTGTACAGCAGACCACCCGATGAGGGTGGGCGGCATCTGCCATATGTAGGTAACTGCGTATTATTGAGGTGGAGGATAATGTTATATGTGGTGTGTGAGTTGCAGGGATGTTGCGGACAGCACAAACACTCATCCCCGGGCCACTGGAATTAACCAATTAAGGTTAAAATCCCCAACACAGCCGGGAATCGAACCCGGGACCCTCTGAACCGAAGGCCAGTACGTTGACTATTCAGCCAATTCGGGCACGAGAGAAGTGTGCCTGCCCCTTACTTCGCTTCCTCGTCAGTCGAGGATTTTTCATTCTGGACTGAGAGTTGGATCTGGATTCACTCACCCTCATGAGACAAAGTGAGGAGCTGTCTGACATGAGAGCTAGAGTACCTTTCTTTCATGCCGAGGCACTGGGTTCGATGTCCAACTCGTTCAGAGTCCATTAACATCGACCATATGACACTCCAATATCTGCAGGCCATCTGGCTGGACAGCAGTTGTTTTGACAAGTCAAGGTCCAGAATTGCATGTATGTGCCATGGGTTATGAAAGCATCAGTAAGCAACACGTTTTCTTACTTACTTACTTATTTGTAACCGTTTCGTTGGTCTACAATAACATTTTGACCGTAAGAATAATTCACATAATTATGGTTTATATAATGGAGCACTCTAGAAATGAATACCAGGAAAATGAATACAAATGGACCGGGCTGATGGGAGAAGTTGCTGAACTGGTTTCAGAAACAATGAGCAGTAAACCTGTTCCAATTCAGCAAGTTAAACAATATCAGTTTTATTGCCTGTAAATGTTCGCAGTAAAAGTATTGATGCTTTTCATTGGCTATTTAGACATACACATCTGAAATTAGGTCCCTCATACATGGAATTTGAATGGAAGTTTTTAGCGAACACTTCCGAAATCGTAACCTTAAACAAGATACCGAACAAGTACCGGTATTGAATAATAATTAAGGTTAGCACATGAATTTATGTTATTATATGCTTATATAAAGCCGGCCCCGTGGTGTAGGGGTAGCGTGCGTGCCTCTTACCCGGAGGTTCCGGGTTCGATTCCTCAGGAATTTTTACCTGGACCTGAGGGCTGATTCGAGGTAAACTCAGCCAACGTGATTAGAATTGAGGAGCTATCTGACGGTGAGATAGCGGCCCCGGTCTAGAAAGCCAAGAATAACGGCCAAGAGGATTCGTCGTGCTAACCACACGACACATCGTAATCTGCAGGCCTTCAGGCTGAGCAGTGGTCGCTTGGTAGGCCAAGGCCCTTCAAGGACTATATTGCCAAACCCCATGGTGCAACAGCCCCGAAGGGCCATGGTCTACCAAGCGACCGCTGCTCAGCCCGAAGGCCTTCAGATTGCGAGATGTCGTGTGGTCAGCACGAAGAAATATGCTTGTAACAGTCCTTTATTGGTGTGTTATGGAAACATTCCCGCATATAGAGGCGGGTTTTAGGCACCAGATGTCCTAGACATGGTAAACGCCGTTTATAACGCCATCATTTGGCTGGGAAGTACATTTCCTGAACTTTCATAAATCTTCCTAATTTAGCCAAACAGAGCTATTCAGTTGACCAGTACTCAATGTGAACATACTGAGATTGTAAGGACAATCATACCCATATTATTTCTACCCTAAATTTTCTCTAATATGCAGTATGACCAGGAATAAAGTATCTATACTTCATTATATCCTCAGTCGCTTCTTCCCCAACCCTAGCCTTTTCATATCCTGTCGTCGCCGTAAAATCTGCCTATGTCTGTGTAGGTGGGGCGTAGAACAAATAGCAAAAACGTTCTACATTTACTTTTTTTCCTTCTTTTCTTCACAGAAGTTCCCACTTCCGTTAGTGACAACTTTAGAGGTAGACGAACCGAATAACACCGTGTACCATAGGGTTGTTCACTGGAAGGAAATATATAGAGGCTAGAGCAGGGCCTCTCAAACGCCCAAAATCTCACACGTGCAATTCGAGGCGCAAGAGCTCCGTGCACTGTGCATCGGTCCCGCTCGGTTCGCCTCGGACCAACGCTTCGTCTCTGGGCTACTCGGCTAAGCTCGGCTCAACTCGGCTCGGATGTGGAGCGCTAAGGAGCAAGTGAGGAAGAGGGAGACAGGCGGAGCGAGCGAGACAGGCGTGGGGAAAGAGAGCGGCAGCGCTATTGCTCCAAATTGATGAGTAGGGGTCTGCACTCTGGTCAACCAAGCGAAGTCGTCTTTTGCACCGTGCACAGTGCATGCAATCTGAGAGGCCCTGGGCTAGAGTGTGGTCCTAGTACAGGAAGAAATATGTAGTACTGCACGGTGTTTCGCAGAGGATTATTGATTACTTGTGAGCATTCCTTTCTTGCAAAATATTAGTCTGGAACAGACCGTGAACGGCGACCCAGTGTTAAATACCTGTTAGAACCTTTCCACCAGATGGTCAATATCGCTCCCACCAAGTTGGACATCGTCATTGGAGTATTGTCTTTCATAATATGTCACCATCGTCTTTGGTAGTTCCAGAATCCTATCGAACCCCTTACTCTGTGTACTGCGTGTAAGAATATTCCTCCAGGACGATATTTTCGCTGACTAAACACTGAACCATTTGCACATTAAGCGTATATTTCGCACTGTCCTCGTATGCGGGCCAACTCCGTGGTGACGGTGTGACATTATCTCAATAAAGCCCCTGTTTATAGTGTGTTCTTGTGCTCTTATCCAAAGGGTACGGTCTTTAATTCTGGACTGAGGGCTGGAACGGGATTCGCTCAGTCGCATGAGACCAACTAAGGAACTGTCTGACAAGACAGGCAGTGTACCCGCTCGTAGAAGCCAAACAATAAAGCTGAAGACATCGTAATGCTGATCATGTAACATTCTAATACATTCAAGACATCTAGCTTGGCAGAAGTCATCTTAGCAGGCCAAAGCCCTTATGAGGCTGTATGTGCCACGGGTTTCTTGTTGGTAGAACTAGAAACGTGTCATTTTCTTCCATCTCTGTCCTAGACTATTGACCAATGACGCTTAAGGAAATGAACGGTCAAGAAGGCTGAATATTAAATTAACAGCATCATTGTATGAGAGGATTGAGGTTTTAAAATTTATACCATCATAACTATAGGTACTGTATGTTTGATTTTAAAAAGCGAAAAGACTTGTAGTTTACTGGAATACATCCTCGCATAAATTGACAAAATCGAAGATTCGAACCGAGGTCACCCTGGTTTTCTCACCAATAATATTGAGATACTATATTTAGATGTCTTTGCTGGCAAGATGTAGTGTTTACAGTGCACTATGTCTTCTGGTATGGGCTAGAATAAATTTGTTACTTTCATTGACCTGTCTCAGTCTCATCCTTGGCTTTGACAATATGAAGGTGACCGAGGTATGAGTGATGCTAATAATACCATTCCTTATGCAGCCAGTCCCTGTTATGAATGGTGTGAAAATATCACTCATAGGGTCGATTGGTGCATGCATTTCAGTGGGCTTGGTAGACTGATATGCGATAGCAACTTCTGGCACGGTGAGGAAAGCAACGGGAAACTACGTCACTCCTCATTTCCCTTGTATGCTTCTTCAGTGACGCCTAGGCTATTTATGACAGCTGTTGGCGGAACTGTGGAGGATCAAACCAGCCTTCGGGCTGAATACCCAATATACACTATATTTAGACACCATGTAAAATACAACGGTATATTAGCAGATTTTGGAATGGATGTACCGTATCGTGTTCCCCACCAACACAAGATATGCGTGGGAGGACGTGGATCGATTCCTCGCGAGAAAATTGAAAAATTTGGAAACGAGATTTCCACTCCTAGAGAGAAACATGGGCTAAGGTTCACACAACCTCCACCAAAATGAGTATTTATTTGTCATAAGTCTGTACAGAGTTCTCCTCCACACTACAGACACTATGTATGAATTGAATAAATGAATGGCTATATGAACGAATGAATGAATGAATGAATTGTATTCATACATGAATGAATTATTAAATAAACACTTCTCTCCTAGTGACGGATAACCACCAACTGAGGAGAGAGCATTCCTAATTGAATGAGTCGATGGATGAATGCATGGGTGAATTTATGAATGAATGGATGGATTAAATGCACTCGGCCTATAGATACTAAGCACCAGCAGGTACGCAGAGACTATCCCATCGAGAATGAATAAATGAATGAATTAATGAATTAATGAATGGGTAGAATTCATGCATGTAAAAAAAGCAAAGGAAGCTCTTCACTCCCAGTAATCGATAATCAGTAACTGCGGAGAGAGCCCCCATTATTGAATGAATGGATGCATGAATGGATGGGTTAATGAATGATTGAATGAACGAATGCATGTTCTCATCCTACAGCTACGGAACACCAGCGGCTGAGGAAGAAACTTTCCATCTATTGGATCTTGTCCCATTACATACAATTTAATGATTAATTACATCATGGAGTACAGTACTAACAACGACAATACAATGATACCAATGCTAATACTCATTATACTAATTACCACTGTTGACAGATTCTTAACTAACCGATCCATAACTCAAACATCTAGCTATCCGTAATCTGTTCTACCGCATTACAGGATATTGCACAAAAATGAGCCAGGTTAATTACTGCGTGTAAAGGAAGCCTAGCATAGAGCCAACTACTCAATCCTATGTAGTGCTGAAGTTATGGGTAGTAACATCTTCTCGAAGGTCCTTCGTGGTCGGCACGGAGATGGCTTTATTTTGCTAGATGTAATGTCTGTGTAAAATAAGTTACGATTTCCTCCTTGAAAACACCTTGAGGTCAACATGCCCTGCCGCTGAAACACACTTCAGAGCGTCGTTGGAGCCACAACTTTTTTTTTTTTATCATATTGAAATAATGATAGCTAGAAACGTTGTGACATTATCTCAAGAAAGTCCTCGGTCACACACTGTGCTCTTGTGGATGGTGATGCGACCAAACGTAGCGAGGTGTTCTCGATCACTATCAAGTTCATTGACCTTAATGGCGAAGTGCGCGATTAGCTATGAGGATACAATCTTTCCTTTACAAGCACGCTTAAGTAACAGAATGGCCTTTCATGGCATTACGTAACAGTTTACCCGCTGACATCAGAGTAACATAGACTGAGATGTGTGCCATCCGTCATAGCCCACGAGGCACACCTGTCTTGGCTGGAATTGAGAAACTTGTCTCGCGGCTGCGTATACTGCCGCCATTATCACATGACACTATGATTCCGGATTAAAGAGGGTGGATATCATCATCATTTAGTGTTCGGCCTCGCGGCAGGTTTGCACTTGATCGCCCTCTATGCTTTTCTGTCTTCCGCCCTCCTCTTCATTCTTTCTTAGCCTCCGTCCGTTCTGCTTATATCGTCTAATATGTAAAATTTTCTTCTTCCTCTTCACTCTTTTTCCCGATACCAGTCCTTCAAATACCTCCACTAGTCTTATCTAGTAGGTAACTTTTTTATTCTTCACGATCTGTAGCATGCTTCAGTGCTCTCCCAATCTCTTCAACACCTCTTCATTCCTCACTCTATCACTTCATCTCTTCCATTTTTCGCCACATCCACATCTCAAATGTTTCAATTCTTCTCTGGTCCTCTTCCGTCATCGTCCAGCTTTCTACTCCACACAAAGAAACACTCCGCACCAAGCACTTCACCAGACTTTTCCTCAGTTCCTTATTTAGGCTACCACAAAGCAGTCTGTTCTTCCTACAAAATGCTTATCTAGACATTGCCATCGTGACTCTGATTTCGTGTCCACACTGCATGTCCTCCCTTATCCAGCTTTCCAGATAACTGAAGGCCGATACCTGTTCTATTTCCTTATGTCTTATCATGTACTGCACTCTTTTGTTTAAACCTATAACCATCTCTTTTGTTTTTCCTTTATTATTTTCATTTCATATTTCTCGCATGCCTCACCTAGATCACTTAACATTTCATTCAATGTCCTTTCGCTTTCCGCTAAAAGCGCCATGTAGTCAACAATTGAACAGGGTAGATATGGCATGAGGAATTTTAAAGAAATCTTTATATTTTTAATAGTAAAAGAACAGTTGATGTTCCATTAAAGTCTTTAATCATATCTAGAGGCTGCCTAGCCAAGCCGATAAAAGTGTGCTTTGTTCACGTGGTTGGACGTGTTTGCGGTTACCGGCAGAAAGTGGAAACATTTAGAAATGAGATTCCACTTCTTGACATCTTCCTGAAGTTCACTCAGCCTACACCCAAAATGAGTACCGGGTTAGTTCCTGGGAGCATGGGTGGCCGGTCATAGAGCTAACCACTCTGTCTCAATGCCGAGGATACAGATATCGCAAAACTTTTACCTCTCACTCCTTCAAGTGTCTTCATGGTCTGTACGGAAATGGCCTTGCTATGATTCAAATCTTAAGGTGATATTCGCTCAAAATGAAGCAAACTGAGGTTATCCTACGATACTCTTAAGGGAAAAAAGTCAGAGGGCGTGGTCAGCATATTCTGTGCTAGCGAGCGGGCATCGAGACACGGTTGTTTATTAGAGTGCAGCAGCAACGGACACGTACCGATAGAGTGCGTTGTATGCTTGTGTATTATGTTATATGAAAGAAAATGAAAATCCACAGCCTGTTTCCAGTCATTCGACCGGGTCAGGAATGGAATGAATGAAGCCCCCATCTAGCGGCGAGGATAGGAATTGTGCCGGCTGCCGAAGCTTGTCACACTCCTCTGGGGCAATGATTAATGAATGACAGATGAAATCATATGATATTGGAGAGTGTTGCTGGACTGAAATATGACAGGGAAAATTGGAGTACCCGGAGAAAAATATGTCCCGCCTCCGCTTTGCCTACCACAAATCTCACATGGAGTGACCGGGATTTGAACCACTGAACCCAGGGGTGAGAGGCCGGCGTGCTGCCGCCTGAGCCACGGAGGCTCTATGTTATGAACGAATGGCACGGAATTCTAAAATATATTATATTACTTCACTATATATACAGTTTTCTCTTCTCTTATTGTTAAGAACAAACGTTAGGCAGTACAATATAATTGTAAGAATAAGAGTTGGGTAATTATAAAGTTTAATAAGTGATAAGTGATGAAAACATGTATATATTTATTTAGTTTAATTATTTAAAATAAAAACTTGGTTCATACTGGAAATATTTCGTTTCCATTCAATTGATTTTAAATATCTCTAATATACCGCGTGATCATTTCAATATAACCTTTTTCTTTTACAATTGGGTTTACGTCGTATCTACACAGATAGGTCTTATGGCGACGATGGGACAGGAAAGGGTTATGGGTGGGAAAGAAGCGGCCGTGACCTTAATTAAGGTACAGCATTCGTCTGGTGTGAAAATGGGAAACCACAGGAAATCGTCTTCGGGGCTGCCGACAGTGGGGTTCGAACCCACTATCTCCCGGATGGAAGCTCACAGCTGCACGCTCCTAACCTCACGGCCAACTCGCCCGGTCTAGCGTGTTTATAAAGAAACCGTAAAAAATGGCGGCGGCATCATAATGAGGCGTACTAGGCAAAATGAGAAGTGAGAGAGCTTGTCATTGCTTTTCTCACTGAGCCAGAAAGTGCAATATTACAGTACGACTGATCCTATTTACACAGTGCAAGGCATTACTGCTTCGAATGTCACTCATTACTAGAGCTAGGAACTTTAGATGCAACATTTTGGTTAAAATGATACAAAAATGGTGCTTTAATTCAGTCGAAACAGGCGCAAAAATTGTGCAAATTTTAAATGTAAATGTGTATTCATACAAACATCGCCAAAACCAATTTTACATCATAGTCTATATAAGGACACAAAATTCACTCATGTTATAATGTATTACAGATCTGTCTAAAACAAGTCGCAGAACACAATGTAATTAAAATCGCAAGTCCAAAAATCTGCAAACTAAACAGTCGCCAAATTCGTACCTAAGTTCCCGATTAGTGCAGTATAGGGAGCCTACGATCCTAGCGGCGAATTGAGGAACTACATAGAACCAAGCACGGCCGACTGGATCCCTCGCTGCGCTTCCTGGCTAGAGCGACGCATCAAGTCGGCCGTGAACCAAGCTTTACAGACTTTCGGTTTTTCTTGTTTAGTTTCTCTTGTAATAAAATGCGACGAAGGGTCCAAAACACGAATTAAACAAATGTGGAAAGGTGGAGAAATCAAGAAAAGTTGCTAACAGGTGCTTGCATTTAGAAAAGGTGCGAAAAAACTGCAACTAAAACATAGTTCGGGTGTTCATTTTATGTTTTCTTTTCAAGGCACGCTAATTTCGGCATTTTAATAGCGAACATGAATGACGGTTCAGCACCATACATTCCTAGCTCTACTCATTGCTCACCACCATCCGTACCTCAGCAGCTTCCATACTGTCACAACCAAGTCATCAGTGGAAGCTACATTTTGCTCTGAAACAGACGGAGCCTTCCAGTGCCATACTCAAGATATAGGACTTCAGGAATTACTTCTGAACTTCCAATTATATGCCTTGTTGAAAAGGTCTTACTCTCATTAAAAACTATTTTTGCTAGGTGTATTTTTCTTGAGAATCTGGCAACATTTCTTTCTTGCTATTGATAAAATTAAGACTAGGTGAGAAGAAGTAAAGTTATAAATACTACAGCAACAACGGAACAATGGTCCTCCTAGTGTGCTGCATTGCCTCTCCTTCACTACTAAAGATTCAGGGGTATTCGGGAGATAGTAGGTTCGAACCCCACTGTCGGCAGCCCTAAAAATGGTTTTCCGTGGTTTCCCATTTTCACACCAGGCAAATGCTGGGGGTGTACCTTAATTAAGGCCACGGCCGCTTCCTTCCCACTCCTACCCCTTTCCTGTCCCATCGTCGCCGTAAGACCTATCTGTGTCGGTGCGACGTAAAACAACTAGCAAAAAAAAAAAAAAGATACCGGAAGAAAGAAACAATAAACAATGAGAAAAATAATACGTCATTCATAGTCTGTCAAAGCTATGAATCGCTTACGCAAGACGAATCACTTTCATTCTTATATAAACATAAATTTTGCGCAATTTAATCGAGGTATAAGAAAGCTCTCGGCACAAGCAACCAGGCTTCGGATGAGACTATGCAGATGAACGCCATCAGGCGCTTTTCACAATCGGTGACATGTGACTCGAAACCCACGCGATTAAATACTTGATCGTGATGGCTGACTTCGTCGCTAGTTTTTCACTAAGATGGCGGTAATTCGAATTCTACAGTAGTCAATGTAATTGAGATTTTTTAACTGGAAAGTCATGGTAACAGAGCTGAGTGGCTCTGACGGTTAAGACGCTGGTCTTCTGACTCGCAACTTGGCAGGTTCGATCCTGGCTCAGTCCGGTGGTTTTTAAAGGTTCTAAAATAGGTCAGCCTTGTGCCAGTAGATTTACTGGCACGTTAAGGGGCTCCTGCGGGACTAAATTCAGTCACATCGGCGTCTCCGAGAACCGTAAAAACGTAGTAAGTGGGACGTAAAGCCAATAAAATCATATTATTATTATTATTATTATTATTATTATTATTATTATTATTAATAAAGTCTCGGATATCACGAAGAACGCTAGGTCCCGTGCCTCATGACATAATTAACAGACACGGAAAGCTTCAAAATTGGTATTGCTTCCCGTGAGAAGATAATCCAAGTAAAATCCATACTTGAGTAGCCTACTGTTTGTGTATGGAACCTCTACTTGATTTCAGTTTATCCCTATTGTTAGTAGGGCTGACTTGAAATAGAATAGAATAGAATAGAATAGAATAGAATAGAATAGAATAGAATAGAATAGAATAGAATTAATTTAATTGTCGGTAAACAAGGTACAGTTGTATGATAAAACCCCAGTATTTGTCTAGTGTGGAACTTCAGGGTTGCCAATGGCGAGATTAAAAGCCACCACCACCGGGCGAGTTGGCCGTGCGCGTAGAGGCGCGCGGCTGTGAGCTTGCATCCGGGAGATAGTAGGTTCGAATCCCACTATCGGCAGCCCTGAAGATGGTTTTCCGTGGTTTCCCATTTTCACACCAGGCAAATGCTGGGGCTGTACCTTAATTAAGGCCACGGCCGCTTCCTTCCAACTCCTAGGCCTTTCCTATCCCATCGTCGCCATAAGACCTATCTGTGTCGGTGCGACGTAAAGCCCCTAGCAAAAAAAAAAAAAGCCACCACCTCCCGAATTCAGCTCACAGCTAACCGGCCCGATACTGATTTATCTTGAAGCTAGTAAATGTGTGATCACTTCCAATGATTGAAATTATAACGGATGATACCATTAAGAGTAGCGCAAGGAACTTATGATGAAATAAGAGTTGCCCACTTTGCCCACTTACCGAGGATAGGTCTGTATTTGATTTGAAGTTCGGACAAATAAATAAGTGATTTAGATGAAAGGTCCCGGTTTCGATGCTCGTGTACAGCTGGATACAAGGAAATCCGCTATTATACGACAATGAGCATGAGGTGAAAGGAACAGGTCAGCCCAGGAGATGTATGTTCTGTCGCAAGTGAAAAGCACGAGTAGTACCCTAATTTCTTTACGGTCAGCAGATTCTGTCATGAAAATGAAATGAAAATCAGCAGCCTGTTTCTAGTCATTCGACCGGGTCAGGGATGGAATTGATGAAGCCCCCATCTAGCGGTGAGGATAGGAATTGTGTCGCACTCCTCTGGGGCAATGATTAATGACTGAAATATGAAATGAAATGATATTGGAGAGTCTTGCTGGAATGAATGATGACAAGGAAAACCGGAGTATCCGGAGAAAAACCTGTCTGGCCTCTGCTTTGTTCATTACAAATGTTCATGGAGGGACCGGGATTTGAACCACGGAACCGAGCGATGAGAGGTCGGCGTGCTGCCGCCTGAGCCACAGAGGCAGATTCTGTCATCAATTGTGTGTTATTCATTACCTGTAAGTTCAGTCTACTTTCTATATTTAAATAGTCAATTCGTCGTTTATCTGACGAAAGGACGTAAACATAAAAAATAGAGAAAATGGAACTATTTCTTGTGGGAACTCTACATGATCTGATCTCGCGCAATAGTTCTCTCGCAGCACGAATTCATTCTACTGCCGTAATAACCGCTTTGAACCCATAATTATTATGTAACGGACGAAGGTGTATTGAAGTCACTCACGCCTATGTACGTCTTCATAAGTTTTGAAATTCTGAGCGGGCACTGGCGACCGTGACGCTACAGCTGAGTCTGGCAATGCTCTCATTTACTTCTTCGACTTTATTCATATTTCCTATCAGACCTCTCTCGGACGACTCTCGTTCTCTTTACGACCACGACAGAGTAAGTTTCTGACACCTAGCGCGTCTTTTATTTTGCCACTTTCCATGGATATTCCGATTTCTTTCAAGGAAACCGTTTGGGCTCGACCAAATCAATGACAATGACACTTGGTAGGATTATCAATTGAGACATCAGAACATTATTTCATGCCTGCCATTATAGCCTGGGCTGTCCAGAGCATGTCAAAATCAGTGATTCTCAACAGGGATTCTTGTTTGGTGCAATTAAAGTTCATATTAACAGCATGTTACGCGGTTTTGATCACGTGGTCGCCAGCCTGCTCCAGGAGATAGTGGGATCGAACCCCCTATGAAGATGGTGTTTCGTGGTTTCCCCATCTTCGCTCGAAATTAATTTAATGAATGAATTAATTAATTAATTAAGGCCACGGTCGTTCCCTTTCCATTTCGAGTCCTTTACTATCCCATGGTCACCGTAAGATTTATCTGTGTAAGTGCGATATAAAGCAGATAGTAATATTATTGACGACCAAGATTTCGTACCACATAATATTTTAGCTACAACTATAAACGATGTAGAAGTTGGTACTGAAACCCAAATATTTTGATGTACATTATTCATATACTGTACGTGTTCATACTTAGCTTTGTAGAGCATGAAATTCTGTTCATATTGTCAAAATCTCACTTTCTCTACAAAGTTGTTTATCTAACTTTATAGTAGGATCATCAGAGTATTTCTAGTACAATGCATAGGCCTACGTCATCATCAGCTAACTGCTCCAAGTCGCCTAGTTATTTTTCTGCAATTAATTTGAACACTACCGTATTATTTACGAAAAATGATTATCACCATTATATTTGATAGGCCTATATGTTCATTGATAATTTCGTTGAAATTTGTCTGGACCAATCCATACGGCTCCCTTGTTAGTCATTACTTCTTTTTCCTGGAGGACAGGTAGTTCGTATTTCTCACATGAGTATTATAACAGGGACTGTGGGATTTAGTTGCTTATGGACTGAATCTTCTTCACCGAGCTCGATAGCTGCAGTCGCTTAAGTGCGGCCAGTATCCAGTATTCGGGAGATAGTAGGTTCGAACCCCACTGTCGGCAGCCCTGAAAATGGTTTTCCGTGGATTCCCATTTTCACACCAGATAAATGTTGGGGATGTACCACGGCTGCTTCCTTCCCACTCCTGACCCTTTCCTGTCCCATCGTCGCCGTAAGACCTAACTGTGTCGGTGCGACGTAAAGCAGCTAGCAAAAAACAAAACAAATATCACATGAGTATTATAACAGGGGCTGTGGGAGATAACTGTCCATATACTGTTCCTAGGTATCCCAGATCAGTTCCATGTACATGATGCAATGATAATGGACTGGTTATAGCTGCTTCCCTGATAATCCTAACCTTAATTCAAAATAAGCAAAACAGAGCAAATCATATAATTTATCACAGATACTTCTCTCACACTAAGAGAATGGGGTTGTCTACAATACCGACTCAATCCCCCGATACAAAGTAACAACAACAACAACAACAACAACAACGAAATTTATTTATTTATTTATTTATTTATTTGTTTATTTTTTATTTATTTATTACACGTATTTATTTATGTATTTATTTATTTAACAATTAGCGTATGGCATTTAGTACCGGGAGTGTTCCAGGACATCTTCGGCTCACCTGATGCAGGTCCTTATATTTGACGCACATGGACGACCTGCACGTCTGGGTGTGAGATGATGACGTAACAATGAGGTAGGGAGAGGGTGAACAGCGGTGTTGATACTTAGTCGACTGCTGCTGAATAAAACCACGAGGTCTCCTCAAGGCTCAACGTCTCCATCCACGCAATCTAGTGATTAATTGCATACCACCACCCCTTCTAACCTGCCGGTCAACATTCTGATGGTGAAGCTTTGTTCCACCAACGGGACTAGAACCGCTAACCACGGTGTTATACCATATATACTTGACGCCTTGACGATTATGTCCACCAGGCAGGCTCACTTTTCCAATTATATTTAAAAGATGGCCTGACTTCAAATACTCTATGTTGTTTTGTAGTTTTTATCTTGGGTGCATTTTTCTTTGAACTACACTACCTTCCTCTTTACAAAATAATATTAATGTTCTGGTGCAAACCGAAAGTTCATTTCCTTTTGTCTGAATTTCACTGCGCGGTTGGGTTCACGCAGCTGTGAAGTTACATTCGGGAGATAGTGGGTTCGAATTCCACTGTCCGCAGCCCTGAAGATGGTTTACCGTGGTTTCCCCTTTTCACACCAGGCAAACACTGGGGCTGTACCTTAATTAAGACCAGGGCTGCTTCCTTTCCAGTCCTAGCCCTTTCCTATCCTATCGTCGCCATAAGACCTATCTGTGTTGGTTTGACGTAAAGTAAATTGTATCGTTGGTGAACGGTGATATGTCTGCAGCTACTATTTTATTAACCTTCACAGATCACTCACTGAAAGAATACACACCAAGTGTCGCAAGTTTCTCACTGGATAACACACAGGGAATCTGCCAGAAAAGACGTGTTAAGCACTCTCTGAGCCTGCGTTATTCTTTTTGTCATTCATATTCATCGGCATCATCATCATAAAAGTGTAGCTAAGTAAGATTCCACCCCTCAAATATCGGCTACTTTGGTCGGGACCGAACCCATCAACTTGAGATTCATCGAGGCAGAATTGATTTGTATTATAGATTATTAAGATACGAAATGAAAAAGTAATGTTACTGTCCAATTCTTACAGTAGTCCGAGCGTGAAATATGCTCTTGCCATCCGAAAGTTATAAGTTATTCATCTAATACTGTGCACACATTACATTTCCCCCACGCCAACAACGTATAAAAACTCAATTGTTCTCCATCTCTTCTTCTGATGTCCTCGAGAAATGTACCATTAATGTCAAGGCAGTTGTCCCCCTTTCACATTATAATGGACACACTGGTCGTTCTCACATGATAATCATTATGATAATTGTTATTTCATATTGAATATTTCATCATCCATCCATTGTAATTACAATGAGGAAAACGTTATGACGCTTGTTGAGGTTAAAGACGACATATGAAGTGATCCTTACCTCATCACTGCCCTATTTCAGCACTGACTGTTTTAAGATAGCATATACACGTTATATTGAAGGAAATGTATTAAACAAACGCTAAGACACTGTTCTCGGAGTGTAAAAAAACTAGAATTCAAGATATCTCAGTACACGAGGTGAGTATCTCCTCTATAGCAAAGATATTGGCGGTAGGTTGTCACTATTGTAATGGCCGCAGGATTATGAGGATTTCATAGACTTACTTATTAGAAATATTTCATTATTAAATTTATTATTCAATATAATTGACCACGATGTATTCACAACGACAGCTAACCTCCAACTGTGCGCGCGAGTCAACACATCGCCATCTTACAACATAGTATTCCTGCGACGTCACATATTTAACCTTACTTTGAATTACTTATTGCAACAGGCAGCCTGTCAATTGAGACATTAAAAGTAATCGTAAGTTAAATATTGCGACACTAGGACTTGTTCCTAATTTTTACGCTGCTGACGAACGGTTCGCCATTGTCAGAATGTGTACAGGAGGAACTAGGATATTTTTTATTGTGCGGAGGTCAGTTCTTGAGGTGCTGAATATGCAGTCTTTATTTCGTATATCGGTGGTTAAGAATTTAATTGTGATGATCTTGGAACGTTGTTGCTCACTCCCTCGTGTATTTATAGGATATGAATGGACAATAATACTGTATTGTTGCTAGGAGGGATAAGAACCGTGGCACCGTCACTCGCTTCTCACTATGGGCTGGGATATAGTGCAATATCTGAAATACTTACATGATTTACCGTTTGCAGGAAGGAGTGACGCAAAATGAATGAAGAGTTGCAATAGTAGTCCCAGAGTAAAACGGAAAGGGTGGTAAAAATAAAGCGGACAGTTACAGTTCAGTCTACTTGACATGTATTGTTCATAAGCGCAGGGAAAGCATCTTTCTGATTTTATCGTTGAAGATTCTTGGATGAAGTCAAACAACAGGAAGCACACACCTCAGGAACTAGTGGTTCATAATCCTACATCGTCACACCTTCACCAGTTAACAGAGAGCGAAAGTAAATTCAAACATCTTACAGAAGGTTCTTCGTAGCGTATTCATTTAATCATAGTTTAACAACCATCAATTCAGGAAGCATCATTATTTGCAAGGTTCATGAGTAGTGAGTAATCACAATTTCACAGAATCTTCAAAATGTAATAATTGTCAGGAAATGACTGTATTATCTCAAGCCAAAGTTCAGCATGGAGCCATTTTACAGACACTTGTGTTGGTAAACATGTATGTCATCTTGTCAGAAATAACATGTATTCCTTGTATCTTGGTACAGCGAGTGCCCGTAACATAATGCCCAGTAACTCATTTAGCGTAATATCACTTCTAAGTGGTGTGTTGCTATAACTTGATTGGTGTAGTATCACTGCATTTGTCTCTTCCCACAGGTCCACTGAAACCTCAATCTCATAATGTGTTACTGCTCATAGTGTCAGTCGTGCTGAAATAGCACTTTCGCCGCGCTGAGTGGCTCAGGCGGTTGAGGCGCTGGCTTTCTGACCCCAACTTGGCAGGATCGATCCTGGCTCAGTCCGGTGGTATTTCAAAGTGCTCAAATACGTCAGCCTCGTGTCAGTAGATTTACTGGCATGTAAAAGAACTCATGTGGGACTAATTTCCGGCACCTCGGCGTCTCCGAAAACCGTAAAAGTAGTTCGTGGGACGTAAAGCCAATAACATCATTATTATTATTATTATTATTATTATTATTATTATTATTATTATTATTATTATCATTATTAGATATTACTTTCTGGCTCGGTAAGGAAAGAGACAGCGAACTACCTCACTCCTCATATTGTCAGTACTCCTCTTCAGCGACGCCTAGCTTCTCCATAAGAGTTGATGGTAAAACTGTTGGAGATTAAACCAGCATTCGGGCTGAGAACTCAACATACATATTGTACCAAACAATGGGGACAACACATACATACATACATACATACATACATACATACATACATACATACACTGAGTGGCCAAAAGTCACGGGATGGGGTGTCCCATTAGAAAATGTGCCGTGTATGACCCCTGAGCGTTGCGACTAGCTGCGGCGTAGCTGAGCAGTCTGTCACAGACACCAGTGTTGTGAAAATGGCAACACGTCACGAATTAATCGACTTTAAACGTGAGATGATCATCGGCGCACGGCGCATGGGTCACAGCGTTTCGGAGATTACTCGCGAATTCGAGTTTCCCAGGTTAACAGTGTCGAGGCTGGATCTTCAATATCGCAGAGAGAATGTTACCACCCGCGTAAACCACCGCACGGGATGACGATAGGTGTTTAACGAACGGATATCACGTGATCTCCGCAGAACCAAACTGGGCGCTCGACGGGCTACTGTGAATCAGATCACCGCCCAGTTGAATGTTGGGAGCCAGGAACCCATTTCTACCAGGACTGTAAAGAGGGAACTGCACCGCATAGGCTTCACCAGCCGACGACCAACTCGTGTCCATTTGCTGACACCCGACAGAGCTCAGCGACGTGCATGGGCCCACGAACATCGGCAATGGACCATGGAGCAGTGGCGGCGTGTATGGTCCGATGAATCCCGGTTCCAGCTGTATCGAGCTGATGGGAGCGTGAGAGTATGGCGTATGCTCCATGAAGCTATGGATCTTGCGTGTCAAAAAGGTTGTGTCCAGGCTGGAGGTGGCTCAGTTCCGGTCTGGGTGGCGTTCTCATCGTCGCAATTAGGCCCCATTGTCCGGCTGCAGGGAGCGGTGACAGGTGCACGTTACGTGGACATTCATTCAGACCATCTCCGTCCCTTTCTGGCCCTAGAGTACCCTGAAAGAAATGCCGTTTTTCAACAGGACAATGCGCCATGTCATCGCTCTATGGTGGCACGCAGGTGGTTGGAGGAGCACTTCAGTGAAGTTACGACCATGGATTGGCCCTCCAATTCCCCCGATCTTAATCTAATCGATCATTTATGGGATGCTGTCGGCGCTGGTATACTCTAAATGAACGTCTCACTAACTGCTTTTTTAAGGTTTATGGAGACATCGAGGTGTCGAAATTGTGTCCCACACTAAAGCTGATTGGTAAAGCTGGCGTAACTGAGCACCTTCAAACACTACTCAACTGAACCTTGATCGAATCCGCCAAGTTGGGTTCAGAAAGCCAACGCTTAACCATCAGAGTAACTCATACCCGTGGACAAACTGCATAACTGTGATTGGGTCTTTTATTTAGCCGAAACCCTAATTCTGAGGCGACAAAATTATTTAGCTTTACATATTATCGATTAGCGTTTCTGGGGATTGGTAAAACCCCCGGTTTCATTCTGCACAAGAGTCACTAACATGCCATTCTGAAGACCGAACTATGTTCTGCAGTTCATAAGAGCAGGTTGCCATTTTCTTTTTCAATTTGCTTTATGTCGCACCGACACAGATAGGTCTTAATGGCAACGACGGGATAGGAGAGTGCTAGGAGTGGGAAGGAAGCGACCGTGGCCTTAATTAATGTACAGCCCCAGCATTCGCCCGGTGTGAAAATGGGAAACTACGTAAAAATCATCTTCAGGGGTTCGAACCCACTACCTCCCGAATGCAAGCTAATAGTTACGTGACCCAAACCTCGCAGCCACTTGCTCCTCTTTATCACAATAACAATGATAATTGAAATGATAATGACGATCATTCATCCGTGAGACAAACAGCCCTCATCCACGCTGACTGTTCCAGATAGATATAAGAGAGAGTTCCAAGGGACGTTACAAGCCCGGTTGGTGACCGAAGAAAGTCCATAGAAACGTTGCACAGACCTACTTATTCAACACCTGCAGTGCTACAATGTACTGGCTGCCGCAAGCTCAAAGGATGAACAATAACGCCCCTTGTACATACGTTTCCTAATAGCCTAACACTACAACAGAACCTGTTTTCATTCACAAAACGTCTCCATTTTATTTTCTCGTCTTGTACTTGTGTTACCTACATTCCTACTCTCCTTGGGAGAGAAACGCTAAAGGTTGAGTGCATTGTTTTTACTGGCACCTAACTAATTGCTGGACCTGTTTTGATGTATTCAGATATGCATTTTAAGAGCACCAGTTTGGACAGGAGTTGGGTAGTTTGCCCTGAGGTACAACACTCCCTAGCTTGATTATGGGATCTTGTACTGGTTAGATCCTACATGACACAGCAGCACGCGACAGTTATAGACCCTGTAACTTGACAAAGATAAAACAGCTCGCCAATTGAAACCTTCGTAATAGGTTTCCAAACATCAAAGTAAAAATAGTTATATTTTCCGAAATACAAATTTTCCCTAATAAAAAAGAAACATGGCACTACAGCCCAGAAGGGCCTTGACCTACCAAGCGATCGCTGGTCAGCCCAAGGCCTGCAGATTTTGAGGTGCACGACGAATCCTCTCGGCCGTTATTCTTGGCTTTCTAGACCGGGGCCGGGCTGAGTGGCTCAGACGGTTGAGGCGTTGGCTTTCTGGCCCCAACTTGGCAGGTTCAATCCTGGCTCAGTCCGGTGGTATTTGAAGAAGCTGAAATACCTCAGCCTCCTGTCAGTAGATGTACTGGCACGTAGAAGAACTCCTGCGGAACAATTTTCCGGCACCTCGGCGTCTCCGAAAACCGCAAAAGTAGTTATTGGGACGTAAAACAAATAACATTATTTTTTTAGCATTTAATATTTCATTTACGCAAAATTCTTTCCGTCGGTTTGGATAAGGACATAGTCGACACAATAAATCAATACAGATGTCTGTGATGCACTTTGCACACTGTCATTTCCCACAGTACTCTATAAAATGTCTCCGAAACACGTGGTCAGCGTGACGTTAGACCTGCACTCTTAGCCATGTGAGGTTAACACGTGGTAGGTTTGTGCAAAAGAGGGTCAAGGGCCAGGAAAGGCGTGAAAATGAAAGATTCCCGAGTCCTCACAAAGCTTACTCCGTCGCGTTGGAAGAGAACGGGAGTTGAGCAAAGTGGGTCGAACACAAAAATATAGAATAAAGAGCCTATTATAAGTAAGTGGAAGCAACGCAGAATCATCCAGTCGCCAACAGAGACTCCCAAGATGAGCAATACGTCACCCCTTGTAGAAGTCCCATACGAGAGGCAGGGTATGTCACTGAAGTATGTATGCCCTTAGGCCCTACGCATACTTCTTGTAATTCACGAATAGGGAACCCCCTGTGGGTGGGGGCGGTAGAATAACAGCCATGGTATACCCTGCCTGTCGTAAGAAGGGACTAATAGAGGCCCCAGTGGCTTTCAACTTGGGAGCGTGGATTGGTGACCACGGGGCCTTTAGCTGACTCCTAGCATTGCTTCCATTTACTTGTGCCAGGCTCCTCACTTTCATCCACCCTATCCGACCTCTCTTGGTCAACTCTTGTTGTTTTCGGACCCCGACGATATTAGAAAATTCGATGTCTAGGCAGTCTTTCATTTGCTCGCCCTTCGTGGCCCTTGTCTTCCTTTGACCGATACCTTCATTTTTCGAAATATCGGATCCCTTACATTTTTTCTATCTGATTAGTGTTATGTAGAGGATGGTTGCCTAGTTGTAATTCCTCTTAAAACAATAATCACCACCACCTCCACCACTTCCACGAATAGATTAGTATTTGTGGTAAATCACTTTTAGCATTTTATCGAAGTCTTTCCAAAACTTGGGTACGAATTGTTAATTATGATCTACCGTTTGTGAATCGGTGTTCAAACTGTGTAAATTACGTATCGCGAACCATGGTCTCCATTTCGAACGAGCTTTGCAAAGAAATTACCATTAAAAGATAGAAAAACCGTCTTTCATCCTTTACTTTTTGAAAAAACGACTTCTATCTCATTTTCAATAACTTCGTATATTTATTCAAAACTGCATCATTAATGTCTTAAACAGAAATAATAATAATAATAATAATAATAATAATAATAATAATAATAATAATAATAATACCGAGCTCGATAGCTGCAGTCGCTTAAGTGCGGCCAGTATCCGGTATTCGGGATATAGTGGGTTCGAGCCCCACTATCGGCAGTCGTGAAGATGGTTTTTCTTGGTTTCCCATTTTCACACCAGGCAAATGCTGGGGCTGTACCTTAAATAAGGCCACGGCCACTTTCTTCCCACTTCTATCCGTTTCCCCTCCCATCGTCGCCAGAAGACCTAACTGTGTCGGTGCGACGTAAAGCAACTTGCAAAAAGTACCGGTAATACTAATAATAATAACACACTCAGTAATCATCTGACTTTTCGATCACACGATGGCAGGTTCGATCCCGACTGATTTAAGTAGTATATGAAGCCGCATCGTCTAATAAAACTATTAGCAGTTAGAACGGGCGTTACAGTATTATTATTTTTATTATTATTATTATTAGACTATTATTATTATTATTATTATTATTATTATTATTATTATTATTATTATTATTATTATTATTATTATTATTATTTCACCACGCTGTCCTACCTCTCGTGTGTTTTAGATCGGATCTGTATGTTTCGTTGAAAGTGAAATTCCAGACTTAATGCAATCTAAATGCTCTTTTGGCTAAACCAGTCTCTTAGCCTACCAATTATGCTCAGAAGTTTTAATTAGAATCTTATTTTTGATTTCCAGTAGCCAAAGGTAGTAAACGACAAAATATCAACCTGCGAAGAACAGTTGAAGGTTAAAATTCACCACAGGCCTCTACGATAATGCATCTATTAAATAAGAATAATGAAGAAATTCCGCTCAGAATGCCACGGGATTTAATGTAATCGAATGGAAAAATACATTTCAAGATATTTACTTGCATAATTAGTATCCCGTCTGGCTCCTTGGTTGAATAGTCAACGTAGTGGCCTTCAGCTTAGAGAGCCCCGAACTTGCTTCTCAGCCGAGCCGGCGATTTAACCAAGTCTGGTTAATTCCTCTAGTTTCATAATATCTTCATTTACACACAATATATCTCCCTACTAACCACCACAATGACATGCAGTGGTGAGTACATCCCTCCAGATAGGATTGGTGTCAGGAAAGGCACCCGGTCGTAAAACTGGGTTTAATCCACAAATAGTGCCGACCCAAGTGGTTGAGATAAGACCAACAACAAGAAGAATACATAATACGTAGTATTCTACTTAATATAATATTTTAACAAATCTAAAATCCGTCACAAATTCAGTAGGTACTTTGAAAGCATCGTAAATAATACAATTCAAGACATTCACTCTTCGCTGGAACTCTGGAACCTTCAAGTGGTTGGTAAAATGACTTGTATTGTTTTTCTATACTTTGGATTACAACTTCAAGATACAGTAGTGCGGATAGTCCTTGTGGGAAATTATGACAGCAAAGTTTGCTGTTTAACACCTCTGATAACGTTTCGGATTGGCCAAAAAATAAATTACATTTAAATAGGCCCAATCTTTTCTTCACTCCTAAACATACTCAAAATTAGCAATTTTTCGATGGTTACATTACTATCCTTATGTTTAGAAATCATTCCCCAATTAATATAAATCAAATAACCAGGGCTACTTAAACGGTCCACTGTAATATTTGTATAATTTATCCAGTTATAGTTCTCTCAATTTCCTCGTTAACAACCGGCGACTTAAACGGTAAGCAGGAACACCCCCTCCCTTCAGAGAGTAAAGATATTTCTGTCTGTCTACAGTCGTCTCTATTGTGACCAATAGCAGATGGCATTTTTGTATAGCAGGCTTGCTTTGTCAGTGACAGTCCTCGTGGAGTACTTAAAAAACGTGCCGGTCCTGAAGCCGGCTCGCTTGTCTGGCCTCCAACGTTGTACAGCTGCTCGCAGTTCTGTCCATTCTTGCTGCTCGCTCTCAGAAGCTAAGCAGTTAAAACGCAGGGTTGATAACGCTGTGTCTCGAGTTGGTGTAATCCTAGCACCTCTGCGGACAAGGAATGTAAACAAAGCAGGCAAGCTACGCTTCAGAAGCGTGCCTGTCGTTAATGAGGAAATTGCAAGAACTGTAACACTGATTTGTGTGAGAAATTCCTTCCTTGCAGAGTAACCACTTATGATTCACCACGCTATGCAAATATTCACACCCTAAAGGCATGATTTTGATTATTTATTTATTTATTTATTTATTTATTTATTTATTTATTTATTTATTTATTTATTTATTTATTTATTTATTTATTTATTTATTTGTCTTTAGCAGTGACGATTGTAAGATTCAAGGTCCTCTCTAACACTTTACCCTCATCATTGTACAGAAAAATTACGGAGAATATTAAATATTATAAAAGAAACTAATTTGTAATATGCATTCAAAATAAATGCAACATAATAATTATACTAATATGTACAAATCATTTCTCAAACTACAAAATTAAATTTAATGAAAATTTAGTTTAAATTAATTTAATGCAAATTAACTAAATTCCACACATACACTCACCATTATTCACTCATCAAGATTCACGCCGTTGATTTATGCGTCAACAAGAAGTACTTTCTGCAAGAAGACTTGAAATACTCTAAAGAGTTACTGCTGAGGATGTTATTTGGAACAGAGTTCCATAATCTATTTCCCGTCGCAATAAATGTGCGATTATAGGCAGCTGACTTGCTAAAGGGAATGGCAAGAGGAGTAACAGAACGTGTATTATGCTGATGAAAAGAGGAAAGGTATGTAAAGTTTGATGACAGGTACTAGGGACTCCTTTCAGTTAGTTATCTGAACACCAACACGGCTACATGAAGATTTCTGAGTTCTTCAAAGTTGCTTGTAGTAAGGTGTGTGTGACATGTATGTCATAGCGTAAGGAAAATGCAAATTTGATGCAGGAATTCATGATCGTTTGTATCTTTCTAATTTGTTCCTTCATTGCATCTACAGTATGAATACGGCATCACAGTAATAGAATATAGGGAGAACTAATATTTTCTTAAGCCTGACTTTTATATTTAACGGTAAAGTGTTTTGTTGGTATTTCAGAGGCTGGAGTGAGGTATCTACTCTTTTACAGGTATGAGTGACATGTTCATTCCATTTTAGGTTTTCATTTGCAACATCACCTAGATTTATACGGAATTTTGGTACCAGATAGAGTGAGTGAAGGGATTTCTAAAGTCTTTGTCATGTTTATTATTTCGATTGAAATGTTTTTGGGTACGGCTTTTAGTGCTGGGAGTGTCCGAGGACAAGTTAGGCTCGCCAGAAGGAGGTCTTTTGATTTGACTCCCGTAGGTGACCTGCGTGTCGTGATGATGAAATGATGATGAAGAGGACATATACACCCAGTCCCCATGCCAACGAAAGTAACCAATTATGGTTATATTTCATGACCCTGCCGGGAATCTAACTCGGGACCCCTGTGACCGAAGGCCAGCACACTAACCCTTTAGCCATGGAGCCGGACATTATTTAGATTGTCTAACTGTAATGGATTTTTTCGTAGAGGGATTTATTAATATACAGTTTTCACAAGCATATAATGACATATTTTGTAAGTCAGCATTCATTTATTTAGATGGAGTGAACATCTTTTCCAGCTCCTTAGCTGAATGGTCAGCATAGCCACCTTTGGTTCAGAGGGCCCCGGGTTCTATTCCCGTCCGGGTCAGAGATTTTAACCTAAAACGGTTATTTCCTCTGACTCGGGGACTTATATTTGTACTGTTCACAAAATCCCTGCAACTCACGCACAACACTACCCCCACTACAAAAACACGCAGTTCTCATCCACGGCAGATGCCGTCCACCTCGTTGGAGGGCCTGCCTTACCAGACTAGGAACAGCCACATAAAATTACTAGTGAACATTTTGAAATCAGAGCATTGACTCGTTTTCGTTGGGTGCTAAAGGTGCAAATTAAAGAGCATTTTCTCTTCAGAGGCAGATACAGGTAAACATTTCATCGGTCAAGTGATTATCGTATCTTGTTTTTCACCTTCTTTCTCGCCTTTGTCTCTTAATAATAATGTAACAATGAGTAGATTGATAGGTTTGCTCCTGATTAAATACTTCGTAAAAACTATAGCTTCTATTCATAACTGGTAAGATCAAGTAGAAACAATGGAGAAATCTTTGCCCCCAGTTAGTTTGGGAAGTTCATCGACAGGCGCAAATTATGTACATAACTAAAACCTCGGTCGTGACTTTTGACCTGGAATCGAGCTTAAAGGAAGTGTTGACTTATGAACACCAGGGCCAATGACATATGTCAACAGCAACTGCTCGTTCCTAGTGTGTTTATTCCGAATGGTGTCTACTAGGTGTGACAACATATTCGTAAGTTAACAGGTTAGAAACGGTACTTTCGGAAAGTTCTCAATGCTTTCGTAGATGAAATTAAATAAATTGCTATCAACAGCGTTATACGCCCTCATTCCACGTGAACAGTGCGAAGAGATTGAATCCAGGCTTTTGGAATGCGATCTAGTGATTAGAATCAAATATATTTAATTAGCATGATAAATATAGTTAGTCGTTAATCAACTCGTATCACCTTACACGGCATTAGACCATCTTTTCGACAGTTTTATGTGCTTTTGTTTTGGATGTATTTCCACCTTGTACGCCTCCAAGTTCGTCCATACAATTCAAGTCTTTCAAGATCTTCTCCAGAATCAGGTAAAATCATAGACAAATCTCAGATTGTTGGTTTCGTGCTCTTCACTGTAATTTCTGTTCGAAATTTCTCTTTGGTTTTCTTTATCACCGCTAGAACAAAAGAAAAAAGAAACAGAATGTAATCCTAACTCACCTCTTCGTGCAGTCTGATTTTTTTTTCAGATTGTTTATTGCACCCATTGGCTAGAGTCCTTAAAGGTTACAGGTACACTATACAGCACTTCTTCTCTTTCTTCTTTTCCTTCCGCTTTTCCCACGGGCACGAGCAGCGTCGCACATGTGGGTTTAGCCCTGTTTTACGGCCAGACGTCCTTCCTGCCGCCAACCCTATATGGAGGGATGTAGTCACTATTGCGTTTTTCTGTGCTGGGTCGTAGTGTGGTGTATTGTGTGAATATGAAGAGGAGAGTATTGGGACTGACATAAACACCCAGACACCGAGCCAGAAGAATTAATCAGAAGCGATTAAAACCCCGACCCGACCGGGATTCGAACTCGGGACCCTCTGAACGGAAGGCCAGACTCTATACAGCACTTATTTCTCAGTATTTCATCCCGACCACCCTCAGAAGCTCAAACACATTGGCTGAGCTGCAACTTCATATCAATCAATCAATCAATCAATCAATCAATCAATCAATCAATCAATCAATCAATCAATCAATCAATCAATGATCTGCATTTAGGGCTGTCATCTAGGTGGCAGATTCCCTAACAGTTGTTCACCCAGGTTTTCCTTACATGATTTCAAAGAACTTAGAAATTAATCGAATATTTCCAATCCTCAATTCCTCTTCCTATTAAAAATACTTACCCCAATTTGTCCTCTTGAATTACAATTTTATCTCCATATGATCGTTCGTAATTTTAAAGCTCCATTCAAGCTTATTCGTCTACTAACGTCATTCCATGCGATCTCTCCACGACAGCTCGGAACATACCGCTTAGCCGAGCAGCTCGTCAGCTTACTCCCAAGTATACCCAGCACAAATTTTGTAGCATTTTCGCAACACTACTCTTTTGTTGGAAATCACCCAGAACAAATCGTGCTGCTTGTTTTTGGATCTTTTTCACTTCTCGTATCAAGTAATCCTGGAATGGGTCCTTACACTGGTACTATTTTCTAATTCGGATCTTATCAGAGATGTATACGCTCTCTCCTTTACACCCTTACTACAACCGCAAAACATCCTCAAAACCATTATGAACAGGTCTGTAACCTTCATTTACAACCGCGTTAATGTGATTACCCCTATGAAGATCTGTCCTAATATTAACAGCTAGTTAGGCCTATTTACAGTGATCCCCATGAGTTACTATCATCTCATCAACAGAGTGATTAAAAGTGAGAGGGCTTTTCCTCGTGATGAGACTTAAAACCTGACTTTTCATTCCATTTACCTGCATACCATTGTCTGCTTTTCGTCTCACAGCATTGTTGAGGTACATTTGTGGTTATATTTTAGTCGCATACAATTCCGTAACTCCATCTAAATTTCTTTCCTACGGGCATTTTCTTACTCTTGGGAATGCTAGTTTTCATTCTGCCATATAACAGAATAAGTAGGTTAAGTCACATTTTATAGGTAAGGTAAGGGTTATTCTGCCCGAAGGCAGGTCCGAACCTCCGCAGAGGTGTTCCTGAGCCGGAGTTTACGTGCCGTAGGGTGGCCAGTTCCTCTCCGCTCCTCCATTCCCTTACCCCCCACCAACAGCGCGTGGTAACCCATCCAATTCCTGACCACGCCCAACGTTGCTTAACTTCGCAGATCTCACGGGATCCAGTGTTTCAACACGGCTACGGCCGTTGGTACATTTTATAGCGGTACCAAGAATTCAAAGTAAAATGGTTCCAAACGTTGTAAATGTGGAAATCGATATCCATCTGAGTGTAGAGTTCCGTCTCACAAATTTTTCCCTAAATGTACTCTCACCGAGCTCGATAGCTGCAGTCGCTTAAGTGCGGCCAGTATCCAGTATTCGAGAGATAGTAGGTTCGAACCCCACTGTCGGCAGCCCTGAAAATGTTTTTCAGTGGTTTCCCCATTTTCACACCAGGCAAATGCTGGGGCTGTACCTTAATTAAGGCCACGGCCGCTTCCTTCCCACTCCTAGCCGTTTCCTGTCCCATCGTCGCCATAAGACCTATCTGTGTCGGTGCGAATTAAAGCAAATAGCAAAAAAAAAAAAAAAAAATGTACTCTCTCTATGTCAGAATGGACAACAGAAAAATTTTGATTATTTACAAATAATTACACGTTATATAAACTGTATACGCCATCTGGCTGCTAACCTCGTCGGTCTTTACCTCAAAAATTATGCGCCAACAGCCAACGTTTATCGTAATATTAGACTGTGCTCAAAAATAACGTGATAGAGAAGTGAATAAATGATAAGAAAGCTACGGTGAATATCAGAGTGCCGCAGTCTGTATGTAAAATTAGGAAACAAAGTTGTCATCTGCTCGTGCCTGATTCATATTCATAAGTCTGTCAAGATACAGGCTATTCGCCTGCCACGTTTACACAACCTTAACTAACAATAACAATTCCTTCATTTCCATTCCAGTTGAGCTCTCCACATTAATAACGAAACCGTTTCACAACAAACTCTGCCGCCAAGCGATTTTAATTATATACCAGGGCCTTGGCGATATAACAATTATAAGTGATAGGGAGATGTGCTAAGTCCGACTCCCTAACTGAATGATCAGCATCGTTACCTTCAGTTCAGAGGGCTCGGGTTCGATTCCTGGCGGGGCCGGGGATTGTAATCATGAATGGTTAATTCTTCTGTCCTGAGGACTGGATGTTCGTGTTCGTCGCAATGTTCTCCTCTACATACACTTAAATTACATTACACTACGAAATGACACGAAACACGCAATAACGAACATATATCTCGACTAGGGTTGCCGTCAGGTAGAGCATCCGGCCGTAAGACAAAGCCAAGTCCTCATGTGAGACATAGTTCGCACCTGCGACCCCACCCAGGTGTGGGGAAGAGCGGCAGAAGGAGAAGATGAAAATGTACTCTTACATTAAATGTTCACTTAATTCCGGACGCGTCCTCCTCTGTGGTGTAGTGATTAGTGTGTTTAGGTGCAACCACCAGAGGCCCGGGTTCGATTCCCGGCTCTGCAACGAAATTTGAAAAGTGGTACGAGGGCTGGTACGGGGCCCACTCAGCCTCGGGAGGTCAACTGAGTAGAGGGGTGTTCAATTCCCTCCTCAGCCATCCTGGAAGTGGTTTTCCGTGGTTTCCCCACTTCTCTTCCAGGCAAATGCTGGGATGGTACCTAACTTAAGGCCACGGCCGCTTCCTTCCCTCTTCCTTGTCTATCCCTCCAAACTTCCCATCCCTCCACCAGGCCCCTGTTCGGCATAGCAGGTGAGGCCGCCTGGGTGAGGTACTGGTCATCCTCTCCAGTTGTATCCCCCAACCTAGATTCTGAAGCTCCAGGACACTGCTCTTGAGGCGGTAGAGGTTGGATCCCTCGCTGAGTCCGAGGTAAAACCGACCCTGGAGAGTAAACAGATGAAGAAGAAGAATTCTGGACGCACTGGGGGCGGGTTCATGAATGTATCAACGCTTACGGAGCTTTTGAAAATGTCAGATAAGAAAGAGTTTCCTGTGTTATGCTGGTACGACCTGTTCCTGTGTGTTTCCTACGATTAATGTACTATGTAGAGTTGTAGAAAATGTTCTAATAATTAATGTTATTTGCTTTACGTCCCACTAACTACTTTTACGGTCTTCGGACACGCCGAGGTGCCAGAATTTAGTCCCACAGGAGTTCTTTTATGTGCCAGTAAATCTACCGACACGAGGCTGTCGTATTTGAGCACCTTCAAATACCACCGGACTGAGCCAGGATCGAACCTGCCAAGTTGGGGTTAGAAGGCCAGCGCCTTAACCGTCTGAGCCACTCAGCCCGGCAGAAACTGTTCTAACATGGAAATAAGAGCCTTTCCGAACCAAGTCCAATTAACATTTTTTTTCTTAAGTGCGGCCAATATCCAGTATTCGCGAGATGGTGGGTTCGAACCCCACTGTCGGTAGCCCTGAAGATGGTTTTCCGTGGTTTCCCATTTTCACACCAGGCGAATGCTGGGGCTGTACCCTAATTAAGGCCACGGCCGCTTCCTTCCCATTCCTAGCCCTTTCCTGTCCCATCGTCGCCATAAGACCTCTCTGTGTCGGTGCTACGTAAAGCAACTTGCAAAAAAAAAAAAAAAAATAGTTTGACTGCACCTTATTATTACATCCTGTAATAAGAACATTTGTTTAGTCTTTATTCACCTGTTTGTATCTGTTCATGTTGTGTTTGAGGTGAGGTACGATTTAAAAACTATTCTATTAACAAGTATGAGCATGTATATTTCTGCAATTACTTCTCAACTTAAGCACAGTCTCATTTACTTTTAGACTACGATGGTGACCATAGCGCAGACACAATGCATCACGCTACAGGAGAAAGTGGAGGAAATCAAAGAAGAAGAGAAGACCAAAGAACCATACAAGAGGGAGATTGTCTGGTTTAATGCAATCGGCTTTCTGTTGCTCCATATAGCTGCGGTTTATGGACTCTTCCTGCTTGCATTTTATGGACGTGTAGTTACCTGGATATACAGTAAGTTTCTAACATAACACAATATTTCTGAAGTTCAATTGTCACTTTCTATTTAAGATTCTGGCAAGCCGTTCACGCAGCATGAGTCAATGTATTCACGTCATGTTTGATTTTTAATACGAAGAAGGTTTAGGTAATTTCTTTTCTGTAATATTTTCATTGCTTATTTACGATTTTTCTACAATGCAATGTACTATAATATATCACCCCCCATATGTTGTCAAACTTTCAAATGTCTTTAATTGTAAGTGGAAGTATCTAGGGGTTCAAAGAGTAGATTATGTTTAGAATTGGATTGCATTGTTTGGAATGAACACTTCTGTGTATGATATTCAGATGACTAGGCGGGTAATTTACAAAGTGTTTTTGATTGGTTGGAATATGAGTGCAAAGTATTTAGTTTATGATAGAGTGATTCAGCTAAGTTGTTCACTTCAAGTATCTTATGATCCGTTAAAGGGATAGACATTCTGTTTTCAGATTCTTAAATTGTATTAGGGGACTCATAAAATACTGTCTTATTCCTCTCGATCACATACGCAATTACCGAGAAACAGATACTAACGTGTTATTTTAAACAGGACTATACTAATTTCACCCAATGAGACAATTAAGAATCAAACAAAAAATTCAGTGATGAGCGTACTTTGCAAATCAGACGAGTACTTTTGGAGGTGCTGAAGGGTTTCAAATGTGCGGGTAATAGAGAGAAAACAATGAGCCACTCGCTATGATGTCCAGTGTATTGTTTTCCTGCATGACTCACGCTTTGTTAATAAACACACATCTACTTGGGGACAAACCAACGGCCGTAGCCGTGTTGAAACACCGGATCCCGTGGGATCTCCGAAGTTAAGCAACATTGGGCGTGGTCAGGAGTTGGATGGGTTGCCACGCGCTGTTGGTGGGGGTTAAGGGAATGGATGAGCGGAAAGGAACTGGCCACCCTACCGCACGTAAACTCCGGCTCAGGAACACCTCTGCGGAGGTTCGGAACCTGCCTTCGGGTAGAATAACCCTTACCTTACCTACTTGGGGACAAAACGTGATGACCTCCTCTCACACCGGCGGCAGCCCAGTGGGTTATAGGATTCATTAGGTCAACTGTAGCCCGAGTTGCCAAATCGTCTACTGCACTCGACACGAAGATAGGATAAAGACTGAAGAGAGTGTGGAAGAAAGTGGCTTGGCAACCTCTCCACACCAAACAAGGATCACTTAGAACTCGTTCACTCAGCAGGGTGCAGAGTGTGATTGACAGTAGGCTTCCAGCTCGCTTCCGCCGCAAGTCAAGCCCGAGAACTACGCGCCCGACATCAAGGCAAGTGGCTGAGGCTGTCAAGTTTTGTTCCCAAATATACCGAACGTATTACATGCATAGCATATTCTGATGGTATTGTGCTTGTCACAATATTTGATGGTCAGCCACGTTCGTAAGAATAAAATTAGGAGAGTCGCTCACAAGAAACTAAATGAGCTAGTTATGTACAGCACTTATTATTTCAACTCGACCACTGCCTGTTTCTAACGTACATCGATCTTACATGCTGACTTTAAGGAGGGCCAAAGTGCCCAACAGTAATGTTGTCCGTCAAATTTGCATCCATTCTTTCCAATGATCATGTCATTCATTGGATTTTCAAGTTGTTGATTTCATTTCATTTACATTGTACTCATGAGAAGGACAATAAAGCACTTAAATTATTGCAGTTTCACTGTGTTATCAGCTCTTTTTCTAATTCAACGGTAATGAAACGAAAGCTTTGTAACTCCGAAATGCTGTAGGCCTACATCATACTGTTTTTTCTCCCGCCCCCCTCGAGGTAATGGAGAGGTATATGTGTTTATGAACACGGCGCGAGTCAGGCAACCGGGCTATCTGGCCGTGCGGTTAGGGGCGCGCAGCTGTGAGCTTGCATCCGGGAGATAGTGGGTTCGAACCTCCACTGTTGGCAGCCCTGAAGATGGTTTTCCGTGGTTTCCCATTTCCACACGAGGCAAATGCCGGGGCTATACCTTAAGTAAGGCCACGGTCACTTCCTTCCCACTCCGGCGGGTGGGGCATCTTTTCCTGTTGATTGCCTACACATTTGAAACCCTTTATTAACTCCAAAAGTACCGTTATATTAGCAAAATAAGCACATCACTGAATTTGTCGCTCGATTTTTAATTGTTCTATTGGTGAAAATAGTATAGTCATATTTAAAAGAAAACAATGTTGTTGCCGGTTTTTCTGTAATTACGTATGTGATCGACAGGAATTTGAAAACAGAATGTCTACTGTATATCGTTAACGAATCAGAAGATATTCGAGGTGGACAACTTAGCTGAGTCACCTGTAAATGTTAATATAATTTGAATATTGAATTTTTACGACCGCATTGTAATCGAAACAGACTTTCAACGTATTGGGTCGTGTTACGTACATGTAGTACGTGTTGAAGAGATGTTAAGTACAGAACAAAAATGGCCAGCCGGACACCAGTGGGATCCGAACCCACAACCTCTTCAACACGTACTACATGTACGTAACATGACCTAATACGTTGAAAGTCTGTTTCGATTAATATAATTTATTTAACATACAGTACCCTTAATCACTATATTGTTTAAGAGACACCAGGGTGACAGATATTTGTTCTGCAGGAGTTCTTTAACGTTTTGGAAGCCAGCGAGATGGAGTTATCACATTTAAATACCTTCAAATGCCACCAACATCCGGCAGAACCGAACCCACTATCTTGAGAGCAGATGTTACGACTAACGAACTGCGTCATAGTAACTGGCTTCTCAGCAAGGTGGCCGTGATTCAAATCCCAGCTTTCAAATGAAAAGTCACGTCCATGTTCCACATTAAACTAGGTGTCCGGTGGTTATGGTCACGAAAGCAACAGTCATGTAAAACTACAAGCTTACTTGCTTATAAGCTCTATGATCTCCACCAGCAATTTTCGGAATCTTTATCTAGGAAATACGTCTCCTTCATTAATTAAGATCTGAACTTGCAGGGCTACATGTTACGGCAGTTGAAATTAATTATCGCTCAAGGAACCAGTAGAAGGCGATTTACTAGTCGTCTTCTTCTTCTTCTTCTCCTTTTTCTACCGCTTTTTCCCACACCTGTGGGGTCGCGGGTGCGAACTGCATCGCATGTGTGGATTTGGCCCTGTTTTACGGCCAAATGCCCTTTCTGACGCCAACCCTATATGGAGGGATGTAATCACTATTGCGTGTTTCTGTGGTCTGGTATGTTGACTGAATATGAAGAGGAGAGTGTTGGGACGGACACATACACCCAGTCCCTGAGGCAGAAGTATTAATCAGAAGCGATTAAAATTCCCGACCCTGCCGAGAATCGAACCCGGTACCCTCTGAACCGAAGGCCATTCAGCCAACGAGTCGGACAGAAGGCAATTTTCTAGTATATAACTTAAATAAATTATTGCAACAATTAGAAGACCTGCATTCTTGATAGGTCCTTATTGATTCAACCTTTTTTTTAAATGTATGTATGGTTTCTAGTGCCGGGAGTGTCCGAGGACGTATTCGGTTCGCCAGTTCTGTACCTGCATTTCCCGGTGAGCTGCATGCACCGGTGTGTGAGGGGCTTATCTGTGGGTGTAGGCGAAAGAAGAAGTACATGGTACAAGTTTATATCATCGTTAATGGGTTTCATGGCCACTGCATATCTCAAACCCGCGATTGGCTCGCAAGAGTCGCTCTGATCTAATCTATAACCCGGATACTGAGAAACCTTGTTGCCGAACAGAATCTTAACCAGGTCATGTGTCCCGCATCGGGAGATTTGGATGTCGGGTCCCTGGAGCGAATGTGCTGTCTAATTTCCTTGCTGTTATTCTCGAGAATAGCCGCTGGGTATCAACCTACATTTACATGTCCTGGTCAAAACATTTGAATTTGCTAAGTAACTAAATGGCTGACCATCTTTCTTGTAACCTGTATTTTTTCTGACTGGGTCTCATGCTAGTCATTATTTCTCCTCTGAGGCTGCAGTCATCCAGTTCATGCAGTATAGAGTACGAAGGATGTATGCTAACGACGAAGGCACTTCCCTAGTTTCTTTTTCCTATTGGTTTGCACTGGAACTCAGATTAGGTTTTTGGCGATGACGGGACAGGAAAGGTCTAGGGATGAAAGATAACCTTCCAGTTTACCGGGCGAGTTAGCCGTGCGGCTAGGGGCGCGCAGCTGTGAGCTTGCAACTGGGAAGGAAGTGGCCGTGGCTGTCGCCGTAGCCTTAATTAAGGTACAGGCCCAGCCTCTGCCTAGTGTGAAAACCACGCCCACTCTTACTGATGTCAGGGTTCGAGCTCATCATCTCCCGATTGCAAGTTCACAGCTACGCGGCCTGTACTACGCAACCAACTTACTCGATTTCCGGGTGAAAGGAGCACGCCTTTACCACCTCGTATAGGACTGAGGTGTCCAGATTTTGCGCGCCTTGCACAGTAGATTACTACTCATCGTCCAAGCGACAGTTCATTTGGTGTCACCACTGTAGAGGGAATGGAAAACAGCCTTCCAGTTTACCGGGCGAGTTAGCCATGCCGTTAGGGGCGCGCAGCTGTGAGCTTGCATCCGGGAGATAGTGGGTTCGAATCCCACTGTCGGCAGCCCTGAAGATGGTTTTCCGTGGTTTCCCATTTTCACACCAGGCAAGGCTGTACCTTAATTAAGGCTACGGCCGCTTCCTTCCAACTCCTAGCCCTTTTCTATCCCATCGTCGCCATAAGACCTATCTGCGTCGGTGCGACGTAAAGCCACTAGCAAAAAAAAAAAAGGCCTTCCAGCATTTTTGTATAATTCAGCGAAGCAAACTACACCTTCTTCCTATTCTTCTTCCTGACCTTTTCCCAATTTTATTGAGGTCAGCACTTGCTATAGACTGGCCCAGTTTTACGGCTGGATGTTGTACCTGACACCAAACCTATGTGGAGTCGCTAATGCGTATTTCTATGGTGGTCAGAATTGAGGTGTGTGGTATGTAGATGAAGAGAACTATTGAAAGACGAACACAAACACCCAGTCCCCGAGCCAAAGGAATTAATTATGCGCAGTTAAAATCCCTGCCTCAGCCGGACATCGAATCCGGGGCCCTGTGAACCGAAGGCCAGTATGCTGACAATTCAAGCAAGGAGCGGACAAAAAACTTTCTTCAGCACTTCTGGGATCGCTGGTTTTGACACTGACAACATAACATAATACCATAGTTTACAGTCACTGAGTGACCTTCGTAACTCGGACATTGCAGTATTTAAGGCTAAAACAATTACACTATTTGCAAACGTATGTTGATCCGAATATAGAAAACATCCTTCCTGCGCGTTTACGCATTTTAGGATACATTTGTCAAAGGCACATATAAATACATTCTTGCAAACTGTACGTTGCAAATAATGTGGGATATTTTCAAACCTTTCAGAAAATTTTGTGATGAAAAGGGGGAGGGGCGAAATGATAGCCTAGTGCCATCGTCACTAGCTTGTCACCAAGGTGGCTGCGGTTCGAATCCCAGTCAACGCATTTTAGGTAGTCGAAATGAAAATTCATCTCCCTGAGGTTCAGATTCCACTTAAAATAGGTGGTACCATGGCTATGACCACTACATCAATAGCCACGTAAAACTACAAGCTTATTCCTAGGTCTGACGATAATGTCATAAGTGGATATCAGCTGTGGCAAATCTTGGAATCATTTCTTTAAAAAAATTCTGTTGACGGTCCAGTAACTCCAATGTATTATTTTAAGCTAGTCTCTTTCTGAAGTGATGCAAGATCTTGGATCTTAATTAGCCTTCCCGTAGATACAGTTTTCTCTCTTGCAACTGGCGATAGGGACCTGATACACAGAATTTATACTTCATATTCCCAGAGACGGTACTGTTAAATTCAACAATATTATTTTTCAGTTTAAATCTCTGCTTCATTTTGCTTGTAAGTACATAGAAGGATTTCCTACTGTCAAAGGGCTTATTACCCTGAATGGCAAATCATGACTCCTTCTCCACGGCATATCCCCGAATTTATTGGGGTTGGAAATTGATGTAGATATAGTTTTACGTCAGGGTGCCCTTCCTGATGATGATGATCGTTGTTTTAAGGGCCCTAACATCTCGGCCATCGGCCCATGTGGAGGGACATATTCGCTACAGCGTGTTTCTTTTTTTATGTCGCACTGACGTAGATAGGTCTTTTAGCGAAGTTGGGATAGGAAAGGGCTAGCAGTGGGACGGAAGCGACCGTGGTCTTAATTAAGGTACTGCCCCAGCATTTGCCCGGAATGAGAATGGAAGACCAATGAAAAACATCTTTAAGGCTACCGATAGTGGGGTTCGAACCCACTACCTCCAGAATGCAAGCTAATAGCTATATGACTCGTACCTTTGTGGTGCTTGGTAGCGTGTTGTGTTGCATGTAAATGAAGATACCTGTACGTGTATTAAGACGAACATAACACCCAGTACTCGAGCTACAGGAATTATCTACATGTAGTTAAAATCCTCGGCCCGGCCGGGAATCGAGCCAGAGATCTCTGAAACTAAGGCTAGTACACTAACCATTCAGCCAAGTAATGACACATTGTGATTACGTTCACATGCTAGTAAAGTTATATTGCTGAACTGTTGAAGCAGTGGTTTGTAAGTGTAATACTGTGCGTATTCTTTTACGTCCCACTTATTACTTTTACCGTGACGAATATAATACCTAGTGTGATCACTCCGCTCTCTCAAAACTGTTGTTGGTGGCCTCGCCAGTTTTTGGCGCTGCAGTCGCCAATGTCGACGAAGGTAGTAGCGTGCGTGCGTAAAGTCATGGTAACAATTTTAAAGCCTATCGAGGAAATTTGTTGTGATATTTTCCGAAAGTCTGCATTAATATATGTGCAGTGCTTTGTGTATGCAATCAATTACTTTTCTATTATTTCGAGAAAAGTTCGAACCGTTTCGTTCCTGGTTGTAAATCGGCTTATGGAAGGAAGCCTAATGGTAGCCGATTTTTTACACCACCAAAAAATCTCTTTACGAAGTGGACGAGACTTGAAATGATAAGCAATTGTCGGCCAAAAGCAGAATATGTGACCTGAAATTTCCGGCAGTTTTAATTATAAGGCGGACTGTTTCGTTGTGAACGCTAAACTTCCTCGTATGAAATTGAAATTAAAACCAGGAGCCGTGCCTGGTATTTATCCAAATTTACCAAAATACCTATCGACCGATGTAAAACAGCGAAAGGCACCCAGTACGAAAAGGAATGAAGACAGTATCCAGAGGATAAGGAAGAAGAATCACGAAGTGAGTGAAGCAGTGATGGCCACAGTGAGCGGTAAGGTTCAAGATCAGCCTAGTTGTAGTCAAATTCACGGCCAGTCTAGTTCTCTTACCGATGCCCAAAAGCCAATGGTGTCTCTCAAAAGGCGACTAAAGAACGCAACTCGTAATTTAACGCCAGCTAAATATCTTTCCACAGCCGAAGCTAGGATTAATATCCTACAGGGGCAGATTAAGAACACAGAATGTTTAATGTTTTATGTGCTCTGTTTAGAAAGTCAATTTTTAAGTATGTAAAACACAATACGGCTTTCGCTTTTCGCAACGTTTCATTTTATTTCGTGTGTTCTTTTATTGAAGTCCAAAGATATTTCATCGCAGTGACTGAGAATATTATTGACAACTCACTGACATATTATTCATAAGTCTAAACAATTGGGTGTTGTATTTATTTATTTGCGTATCCACTAAAACAGCTGGCCGTGTAGCGTTGGGGATTGGCTCCACTAGCGCCGCTCTGTGGGAGCGCGCTTGAACTCGGTGAGTGATCTCACTAGGTATTCTATTCGTCATGCTTTTACTGTTTTCGGAGACGCCGAAGTACCAGAATTTTGTCCCGATAAAGTTCGTTTATATGCCAGTAAATCTACCAACAAGAGGCTGGCGTATTTGAGAACTTTGAAATTCCACCGAACTGAGCTGGAATTGAACTTGGCTTCAGAAAGCCCACGTTCTACCGTCTGAGCTATTCGGTCCGACATCAGCAGAGAATCTGAGCGCCTAACGCATTGCGCAGCTCAGCCTGCCAGTAAAAAAAAAAAAAAAAAAAAAGACTATTTTCAACTTCATACTTACCGAATAACGAGTGCCAGATTAGGATTTAAACTTCAACTATACGCAGTGAAATACCAATCCAATTACCTTTCTGCGAATTTCCGAACACTTTCTTTGTTTTATTATTCACTTCTATACATCAGCAGTCAAACCATAACAGGAGCCCGTCAGATTTTCCTTCCTCTGGTTCGTTCATCCTACAATTTGAGAAGACTTTTCCTTGTCCCTCCTTCCAGCTTTCTCATAATTCTAATGAACTTACTCAAGACTTAAATTCTTCCCACCAAACCAGTCGTGTTCTGGCTGACGGTCTTCTTCCCAAGTAACTGGTACGCTTTTACCCGATCTATTCGGCATATCGCATTCCTTCCGCCATTAGTTAGGCGGAGTGTTACATAACAAGGTTCATTGCCACATAGGCTTGTGTCACCATAGCTCCAACTTAGTCAATCATTATGCAACAACCGGTATTGTTGTGATGGCAGAAGTTATATTTCTCAGATCTGCACAGCGTTTATAGTGTCAATATGTAAATCGTCGCACTAAAAATGTACATATTTCCATGAAAACTTAATCTTCTTCTTAGTGTTTAACTTCCTTTACCACAGATTACCACGAAATGGTTTTAATAATAACAATAATAATAATAATATCGAAACCCCTCAGTCTGTTTCCAGTCATTCGACCGGGACAGGAATGGAATGAATTCCCAATTTAGCGGCGAGAATAGGAATTGTGCCGGCTTCCGAAGCCTGTAGCACTCCTCTGGGGTAATGATTAATGAATAACAGATGAAATGATATTGTAGAGTGTTGCTGGAATGAAAGGTGACATGTAAAACCGGAGTTTCCGGAGAAAAACGTGTCCCGCCTCCGCATTGTCCAGCACACATTTCACATGGAGTGACCGGAATTTGAACCACGGAACCCAGTGGTGAGTGCCCGACGCGCTACCTCTGAGCCATGGAGGCAATGTGAATAATATTTTAGGTTATCCAAGTTATATCTGGAGTCGCAGAAGCCAGCTGGGATCATTTTGCGTTTTGGCTGGGAGATTAAAGCTGAATATCCTGCCTGATACCAGGTGATTTTCTAAGTGAAAATTCTACCCTATGGTTCATAGGGATTAGAACATTGATTGTCTGATGACTGTCTAAATTACTGCTGCCCTAATCACATCTAATACTAATAATGCCTGCTGAGTGGCTCAGACTGTATACAGAACGCCGCCCGTCTGAGCCCAAATTGCTGGATTCGATCCTGGCTCAGCCCGGTGGTATTTGAAGGTGCTGAAATACGGCAGCTCGTGTCGGTAGATTTACGAGCACGTCAAAGAACTCTTGCGCGATTGGGTGAAGTGAGTAAAACGTAGTAACTATTCAGTAGAATCTACGTGTAGTGCTAGCTTTAAGTCAAATCCAAGCGAATAAACAAATGCTAAAATTAGGTAGTTATATCTGAGAGTATAAATGGCTGGGTGTTCTTACTCTAATATTTTCAGGATAAATCAAGATAATTATTATTCTAAGCGTACAGTGTTTGTAGTGTAAATATGTAAATTTAAAATTGTCTACATAAGTTTGTATGTAAATATTCAGTAGAGTTTGTGTACACATGTGGAGATGGAGGCACTTCCGTGTATGTGGGGCTTGCCCTTTCTCCATCTACCACCCGTAAATTGTACATGTACAATTTAAGGAAAAGAAATAATAATAATAATAATAATAATAATAATAATAATAATAATAATAATAATAATAATAATAATAATAATACCCCGATGCTAACCGAAAAAATAGGAGATATAACTACGAGTAGTTACGTCACAATCTGTTTCGCGGTCCCGCACTCCCGCCATGTTCGGCAATAGGCATACAGAGGCACATTAGAATACATAGTTGTTGGTAATGTCGTTCTGTCTACTTGTATATTTCAATCATTGTAGCAGTTTTTCTATCATATTTTTTCAGCATTTCACCATGTTGTCAAGTGAAGATGAACGAGATGTTGAAAAGAAAATTGCGGATAGAGATTTATTCATCTGTTAAATTACTTGCAGAATATCCATGCTGTTTAAAAGTCTCGAGTGTCAAACGTTTTCATTGAAGAAAGAAAGAAAGCTTGAGAAGGCCTACGTAGCACATATTCTCAAATTACCGGGATGGAAGTGACCCAGTCCCATATAAATAAAATGCTTTAAAACACGTAAACAAAAATCAAATAGAAACCGGAGAGAAATACGACGGGGAACAACAACAAAGTTAAAAGACTGGGAAAAGCTGTTGTTATCAATATCGGACGAAGCAAAAAAAAAAAAAAAAATCAATTTTCACCAAAGTGTCCGGAAGTTGTTCAGTAGGGGTATCAAAACTAACTGAACACAACAGCTCTGCCTGTGACAATGACCAGCGTAGCAACTCTCCAACATCTTCAAATAACCCTTGTACACCTTTTCAGGGTACCAAACAGCAAAATTCTCCCCCTCCTACAAGACCGCACGAAAGGTAAGAGACACGGGAACTATCTACTGCTCAGTTGTAGAAACTAGTTTTGCTGCAGCAATTCGAACCACAGGAAATTCAGATAGAGAAAGTGAAAAAAGAATTCAAAACGCTTCAAAAATTGCACTGAAATGAAATGAAATGTCGTATGGCTTTTAGTGCCGGGATATCCCAGGACGGGTTCGGCTCGCCAGGTGCAGGTCTTTTTGTTCGACACCCGTAGGTGACCTGCGCGTCGTGATGAGGATGAAATGATGATGAAGACAACACATAAACCCAGCCCCCGTGCCATTGGAATTAACCAATTAAGGTTAAAATCCCCGACCCGGCCGGGAATCGAACCCGGGACCCTCGGAACCGAAGGCAAGTACGCGCTGACCGTTCAGCCAACGAGTCGGACAAAAAAAAAAAAAAAAAAGAAATTGCACTGAAAAAGCCACACAAACTGAGGAACTCTTGGACTCTTTAGTTTATGAATGGTTGAAGTGATATTTTATAACTACTTTTATTCCTTTTCCTAGAAATAATAAAATAAAACTAAATAAAATAAATAAACAGAAAAATAACCATGAAAATACATTAAATGTTGGCTGACAGCAAGAAGTAGACCACCATATGGTTCTTCATACCTGGTTACTGCCTGCCTGCACAGTATTGCAATTGTATTATTTGTTTCTTATTATTTAGTTCCTTTAAGGTGCTTGGCAACGTTGTGCAGCACTGCACAGCTCACTACTAGCTTTGGTACTCGTTCTGATGAGACTCGCACGCATTTACCAAAGATAGGGAACGTTATCTGACCAACCACTCTTTCTATTACTGCTCTTTCTTTCGCGTGTTTGGGATTAAATCGAACTTGAATGTCGTCTGCAGGCGACTTGAATGGCGTGATTAGCTAGGGGAATATGCCATCCAGCAAACTAGCTGTGCCATCATACCTAGATATGTCTTCTCCAGCATTCCTCCGCCATATTTTTTAATCTTGCACAGATCCAGACCACTCGGTGTTAAAGCTCGTAAACTTCCCTTCATCATCACTTGTTGCCTGGACATTAATACTGGCATAACCCTTACGGCTGATGTAATCATCCCCGAACATTGACGGTTTTAAAAATGTCAATATGGGTGAAATCTAGTGCACCTATTAAAAAAGCAAAGCAAAGTCATCTCCGTACAGGCCATGAAGGCCCTTGGATGGGTGGAAGGTAAAGGCTTCCACTATCCGTAACCTCGTCACTTGATGGGGTAGAGTGGTTAGCTCTACGCCCGGCCGCCTTTACCCCCAGGAATTAACCTGGTACTCGTTTTTGGTGTAGGCTGAGTAAACCTCAGGGCCATATGCACCTCTGGAAGTGGAAATCTCATTTCTTACATTTTACGACTTCCTGACGGGGGTTCGTACCGACGTCCTTCCGGGCGAACCGAGCACGCCTTTACCGTCTCGGCCAGGCAGCCCCTAATGCACCTATTACTGTTGGTAAATTAAAGTGCATTTGCCACATTAATTTTGTATTATTCATTTCTTACACTGTACTGGGGAAGTTAATCCACTTATGAGCTTTTCGTGAATAGAACCCACAACATAAATAACAGTTCTAAACATTGTTAAGTGGTCCACTCTAAAATCTTGGAAATCCAGGATTACGTAAGAATATGAGTATTTCCATCCTGTTTCCTGGAGTTAGTGCTTATCCCCGAGTTATATCACTATTTGGCAGAAATTCTGATGTTAGAAAATCGATGCTTTGATTAAAAAATGCATCAGCTCCTTAAACCTACTCGAAGCTTTTCTTTCGACCTATGATTTTCTGTCCCGTACATGCAAAAACATCGCCATTAGAAGTAAACTGTTGAGTGAAAGAAGTGGAGTGTGCCCTCTCTCAAACTCCAAAATAATAAAGTTTTAGCCATAGCCTACCGATTCACATCGAAAGTGAAGTGAAATCTACCGATCCGGAAAAACGAAGTAGGGGGGGTAGGTGTTATCTTTTATTCACTCCAAAGTAAGCTATAGCTTCAAAATACCGAAGTGATAGCATTATCTACCTTTTTTATTCACTTCACCCAAAATGCTAGCACCTCTGCGACTACGAAACCCGCAAAGTCAGTTAGAGGAACACAAAACCAATAATATATTAACTGAGGTGGTGTTAGGCACGTAAGCAAAATGAAATCCCAACAACAAGGTGTTCTGCTAGATAGCCTAAATGAAATTCGGAAGGCATGTTTGCACGTCTGAAAGTTGACGCCTATTCAAATGTCGGCGCTAGTCGACGAAGACCAGTGCTAGTAGCGCCAGTATGAAGCATGTTTACATTAAATACGCAATGTACACTTCGTGAACATTAGCCGTCTTCCGGTATTTACGTTGTGAAGTAGATGTCAAACATGCATTTAATGAGACGAAGACAGTATCAGCAGTTACTGAATTTAAACGAGGCCGTGTATTAGGGCTACGAGAAGATGGATGTTCTTTCGGCGATGTTGCAGAAAGGCTTGGCAGGGATATATCTACAATGCATCGGTGTTGGCAACAATGGTCACGGGAAGACACTTTCTCAAGAAGACTGAGGTCCGGCCACACATTGGCCACTACGGGGAGGGAAGACCACCGTGTTCAACGCATGGTTGTGGTGGATCGTACTGCATCTGAAGCAGCCAATAGAGCTTCAGTTGGCACCAGAGTGGCCCAACGAACTGTAACAATCGATTACTTGAGGGACAGTTCCGATCCGGTCGTCCTGTAGCGTTCATGCCACTAACTCCGAATCACTGCCACTTGCGACTTCAGTAGTGTCAAGCTAGAGCTCATTGGAGCGGTGTGGAGATCCGCGGTGTTCTTAAATGAGAGCTTTTTCTGTCTTGGTGCCAGTCGTGGCCGTAGTTTGGTAAGAAGGAGGCCAGATGAGCACTTGAAACCAAGCTGTCTGCAGCGTCGACACACTGGACCTACACAAGGAGTAATGGTACGGGGAGCAGTTTTCTTTGACAGTAAGGGCACTCTCGTCGTTATCGCAACAACTTTGACAGCAGATTTGTACGTCCTACTGTTGATTGAACCGGTTGTGCTGCCGTTCGTTCGCAGTATTCAAGGGGATGTTTTCCAACAGGATAATGCTCGTCGTCATTTTCCTGTTATCGTCCAACGTACCCTACATACAGAGTGTCAACCACTTGCCTTGTTTAGCGATATCTCCAGAATTTTCACCCATTGAACACGTGTGGCATATTATGGAACGACAAATCCAGTCCAGCGTTGTCCAATACCAGCATTAACCGTGTCTGATTTGATTGACGAAGTGCAACATCCCCCAAAATGGCACATGGCACGTGGACGACCCAGTGCATGCACGTTTACATGCTTGCATTCAATGTGGCGACCACAGTGGTTGTTAATGTACAACCATGCCACATGTCTGGAAACAATAATCAAATAATATGTTACTTAGACAATTGCCTAGTCGGAAGTTTATTTCTGTAAACTAATCTATTCTTGGTGTTGAAATTTCATTTGTCGCCAGTGTATGTCTAGTCTTGAACCCACCTGTGACTTGTGCATCAATTTAGATTTTATGTCCTCCCTACGAAAGTGTGTGTTCGTCTCAATGCACCATCTCGTCATAGTCCAGCTCCATGGCTAAATGGTTGACTTACTGGTCTGTACTGGTCTTTTGTCCAAAGGATCCCTGGTTCGATTCCTGGCCCGGAAGGGCCGCGGATTTTCACTTACATTGGTTAATTTTAGTGGCTCTGGGGCTGGGTGTTTGTGCTATGTTCGACACTCTTAGGTGGGGTCGCACCCTCGGGGAACCGCAGGCCATCTGCAGGGCGTCAACTCGGATGACCTGCACCAGGCCTCACCGGAGCCCACACGCATTAGGAAGGGCATCCGGCCGGAAATGGAATCAAATCTACATGGGCGACAGCATTCTGGCAGATTACTTCAAGAATTTACTTAATTGCTCTAGACCGCAAAGCGCCATTGAGACCAAGGAACCCTTACTCAGGTACCCAGATTCCAGACCACCCGACAGAGATGAAATCAAGCGCCACATTGCCCGTCTCAAGAATGACAAAGCGCCGGGGGAAGACTCAGTAGTAGCAGAACTATGGAAATATGCCCCAGAGGAGTCACTTGATATCTTGCAAAAGCAAATAGAAGAAATTTGGAACAAGGAGACCCTACCCGAAGATTGGAAAAGAGCTTTGATCAATTCATTACACAAAAAAGGCACCATGAAGAACATCAACAACTACAGAGGAATATCTTTGCTACCCGTGACTTACAAAATTCTATCACTTGCCATCCTGGAGCGTTTGGAAGCACAAGTCGAACATAAAATAGGTGAATACCAAGGAGGGTTCAGAAAAGGTCGCTCAACAGCTGAACAGATCCAAAATCTCAAAACGATCATCAGATATTGTACACTAAGGTCCAAGCAGTATGTGTCTGTCTTTGTGGACTTTAAACAAGCGTACGACTCCATTGACCGGGAAGTCCTGCTAAACATTTTAAATGAATTTGGAGTCGATTTGAAACTGCTGGCATTAATTAGAGCCACCCTGACCGATACAAAATCCAAGGTGAAGTTCCACGGATGTCTTTCGCATTCCTTTGACATCAAAACAGGAGTCCGACAAGGTGATGGGCTATCCCCGATACTCTTCAACTGTGTTCTTGAAAATATCATCAGAACCTGGCGGTTGAGATTACAGGAAACCAACTACAGTCCATTGAGAATAGGAACCAAATCCAAGGGGATCGCAACAGACTGCTTAGCATTTGCCGATGATACTGCTGTTCTCTCAAACGACATAGAAACTGCTAGAGCTCAAGTTGAAATTTTAAAGGAAATTGCCGAACAAACTGGTTTGCAGGTATCGTTTGAGAAAACAGAAGTAATGACTAACATCAAAGAGGCTCCACCAAAACTCCATACAAAATACGGGGATATCACCCGAGTAGACAAATTCAAATACCTGGGTGAGATCATCATGAAAAATGGACTGGACAAAGAAGCACTTCAGGAGCGAGTACGCAAACTGGAAATAGCCTACCAAACATCCCTCACAATCTACAACAAAAATGCCTTTCCCAAAACACCAAGATACGTCACTATGAAACAGTTCTGAAGCCAGTAGTTCTATATACAGCCTAAACCCTGTCTCTAAATGCCAACAAAGGACTCCTTGAAGAACTGGAGAAAGAACGCAAAATTGTGAGAGGAATCTTGGGATAAAAGTACAGAAATGGAATCCATCAAAAGAGATCCAACAAAGAAGTCTACAGCAAAATAGAGAAAATTACCGACACAATCAGAAAAAGACGGGCACGATTTTACGGTCATCTGAAAAGAATGGACGGAAGAAAGTTAACTAAAGAAATCTTTCACTTTTTTTATTCAAACCACAAAACCACAATTCCCTGGTTTAGAAATACCAAAGAAGACCTGCAAATGCTACATATCTCAGCTGAAGACGCCCTTAACAGAGATCTCTTCCGCAAGAAAATATTGACGAACGGGCTAAACCGAGACGAGCAACCGAAAAGAAGACACGGTGCCCCTTGGACAGAGGAGCGTAAGCAGGCCCACTCACAAAGAATGAGGGAAATTTGGGCTCTAAAGAAGGCGAAGTTCAGTGTCAAATGCAACATGACTTAACGTGGTCCTTGATGGCCCCAGCGAATTATATATATATATATATATATATATATATATATATAATATAGACTGATTAAAACATCTACAACAAGAAATGCATCTCATGGAATGCCAAAATGAGGAATTACAACACTGTAGTAAAAACAGAATGCTTGTGTGCCAGCGAATACCTCTCGATGAATTACAATTTGGAGAAGCTGGAGATCTTATAAAAACAAGAATACTACGGAAAATCTTGGGCCCAATCCAGACTGAAACTTCGAACGGCAATGAAGTCTACAAAAATGCGGTGAAAATTTCAGAGACCATGAAAAAGAGGAGGTTATCATTTCTCGGACATTTGTACAGAATGGACAAAACCAGACTAACCAAAAAGTTATTTGACTACATGAACATGTACATGTTTCAAAATTTGGAAGGGTTCAAATCGAAAGAACTGCAAAGACGAGAAGAGCCTGGACGGATGAACAGAAGAAACAGCATAGCGCCCATATTAAGGAGTAATGGAGGAAATGGAAACTTCAGACAAAGAACAATGAAATTGTAGCGTGATCCTAAGTGGTCAATTCGCAAATAAAAAATATGAAATAGAATATAATAATATCACCAATCATTAACGTCGTCATTCAGACTCGGTCATCCCTTTATTATTTGTTATTCTTAAGGGGATACCGTGGTGGACAGAGGTGAAAGAAGGTGCGGGCATAAATGGGTCTATCTAAGACAGTCAAGAGATTAAAATTTTAAATTTAGGGTTCTATTTCTTTTCTCAGTTATCTTCTTTTATTTTTCGGAAACAAGATTTTACAAAATTCAGGTACCAAATTTTACTTACAAGCTAACTGAACAACTTATAGAAAATCGAATAGCAACATTGAGCTTGAGCTCACTAATTATACATTCTCCAATGAGCCCTGAGGATCCTTTCTAAAACATTCAAGGAGACGAGCTTCCTAATTTATTTTATTGAGTGTTCAAATTATACAATATTTCAGGAGCACCCTTTGCTCCACCAAATTATCTAGGAGACCACATCGGCCTTTCAAAGGCACCACTTAACAATTGCAAAGAAGAAGCGTCTTTGCTCTATAAAGTGTTTACTCTTGGAAACCTAGTTCCAGAAAGATCCAGGCCTATCAAAGGCACAACATACATTTTACAATTCAAACAGTATTCACTGTCTTAGACACTCGACAGTTTAACCTCTTAAGTTAAAAGAGTGAAATCGAATTTTACAGGTGTATCAAACACCCGTTCTGCCGGGCCTTTGTGGAAAACACAGGTTAAAGTTACTGGCCCAAACATCAACATGATATGGAGGCGGAAACTTGCACACCTTGAAATTTGCAATTACAAATTAAAACCCTTTTTGGGCTTCTAGCCTGAAGTCATAGAGACTAAGCCTAAACTACCGAGGTGACTGGATACAGAGAAAATTTTAATTACAAGGATTTCAAACAGAAACAGGTTACGAAATCAGTCACCTCAAAATCAAGTTGATAGGGAACTCGAGAGGTTAACACTCTCTATTCCCGAATTTCGGCTCTTTTGACTAGTTTGAAAGTTAAATATTTTTAGAAAATTACAGTTATAGTGAAGTTTGGAAATTTAAGGTTACATTATTCGAGATTGGAAACCTTCCTCTCGAGTTAGTTATATAATGGCTGCCATTACCTGAAGCAGATGGATCACTCGATGATGGTCGAAACGCCCCGGCCTCCTCTATTAACACACACTCAGTAGACTGGACGATCAATAAGACAACCTGGTCGAAAAATGTGCCAGCTATTCTAACCAAGAGTAAGGTTCTAGAGAGCTCTGGGCTAAGGCCTGACACACCCCTAATTTTCATTGGGTAATTCAATAGCTACAGGACGGATCTCATTGGTTAAAAAATAAATATACAAAATTTTCTATTGGCCAGCCTCCAAAGTTGGCGGGAAAAGATCGAAATATTGACAACTTTAACATACTAAAAACAAAAAAAAATCAACTCAGTGTAGTAAACCTTAAAATAAAAAGAATACTTTAGGATTTTAATAGTTCCTATTCACACTAGAGGGTGTAACATAAGTTGTAGTAGAGACATCTGTTGACAAAAGTTCGAATTCCTTGTGCAAGTTGTTACAAGTTTTATATAGATGGCATTCTTCTTATGATATTTTGTGAGTGAAGTAATTATTTGAACTATTTATCAACGATTAATCAATCATGTAAGGAAGCCGGCATGCAACAGTTCATCGTTCCTCCTAACCTGTCTTACGATTATACGGCTGTGAATCTAAACCAACTTAGATTAAGTATTCGGTATTACACAGTTCATATTTCATAACTTACTATATTATTTAGTTCGTAACCGGTTATCAAACAACATAGATAATCACACTTTCTCCGACTGTAATGGAGTTCTCGGAAAGTGATTCACTCACTCCATCTATACCTGTGTAAGTTATTTGGCCAAAGGATACAGGACACGTATAGTTAACGTTAATAGTAATATCCATTCTTTTTCTATAGTGAGAGAAAATCAAGGCCGCCAGACTTAAACCTGTCTGTTCCACTTTCAGGTCACATTCTATAAAAAGAAGAGGAAAGTGGATGACCTGATAATAGTCACCGGGTGGGATAGAGGAAATGTTCTGCTTTTTATAACGGAACATTTACTAATGAACTGTGTGTAGTCCATTCATCATTCTTATGAACCACTTAGCACTGGAGGCGAATCGACTAGATTGTAAGGACGCTTGGTATTTAATAATAATTTTTAATGTTATTGCTTTTACGTCCCACTAACTACTTTTACGGTTTTTGGAGACGCTAAGGTGCCGGAATTTAGTCCCAAAGGAGTTCTTTTACATGCCACTAAATTTACCAACATGAAGCTGACGTATTTGAGCACCTTCAAATATCACCGGACTGAGCCAGGATCGAACCTGCCAAGTTGGGGTCAGAAGGCCAGCGACTCAACCACTTGAGCCACTCAGCCCGTCTGTTTAACTTGTGTATCGCGGATACCAGCTACGTCATCCTTCCGGTTTGCATTTGTTGATGGTCTAGCACTTGCTTTTCAACATACTTCAGTGGTTGAGACTTGTCTTTCTGTCAACGTCTAACCACTCAGCCCAGCACTAAGTTTTAGGTAGGCCTATTTCAATAACGTTCACGAATGATAAGCGTCGCAGCACTCCAGCCACTGTAGATACTGAAAAATCATGCATTGTGTTCGAATCGCATGGTAGCTATTTTGAAATGTATTCCCCTGTTCTTTTTTGCCTTTTCAACTTCTGGCAATAGCTTCCTTTCCAGTCCTAATTACAGTTTGTTCTCATTCGACACACTGCAACAGACTTTGCTGTAATAAAGTTTGTTAAAGCTCATACACGCCATAAGTAAAAAACTGTAGTTTTACGCGACTGTTGATATCATGACGATAGTCATAGGACCTGCAGTTTACTTGGAATCTGAACCACAGGGGTGTGAGTTTTATTTCCAAAACCCACATGCACTGGGCAAGCACGCAGTAAGTACACTGAGCTATCAACTGTATCAGCTACCAACAATGCTGCTGCTACTAATACTACCGTGCGGTTTCGATATTAAATGGTTAGCATGCTGGTCTCTGGTTCAAAAAGTCCCGGGTTCGGTTCCGGTCGCGATGAGGATTTCAACCTCCATTGGTTAATTACTCTGGCTAGGGGACTGGGTGTTTGTACCGTACAGGTACACCTTCTATGGATGGTTCAGTGGTAGAGTATCAGACTCCTGGTTCCAAGATCCTGGGTTCAAACCTGGTAGAATGGGTGGAAAAAAGTCCAATGGAAGCCCATGTTGTACGTTCTCGGCATGAAAAATTTATCTGGTGACGCATTTGTTGATTACATGACAAAATTAAACTCAGACATGAATTGGCCAACAGAGATCCGTTTCCCTGCCATCTGGTAGAATAAAAATAAGCATCGAAATTGATGTGCAGGCAGTCTAAATGATGTCAAATCAAATTGCCTGCACACAGTAGCTGAGGTATTATTTTTAATATTATTATTATTATTATTATTATTATTATTATTATTATTATTATTATTAACTACTATTACCACACCCTTACTGTTGAATCTGAGATAACCGGGCGAGTTGGCCGTGCGGTTAGGGCCGCTCAGCAGTGAGCTTGCATCCAGGAGATATTGGGTTCGAACCCCACTGTCGGCAGCCCTGAAGATGGTTTTCCGTGGTTTCCTATTTTCATACCAGGAAAACGCTGGTGTTGTATCTGAATTAATGCCGCGGCCGCTTCCTTCCCACTTCTTGCACTTTCCTATCCCATCGTCGCCATAAAACCTATCTCTGTCGGTGCGACGTAAAGCAAATATTGTTTAAGTAAAAGGATTCGCAGCTGAGTTAATGGTCTTTCTTACAAAGCAAAAAAATACAATTCCAGATCACTTTGGACAAGCTATATTGTAGTAGTCCGCCTCGTGCCTCTGTGTTGTAGAGGTCAGTGTGTTTAGCAACCACCCCCAGAGGCCCGGATTCGATTCCCGACCCTGCCACAAAATTTGAAAAGTGGTACGAGAGCTGGAACGGGGTTCACTAAGCCTCGGGAGGTTAACTGAGTGGAGCTGGGTTCGATTCCCACCTCAGCCATCCTTGAAGTTGTTTTCCGTGGTTTCCCACTTCTCCTCCAGGCAAATACCGGGATGGTACCTACCTTAAGGCCACGGCCGCTTCCTTCCCTCTTCCTTGTCTATCCCTTCCGAGTTCCTCATTCCCCCACAAGGCCACTGTTCAGCATAGCAGGTGAGGTCGCCTGGGTGAAATACTGGTCCTCCTCCACAGTTGTTTGCCCTCGACCCAAGGTCTCACGCTCCAGGTCACTGCCCTTGAGGCGATAGAGGTGGGATCCCTGGCTGAGTCCGAGGGAAAAGCTAGCCCTGGAGGGTAAAGGGATTAAGAAAGAAAGGAAGACATATTGCAATATTTCAAAGCTTTTTTTTTTCTTAAATATTTACATGTGGATCAGTCTTAGTATTAGTTTTAGCATTTGTAGTATTTTTCTGTCTAGCCGTGGCGGTAAAGGAGTGCTCGGTTCACGGAATAACGTGGATTCGATTTGCTGCCAGAAAGTCAAGTTCGAAATGAGATTTCGATTTCTGGAGATGCACATGACCCTGATGTTCATTCAGCTTACATCAAAAGTGTGTATCAGATTAATATCAGGGTCAAAGACGGCAAGCCATATCCTATATCTCACTTAGTGCCGAGGTTGCTGATAGTCGAAGCCATTATTTTCTACTCCTCCAACAGCTTTCATGGCCTGTACGGAGATGGCTTAATATTTAGCATATCTTTAGACCGAAGGAGTATAATTTCAGTGTTAGTTTACATCCTTGTATGTTGCTAACCATGGGAAAAGTTAGCTAACAGTTTTTATCTGTCATTGCTATTATTAGATACTTAAGTTGGAAGGAATGTACTTGTTATAATGTTTGAGAATATAATATATAGCCTCGTATTAGTAGGGTGGATGTAAGGGAAGGTCTTTTGCCCTTAATTTTTCCAGAATAAGTAAGCCAGAAAATTCAAGCTTACAGTTCGAGTGACTGTTGATATCCTGAGGATAGTTATGGGATATTTTGTTTACCATTAAAACCAAGCCACTGAACACAGTTCATAAGTGACTCAGAGTATATCATGGTAGTGTAATAAAGTGTTTGCTGCACCGTTTGGTTATTATCTGTTTGTTGTTTAAAGTTAGGTATACAGTAAGTCAAAATGCTGTGTATAATCAGATTGACTTCTTCCTTGAAAGTTATGTTACGACAGGCAGCTAAGGAGCAGCATTAGTTATCAACTGGTGTGATGTGAGACTTGATACAGATGTCATACTTATTATTGGTGGTCCTGGAGTAGCTAATGAATTGCATAAGAAGGTTTATGCTGAGAGAAGTAAGCGAGTTATGACCCGCCATGGATATAAAAACTAAATAAATACGACAGGTTTCAAATTTCGCCCACTTGCCATAAGAGTGACCAAAATGGCTTGGTCTCTGAGATTACTAACAGTGTCATGTAGAGAAAGCACTAGTATTTTGGAATGCCCTGCTGCATAAATATATCGATTAGCATACGGACAACTTACTAGCTCTCTAAATACATTCTTTGGAGACTTGTGGCTTGTAACTCATTGACCAGGCAACGATCGACAGCGTCCACGTCTCAGTTATGACATGCCACATTAGAGACATGTTCTGTACGGCTTTCAGTTGATTTTCTGTTACTTTACATCGTTCTCGTTTCAGGAAAATCAATACAGTGTCACAGAACTTCGACCATCAATGATCGTGTTCTCTAAAATTAATGACTGGAAAAAATTCGGATTAATGACCGGCTTCTTCTAAAGACAGTTGCAGCATTCTAACATTTGCCTCCCCAGTTCCGGCATGGGCAGGCGTCAACTAACGCAAGTTAGCTTCCTGTAATCCTGTGATTGAGAAAATAAGGCTATTGCTGGGTCGGTAGCCTCTCTCCATGTTTACCTTTTAATTTGCTATAATTTTACTAGGACCTAGCCTTCGGTTCCTGCCCCTCTCGATTCGTTTCCTCGCTGGGCCGAGGTTTTAAAATCTTAAACGGTTAATGTCCTTGGCTCGAGAGGGGGGTGTTTATACTATCTCCAACATTCCTGCAGCTCTCACACCTGACCCAACATTATCCTCCATCGCAATAGCACGTAGTTTCCTGAAGCCCTGCACCCTCGTCAGAGGGTCTGCATTACAAGGATTGCACCAGGCCAGAAATAGCTTACACGATATTATTATTATTATTATTATTATTATTATTATTATTATTATTATTATTATTATTATTAGGATGTGAGAGGAGGTTTCAAATGTATTCAATGGGATTTCAATCAATCAATCAATCAATCAATCAATCAATCAATCAATCAATCAATCAATCAATCAATCAATCAATCAATCAATCAATCAATCAATCAATCAATCAATCAATCAATCAATCAATCAATCAATCAATCAATCAATCAATCAATCAAATAATCAATAAATCAATAAATCAATCAATCAATCAATCAATCAATCACCACTGATCTGTGTTTAGGGCTGTCGCTCGAGTGGCAGATTACCTAAGTACAATGAAACTTCCCGCAGAATGTTGATCTATTTCTATCAGTCTAAAATGTAATCGATTGGATGTCCGACTCCTTGGCTGAACGGTCAGCGTACTTGCCTTCGGTTCATAGGGTCCCGGGATTGATTCCCGACCGGGTCGGGGATTTTAACCTTAATTGGTTAATTCCAACTGCACAGGGGCTGGGCGTATGTGTTGTCTTCATCATAATTTCATCCTCATCACGACACGCAGGTCGCCTACGGGAGTCAAAAAGAAAGACCTGCACCTGGCAAGCCGAACCCGTCCTGGGATACCCCGGCGCTAAAAGCCATACGACATTTCATTTTCATCGATTGGATTTGAATATGATGATTAATTTCAATATAGCTTTTAACAGCTTTCCCGTCACTTTCGATGTACATCAAGGGTCAGCATTCCCACCACGTCCCTTTATGATCACGTATAGCTTATGGAATGAGTTTCCATGGACCCTCCTTTACGCTGACAATATTATATTCGCAAATACTACCAGACTGGATCTACAACTTCAGGTCCAATCATGGCACGATAGTCTCAGCCAATATGGTCATCGTCTCTCACCTTTTAATTCAGATAGCTCATAGTCTGCAAACGGGTCCCAGCTATCTGCAGGACCGTAGGAGGTACTGTAGATGTTTAAGATCCTCGCCGTTAACTTGATGATCTGTATGGAAAAATAACTTGGACTTGGAGGAAAGTCGCTTCAAATTCTACCGCTGGCCGTTCTTTAAAGGTTTCTTATGGTTTCTCGATTTCAAATTCAGAATATTACGCCTACTGATACGGTGTCCTTCTCCAGCCCAATTTAGTTTCTCCCCTAACATTCTTATTCAAAACAGGTTCACATATACAGTTTACGTTTGTAATAAATGCACTAAGCCGTTGACTCTTAAAAGACTATAACAAAAACAACATCTTCGCTGAGAAATTTCATCAAATTTCAGTATCAAATAATCCTACGTTGTCTCTGTTTTTGTTACCCTGTGCTTCTTAGAATAGAACTTTGCAACGACTTAAGGTAGAAAGTCATATCCTCCTGCCATTATTGAGGGTATAGATAGTAATGTAATACGTGTGAACTGGATTTGAACACATGCCTTTCACTGTCGCCTCGTTGTAAAGCATAATCTACGGTCAACGCTTTCAACGTGTGGAGGAGAACTCTATTGTTGAAGGTAATGATGCTTTCTCCTATTTAATAGGACACCACCTCTAGTAGGACTCAACCTACTCAGTAGAGAAGGTGAACTATGACGTTGCAGAAACAGCTATTGCTTGTACAAGCAATTTTTCTCCCGTTGAAAGTTACCAACTGCTTTCATTAAGAACTTATTAGAAAAAAAAACCACTTTCAGTATTACCCAGATATAATTATTTATGTAGTAACTTGAGTTTTCCAGTAGATCAACAAGTGAATTATTTTCAAATTAATTAATTAACTAGTTAACTGATTAATTAATGAATGATTCAAGCAATAATGGATTATTAATTAAATCTTGTGCTGTAGAAAATTTAAGAATAACAAAACTCATTTAAAATATAAATTAGTAAACGTTTCTTTTGGTAGAAATTTAACGTCACATTAACAAAAAAGAAAAAAAATTGGTGACGGAAGGACTTAAAAGGCTAGAATTGGGAAAGTAGCGGCCATTTTGAGTGGAGCTTCTAAAAGTAGGAAAGATCATAATTTGAAGATTATGTTGGAATTCAAGAGGACAGATTGGGGAAAAATATTCATTTATAGGACGAGGAATAAAGGATTGAAATCAATTATGAAGGGAAATGTTCAATAAATTTCCAGGTTCTGTGAAAATGTTTTAAGAAAAAGCTAGATAAACAAATGATGAGGAGTCTGCCACCTGGGCAACATCCCTTAGTGCAGATCATTGATGATTGTTTGTTTGATTGATTGATTGAAGGTACAGCCCTAGCATTTTTCTGGTGTGAAAATGGGAAACAATGAAAAGGCACCTTCAGGGCTATCGACGGTATGATTGGAACTAACCCTCTCCCGAATGCAAGTTCGCAGCTACGGGACGTGAACTCCGTAGCCAACTCACTCGGTAACATACAAATATTTGTATTAAAGACTGCCTTTCAGCATTTAGCCTGGGCAAGTGATGGAAATTTTTGTCGTAACAGGAAGTACAAGTGGGCAATCGTTCTCTTTTGACACTACTCAGGGAAAAAAAAGGAAGTGGTCAAAGCCTTCGAATAATGAAGGTGTCGGTAAAAGAGGGAGAGTGATGAAGGGCGTGAAAATTATAGACTTTCTACGCCGTCTGAATCGGAAGAGAACATGAATCGACCAAGGAAGGCAGATGAGGAAGATGAAAATGAGGGGGAGCATGGTACAAGTAAATGAAAACAATGTCAGATTTAACTAAGGGCCCCGTGGTCACCAACCCACTCTTATAAGATGGGAGTCCCTGAGGGGTTCCCCTTTTCTCGTTCTTACGAACGGCATAGGATACCATGGAATTACTCTACAGCCCCCTTTCACGTGGGGAAGCGTTAAGTTTGTAACCCCCTGTAAATAGACTAAGCGCTTCCATAATCCTCTTTTTGCAATTAGGTTTGCGGTTTCGTTTAGTTCCACACCTCTTATCTTTACATCATTAAAAACCGAGTCTAATCATCATCGCCTTGTCTTCCTCTGCTTCTCTTACCCTCTATGCTCGAATCCTTTATTCACCTGGGAAACTTATCCTCCACTCATCTACTCGACCCCACTATGGTAGTAGATTCACATAGCTTCCATCCATCGTGTTCATTTTTAACTTTGCCTTTATCACCACGTTCTGTGCGCCTTCCTTCCATTGTCCCAGCCTGTATGCACCAGCAGTCACTGTTGCTACTTTCATGTCGATTACTTCCAAATTATGAACAAAATATTCTAAGTTCACCCAGCTTTTACTCACAACAAGGTTGGTCTCAAAACTCCTCCGAGTTTCGGCTGATAGTTCACATCTTTCTTACAGAATATCTTGATCGCAACTTCAAGCTCATTAGGTGCCTTACTCGCGAGTTAATACATATCCGAAGTATTTATTACTACAAGTAGGTCTACTTATCCACCTGTTCGAGGAATTAAATATAAAATTAATAAAATAGATTGTCTGGATATCCGACTAGATGTTAGGGTATGTATTTTGTGTATGTTGAGTCCACAGCTCGAACGGTGGTAGGATTCCCAACGGCTTCACCGTCAACTGTCGTGGATAGCCACGCCTCTTATCTCACTATGACACCCACGTTCAATATACCTACACCCTGGATTAATGCCATAGTAAGATATGGAGAAGACAGTACGAGGTTTTCTTTGCCAACAGTGAAGAGGAATCAGAGTACTCGGCATACCATTTGAGAGCAAAACAACTTAACACGAACATTTCAACTACAAATACAAAAATATGGCTTTGGAAGGTGAAGAACGAGAGAGAAAGATCTGATTGAGAATACAACATCCATTTTTACACTGAAAAGTATCTTGTTGATTTGTTTATTCGAAAATACATTTCTAGGAAGGGTAAACTGTCTGAGACTAGTTCATATCCACATGTTCGTTAGTATGTTCTACAGAAACGATTAGCATTTCAGTTACCTAAGTTCAGCATGTCCTGTTGCCTAGTAGGCACTGGGTCCTCCAGGGGCACTGATAACTTGTTCCATGCGTGATGGTATCGACGCGTATAGGGCGTATAGTCGTATAGGGGTATAGCCATCAATGCTGCATTCACCTGGTCCCACGGTTCATCTTTGCTTGTTGACACTGGGTCACAGCGCCGCACCCGTCGTTTCACTTTCACCATATCCCACACATTTTCGATTGGCGACAAGTCCGGTGATCGGGCGGGCCAGGGCATCAGTGTGACATCCTGTGATAACAAGAAGGCATGTGTTCGTGCATCAATATGTGGTCGCGCATTGTTCTGCTGAAATACAGCGTCTGGGGCGTCGTGCAGAAAGGGTATGGATATGGATCGCAGGATGTCATTCACGTAGTTCAAACTGGTCACAGTGCCCTGGACACGCACCAAGTGTGATTTGTGGCTGTACCCAATAGCACCCCACACCATAAGGTCTTGAGTTGGCGCTGTATGTCTTGTGCGAATGCAGTTACTGTGATGCCTCTCCCCCTGTCTACGGCGAACCAAAATGCGGCCGTCATTTTCAAACAAACAAAACCTGGATTTGTCCGAAAACACTATCTGATGCCATTCCTGGCCCCAGTGACGTCGTTCCATACACTATTTCAGTCTAGCATGTTTATGCACATTAGTCAGAGGTGGGCGGAGAACTGGATAACGCGCCGGTAACCCAGACCGTAATAAACGGCGACAGACTGTCACTCCTGATAGTGTACGATGTGTTACACTGTTCCACTGTTGCGCCAGAGCCGAGGAGGACTCAGATCTGTCCTGCAATGCAATTCGGATGAGGTGTCGATCTTCTTGGGGGGTGGTCAGGGTGGTGCGACCAGACCCATGTCGTCGTGTTTTACGGCATTTTGTGAACCATTCTGTATACACTCGTTGCGCTGCCGACACACTTCGTCCCACACGGGCAGCAATTCCCGGAACGATGCATCACGTTCTTTCATGCCAATAATGCGCCCTTTTTCAAATTCACTCATTTGACGGTACGATTCTAGCATACGTCTGCGAGGCATCCTGCACGTCTGCTCAAGTCACACTGATCCATTATCTTCGGTTTATAGCGACAACGAGAGCCGCAGGCACATTTTACCAGTCGGTGGTGGTGCACCGATATATCCTTGAACCTGAGGGCCGGCATAGTTCAAATGTTAATCATTTCTTTACAGCATACTTATGCATATGTCCTGTGAATATGAACTTCCTATCTGTAGTCTTTCAATGTGGTTTTTATTAACAAGAATGTATAACTCGTCTTCTTCAGCACTCCTCCTCATTATCTGGCGAATGAAATTTCAGATATATAAGAGTACACAGGGCTATGGTTTTTTAATGGTGAATGACATTTATTCATGTATTTATTTCTGTACTTAACCTAGAGCTAGGTTTTTCGTTCATTGATTATACCGTGTTCTAAAGAAGTTTTTGTGTTGGCTTATAGTACTCGTATTTTCAGGACTGTAGGTAGTAGTCAAAGGAGTATTTAGTTATCACATGTCAAAGTAATTAATTTATTTTCCTACGCATAATCTAATGAAAGGAGTATAATTAAACGTATTTACTAAACACCATACCAACGCAGTGAATAGAACGGGACATTAGACACAACCAAAAGATCAAAAGTTTAAATCTGTTTTGATACGTGGCTTTTTCGCAGCTGTAACGGCAAGCTGTGCAAGCAACGATATGATTAACTTCGGTCAGAGCGCATACTATTCTCTTTTTTCTGTCTGAGCTGGACCGCTGCTCAGTTAGCCGAATTGTGTCCTCCTCTGGTGTCGGCGAATGAACACGCCTCCGCCGAGCCGTCTGCTCGTTGTCGGGTGATTTATTAGCTCGAAACCTACACGGAATACTTCACATAAAATTATATTTCCATTAATTTTACTCTTCTAAGGGAGAGACTCATTTCAAGACGTGTCTCAAGTTTCTGCAAAAATTATTCCAACATTTTACAGTTCTATAAGTGGTTGGAGACGGAATCATAAAATACGCTAATTTTAGGCTGTCTATTGGAGATACACTTATGGTTCCACTAAACTAAAAATAGTATAATTGCCGGTGTTTTCAAGATCTAAAATTGTTTGGGAATGTCAGAATTTTTATGAGTTCATTCTGACTAGGGTTGTACTTTCTTCCGCTGCATAGCCTAGAAACTGAAGGAGGGACCTAAATATACACTCAATCTCACTGAAGTATCTCCAACTACTCGACAGTTGTGCAATAGAGATACAGATACCCAGTTTTATTACCAGTTTTATTATGGGAACCCTAGCCGATAAAACCTCGAATTTTCTCGACAACCCTGACATTATGTTGGGTTTTACAAAGTATTTGGTCGTATACACTACATCGATGTTTGGTACAGAGCCAAACTAGCACACCGTAGCTTCGGGATAGAACACATCTTCATGTCCGGGTAATTGTCCTGACCACTGGATTACTCTAAACGTCATACGACTCTGTTGCCCAAGACACTTGCTAGGAGTCGGGCGCAGATTCGATTTTTTCTTTTGAAAATTGTTTTAAGTCGCACCGACGTAGACAAGTCTTGTGGCGACAATGTGATAGGAAACCACGGAAATTATATTCAGGGCCACTGACGGACTTCACCATCTCACAATACAAGCCCACTGCTACATGATTACAAGGGGTCTCAGGCTGTGTCATAAAATACGATGATGAGCAATAAAGGATGTGTTTTTTGAATGTATAAATTTAATACGTTTCTAAAATTACATTGATTATTTTAAAAACTGTTTTTCTTGCCCTTCTCTACCCGAAAGCTGTAGAAAGATATTTCCAGTATCTCCTGTGATAGCAAATATAAGTAAAAACAGATTATGTCCAACGTTGTTTTGTAAATATCTCAGCATATTCACTGCCTATCCGATCAATAATTTCACCGCGATTGTAGGCACACCTTCGCAGAGTTTGCCGATGGCAAACGCATAGGCGCAGGGCGCTGACAAAGAACTCCCTGTGTCAATGTACTCTATTTACTGTATGTATGTATAATTGCTGGATTATTTCTTTCCAGTTGTTGTATTCAACCTGATGTGTGGTCTGGGAGTGACGGTGGGCGCACATCGTCTCTTCACACATCGATGCTTCAAAGCCAAATGGGGAGTAAGGCTGGCGCTCATAATTCTCCATACAGTTGCAGGACAGGTGAGTCTTCAAACAGATATTCCATTCAACGAAGGTGTACTAATTCCCTTGTTTCACCTATAAGTTATTTCTTCTTGCGTTCCGGCCTTCTAAGGACCACGTTACAATTTCAATTCTTCCTCCTTAGTTGTTCTTTCCTTTTCTTCCATTATTCTTTCCTTGTTTCACTGTGCTTCTTTTTCCTGTCTTCAGTCCACTTTGTGCCTGTTTTCTTGTCCTTCCTCCCTTGGAATCCTTCCATTTGTAAGACTCTTCCTAAAAATCTTTCTTTCCAATAATTCTTCTTATCGTATGTTGTTCCTTTCCAGGTCATTCTTGACTTCTTGAATCCAATGTGGTGGTTGATTTCTTTTCCCAAAGGTACTTGAAGATTCGTTTAGTTAGTCTATTATCATCCATTCTACAAATGAGTCCAAGAAATAGCAATCTCCTTTTTCTTATTGTTTCTATAAGTTATTATTATTATTATTATTATTATTAGGATCAATATCCTGAAGACTAGTTGGATCTCCAACAGTACTACTAACACCTATGGTAAAAAGCGCAAGGAAGGGCCGATTTCCTTTGATGTTGGGCCCCTTAAAACATCAAGCATCATCATCATCAAAAAGCGCAAGCGTCACTGAAGAGCCATACAAGGGATGTGAGGAGTGACGTAGTTTCCCGTTGCATTCCTCGCTGAGTCAGGAGGTAGGGCGTATTCTTACATGTCTGTCATGTCAACTAAAATGTATACACTAACTGATCATACAAGTTATACTTTTACATCATTCATCATACGAACTGTCTACTTAAGTAATAGCGTTGCCAGAATCATTCATACTTCAGTGACCTTCATACTGTGAAAGCCGAAGACGAAACTAAGATGGTCGATATAAGTATCAAATTGTTTTAGTTCATACCAGAAGGCAAAGTACAGTAAGCTCTATATTTTACCAGGTATCGATCTTAGTGTCCGCCTCTGTGGTGTTGTAGTTAGTGAGATTTGCTGCCACCTCCGGAGGCCCTGGTTGGATTCCCGATTTTTCCCAGGACTCAGTGAAGGATCCCATGGCTACCGCCTCGAGGGCAGTGTCCTGGAGCATGATACATTTTGTCTGAGATACAACTTGGAAGGAGGACCAGTACCTCTCCCGGCCTGCCTCACCTGCTAAACTGAACAGGGGCTTTGTGAGGAATGGGAAGATTGGAAGGGATAGGCAAGGGAGAGGGAAGGAAGCGGCCGTGGCCTTAAGTCAGGTACCACCCCGGCATTTGCCTGGAGAAGAAGTGGGAAACCACGGAAAGCCACTTTGAGGATGGCTGAGGTAGGAATCGAACCCCATCTGCTCAGTTGACCTCCTGAGGCTGAGTGGACCCCCTTCCAGACCTCGTGCCACGTTTCAAATTTCGTGGCAGAGCCGAGAATCGAACCCGGACACCCGGGATTGGTAGTTAATCACACTAAACACTACACCACAGAGGTGGACTGTTTTGAATCAAGAAATAAAATGTTACATGTAATTAATCTCATAATAGAACCGTTTTGAGGACAATATATTAAAATTATAAAATCCTTTTAATAACAACCACCTACTCAATACAATACATTACTCATTGAATTATAAAATAATCATGAGGTGTCTTAAATAATGGAACATTGCTTATTGCTTATAGAACCCGATATACGAACCGTAATATATTCTTCAATTCAAATATAGTTAACATTAATCACAATAAATTCTCGAACTCTGGTGTCTATAGGCTTAAATGCACCCATTGTGGATTCTCCTATATCGGACAGACTGGACGTAGCTTTTTGACCAGATACCTTGAACTACAACGCTTCCAAACATAAAAAGTATTCCGCCATGAGCACCCATATGGAAGAGACTGGCCACAGTTTTACTACAATTGAAAAAGACCTTCAAATCTTGAAATACGTCAATAAAAATAAACTTATGGCAGAGTTTGAGAACATTTACATATTCCTAGACCAGCATTTTAACGGAAATCAAAATTTAAATGATACTTCAGAAATTATAAGTCCAATAATCGAGAAAATTCCAGAACTACTCTCTCTTTTCGATATAAATAATAATAACTTTACGAGAATCTTTAATTATACAACTGTTAATAATACAACAACTACTACTCTACTGCCCTGTCATGTGACACCCCCTCCACGAATACCCGACCCGCCCCTCCTCCTCACATGACTCACTCCCCGCCTCTACGTATACATACATACATACAACACTAGAAGCAGCAATAAGGTTACTCGCCAGTTTGCTTCACGCACACTAGTCCCAAGGGTAAGCCTCCTTTTTCAATTTTTTTTTTTTCGTTATAACATAACTTCATTTTTCCTCCCTTTTCTTTCATTCCAGATTTCTAACTCCAATTGTGCCATAATCTGCTCCATCCATCTCTGGATTGCTGGAACTCTCCCTACTTTCAAGATTATAGTTTCTCTTTAACGAGTCCACCATTGGTGTCCTACGTTGTATACGATTAATTTTACTGCTGCGTGTAAATACGGACTAGTTCAACTTGTGTTTCCTTATGGCATTGTGTTTGGCTCTCCTACAGAATTCCTACCTACTGGAGTTCACGTCATATCAACCTTAGTTTCGACGCCATGCGCCTTTTAACTGGTTCAGTTTGACTCGTACTATTCAATAAACTCTATTTCAACTTTTGTTTTTGCTGAATTTAAAGAACTCCATCGTCAATAATTAATCCACGCTTCACGTATTGACATATATTTTAAGGTCCACTATACCTATTTTTTTACTTTAAACCTCATGATTGTTTTAACTTTACAGACTACCATCGTTCAATGTATTCCACTACAAATACTTGCTGTTAATCTGTACATATTGTTACAATTTCAAGTCTAATGTTATCATTTTACTTTTTATTACTCCATTGTCACTCTTTTAACCATTTTTTTATCATTTCAGCACAGGGCCCTGACCTAATTTTTGTAAATTAACGGCTGATGATGTTCGCTATGTCGAACGAAACATGTTCCATTATTTAAGACACCTCATGATTATTTTATAATTCAATGAGTAATGTATTGTATTGAGTAGGTGGTTGTTATTAAAAGGATTTTATAATTTTAATAAAATGTTAACAGTAACATTTCAAACCCATACCGACTGGGTACAGTACTATACTAAGACAGTCCTTATCATGTGGTACGCATATTTTGTGGCCGTGATCCCGATACAGCTTGTTTGATTTTTCAATTTTTATTTATTTTTCCTTCTTAACATCACGTGACGTTGTTGTAACTGTGGAATACGAGAGGGAATACTGGGAAGGCAGAGACCATATCCTTTCACGTACTGCTCCGGACAACCGTCTTCAGGACTCTCGATTAGAATTCTTATAACCAAAATATAAGGGTACTAGGCCTATGTTGCGTTGCTGGAAGGGTAATGTGAGAGCCCATTCGCATAGGCTAGTCCTTGGATCCTCTCTACGGTGGCTGAGATTTGAATTCAGGTCAATGCCTATGGGATTTTTGAAATGAATCACGCCTCTGTGGCTCGGACTTCATATACAACTATAGACCCCGTGTCTGTGATCACGATATCAACATTCACGTTGAACTACAGGTTTGCTTTGTTAAGTGGCTGAAGAGTCTTTGTTTTATAATAACAACCATCACAGTAGAACTTACAGTACCGGGCGAGTTGGCCGTGCGCGTAGAGGCGCGCGGCTGTGAGCTTTCATCCGGGAGATAGTAGGTTCGAATCCCACTATCGGCAGCCCTGAAAATGGTTTTCCGTGGTTTCCCATTTTCACACCAGGCAAATGCTGGGGCTGTACCTTGATCAAGGCCACGGCCGCTTCCTTCCAACTCCTAGGCCTTTCCTATCCCATCGTCGCCATAAGACCTATCTGTGTCGGTGCGACGTAAAGCCCATAGCAAAAAAAAAAAAAAAGAACTTACAGTACCGGGCGAGTTGGCCGTGTAGTTAGGAGCTCGCAGCTGTGAGCTTGCATCCGGGGGATAGTGGGTTCGAACCCCACTGTCAGTAGTCCTGAAGAACGTTTTCTGTGGTTTACCATTTTCACACCAGGCAAATGCTGGGGCTGTACCTTAATTAAGGCCACGGCCGCTTCCTTCCCATTCCTAGGCCTTTCCTCTCCCATCGTCGCCATAAAACCTATCTGTGTCGGTGCGACGTAAAACAAATATCAAAATTTTCAGTGAGATTCAAACATTGATCTAGATCATTTCCACCTTCTCTGTCGTTATGTCCAACTCTTTTGGCATAGAATAGTAGGTACACATCTCTTCCCTACTTGTCCAAACAGACAGTAGATTTTTTTTTTTTTTTTTTGCTAGGGGCTTTACGTCGCATCGACACAGATAGGTCTTATGGCGACGATGGGATAGGAAAGGCCTAGGAGTTGGAAGGAAGCGGCCGTGGCCTTAATTAAGGTACAGCCCCAGCATTTGCCTGGTGTGAAAATGGGAAACCACGGAAAACCATCTTCAGGGCTGCCGATAGTGGGATTCGAACCTACTATCTCCCGGATGCAAGCTCACAGCCGCGCGCCTCTACGCGCACGGCCAACTCGCCCGGTAGACAGTAGATTTGTGAATGAATATTGAGACGAACACTTCTCCTTTAATCAGATCATTAGTGTACGTTGTGCGATGTTTACTACTTCTACAGGATTTTTGCGATCTTTTCCAAGTAATAGCTTTTCGTAAATTGAACTATCCATGACCTAAATAAAACTCGTAACTAGTAAATGAATCATGGGTCGAGTTGCTTGTATTTGAACGGGAACTGGCGGAGAAAGCTGAGTAAGACCTTGAATGTGCGATTCCCTAGTTCACCTCGTTACGTGGTCACGGTCAAGGCGAGCAAGACGCGGTAGTACGGTACAGTTCGTGGGCTCGTCACGCCTGCGAGCGTATTGTTTTTGCCCTGACCTTCCAGATGACCGGAAGGCCGTGTCTCTCACACCGCCAGTTATACCAAGGATACAGCTAAATGTTACTTCGTCGCCATAAGACATATCTGTGTCGGTGCGACGTAAAACAAATAGCAAAAAAAAAAAAAAAAAATAAAAAAAAAAAATAAAAAAAAAAAAAAAATTACTTCATTCCCGCTCTTAACTGCTATGTTGTCCGCCTCTGTGGTGTAGTGGTTAGCGTAATTAGCTGCCATCCCCGGAGGTCCGGGTTCGATTCCCGGCTCTGCCACGACATTTGAAAAGTGGTACAAGGGCTGGAACGGAGTCCACTCAGCCTCGGGAGGTCAACCTCAGCCATCCTGGAAGTGCTTTTCCGTGGTTTCCCACATCTCCTCCAGGCAAATGCCGGGATGGCACCTAACTTAAGGCCACGACCGCTTCCTTACCTCTTCCTTGCCTGTCCCACCCAATCTTCCCATCCCTCCACAAGGCCCCTGTTCAGCATAGCAGGTGAGGCCGCCTGGGCGAGGTACTGATCATTCTCTCCAGTTGTATCCCCGACCCAAAGTCTGAATCTCCAGGACGCTGCCCTTGAGTCCGAGGGAAAACCCGACCCTGGAGGCTAAACAGATTAAGAAGAAGAAGAAGAACTGCTAGGTTTATTTTTATCTTCCCTAGAGCGAATTCACAGAATCCACATGTTAAATTGAGCTCTAAGAATAATTTCACTTCAACCCTGTGGGTTGGGGTGGTAAAATGCATCCACGGTATCTCCTGCCTATCGTAAGAGGTGACTAAAAGGGATTGCCAGGGATTGTGAACTATGAAACGTTGGTTGGTGACCGGGTCCCGTAGCTGAATCTGGCATCGCTTACATTTATAACAGTCTCCTCACTAACGTTTTTCCTATCTGACCTCGCTTGCCTCTTCTGTCCCCGACAGTTTGCGAGACCTCGGCAGTCCATCCTTTCCCCGCCCTTCGTCTCTCTTGCATTTCTTTTGCTAATAACTTCATCCAAATGTCAGGCCGCTTCATTTATCCCTTGTCCGGCTCCGTGGCTAACTGGTTAGCGAGCTGGCCTTTGGTCGTAGTGGTACCGGGTTCGATTCCCGGCAGAGTCGGGAAATTTTACGATCATTGGTTAATTTCGCTGGCACAGGGGCTGGGTGTATGCGTCGTCTTCATAATAACTTTATCCTCATCACGACGTGCAGGTCGCCTACGGGAGTCAAATCAAAAGACCTGCACCTGGCGAGCCGAACATGTCCTCGGACACTCTCAGCACTAAAAGCCATACGCCATTTCATTATTAATCCCTTCTGATTAGTGTTAAGAGGGGATGGTTGCCACCTTAAATCAATAATCGTCATCATAACCCTCAACTCTTATTTACAAGCGGCTCGTTTCAAGAATTGTAAAACCTTCCTTGAACCCAAATGCATTCTTATTTAGATGAACTTACATTACCTCGGTAATGGGCAAGAAGCGCTCGAAACCTGACACTATAATAATAATAATAATAATAATAATAATAATAATAATAATAATAATAATAATAATAATAATAATAATAATAATAATAATAATAATACAGTAATAATAATAATAATTGTAATAATAATCATAATAAAATAAACACCCAGCGAATTGGGCGTGCGGTTAGGGGCGCGCGGTTTTGAGCTTGCATTCGGGAGATAGTGGGTCCGAACCCCACTGTTGGAAGCCGTAAAGATGGTTTTCCGTGGTTTCCCATTTTCACAACAAGCAAATTCTTGGGATGTACATTAGTTAAGGTCATTGTCGCTTCCTTCCCACTCCTAGCCCTTTCATATCCCATCGTCGCCATAAAACCTATCTGTGTCTGTGTGACATAAAGCAACTTGTAATAAAAATGACAATAATAATCATCGTCATTATCAAAGTTTGTGATAGCAGAGTGACATGGTCACTAACTTCTCACTAAGAAAGCCGAGGATCGATGACCGACAATACACGTAGATCTTTGAATGAAATTCACGTTCCTATTGTACGGATTCCATTTGAAACTGGAAGTCGTGTGGCTATGATCATATCAGCTCTCCAGTGTGGGAGTGTGAAGGAGGTGAATGTAAAAATAATCAAAGCGACCGGTATTGCTCGGGGTTGCAGAAATGAATAGTGACACTCCAGATATCGTTCAATTTCAGCCTCCATCGGCATGAGGGTGACAAGGAGTGGGAATGAAAATGCCCAAAATAACCGAGATCATGGATGTATGTGTGTATGTTCCAGCATAACTTTCAACCAAACTTGGTAGACCCTACATATATTACTATCTGGAAAAATTACTGAGGGGACAAGACACTCCTAGCACCATTAGGGGTAGGGGTGGGGGTGTACATGTAAAAATAATCGAACGACCAATATTAGTGTCGAATCCCTAGTTTTCGGTGTGCCGAGATGAATTGTGACACTCTGGATGCCGTTTAAGTCGAGGTTCAGCCCCCATCGTCATAGGAGTGAAAAGGAGTGAAAAATACATTTCTAACATGACTGACATTTGTGTTCAGTCACCAGTTTTGGGGTCCCTAGGCTGATTGGTGACAGTCCGAGTGACAGACGGAATCGTGTACACCATATCTATAGCGCGAGGCGAAAATGTATAGCCGACAGGTAAGCCTATTACTTACTTTTATTATTTTTTGAAAAGATCACCTACTTCCCAGGCAATCTGGCTGCCACAAGGACGAAGTTTAACGTGACACAAAATAATTTAAAACTCTAAAACTACACAACATTCATTATGAAGTATCCCGCGCCGGGTAGGCCTACTAGATACAGTTTTAAATACGATTTGATAAGGATAATTTTCTTCACTGCTTCCTTCGATTTATCTACAATAATGTAGTTTGTGAAACATCAGTATCTGCATCTGAAGCTCCTTCCATAATGATTACATCTATCGATTGTTGGAAATTCTCTAATCATGTCATACTTACCCACATCGCACCTCATGGCCAGAGAGAGAGGGCATTACCCTCTAGGTGGCCCGCTTTACCCCTTTGGGGTGGATAATTAAATTTTATTATTATTATTATTATTATTATTATTATTATTATTATTATTATTATTATTATTATTATTAGTAATTATGGGTCCTGAACAAAGCATACTGAGCTATTCAATTATAGTTTAATATTCAACACAGTACGAAATAAGATATTGTACGTTATATGGACCAAAATGTTTCACGCATTCGTTTCGAAATTCTGAATAATCTCAACTCATACGCTAAATCTCATTTTCGGCCCTTGTAAAGTATATAACTATGGTATTACAGTTTTCGAATACGCTGAGTATCGTATTTTACCGCAGGAGTTCTTTTGTGTACCAGCAAGCAACCGACACGAGGCTGGTGTAATTGAGCCCTTTCAAATACCATTGGTTTGGACCGGCGTCGAGGAAAAGGACATATTTACTCTTAGTAATGTATCTTATTAGGAGTGCTTTGGTTAATTAAAAATAATTCGGCTTAGAATATGGCAAGAAATAAATGTCCTATTTCGAAATATGAGCTCATATTTCGTACGACATTGAAAGAAGTATTTTAAATGTCTTCTATTTTTTCGAGGCTCTTGATTTCCTAATCATAGCCACAGGTTCTTCAGTTTTTGTGGAAAAATGAAATGGCGTATGGCTTTTAGTGCCGGAAGTGTCCGAGGACATGTTCGGCTCGCCAGGTGCAGGTCTTTCTATTTGACTCCTGTAGGCGACCTGCGCGTCGTGATGAGGATGAAATGAAGACGACACATACACCCAGCCCCCGTGTCGGCGAAATTAACCAATTATGGTTAAAATTCCCGACGCTGCCGGAATCGAACCCGGGACACCTGCGACCAAAGGCCAGCACGCTAACCATTTAGCCATGGAGCCGGGCAGTTTTTGTGGAGTCCTAACAACATGGACGTGATTTTCCACATCCAAAATCTCACATAAAATGACCGGGATTCGAAGTGCGGTCATCTTAGTGAGAACCTAGTGGACAGTAGCTGTTCCAGTGAAATAGGCCTAGTTTATATGTGAGGTATAATAATTATTTTCGTATCTATCACTTAGTCCTCTTTCCCGATACGGGATCGGGGTTAAGGTGAGATGAAACTCTATGGCATGGTTCTACAGCCGGATGCCCTTCCTTTCAGCAATCTCAGTAGAAAAGTTAACGAAGATGAAATGAATGATGGTGAATGAAACTGGGTAGAGGAGATGGGCGTAATCGGCTGTGGCCCATGAATAGCAACTGCCCCGGCCTTAGCCTGGAAGTGAAAACAGGAAAGAAAAGAAAACCTTTATCAGGACAGCCGACGGTGGTGTTCGAACCCACTCATCCCCCGAACGCACAGCTTGGCTCTATAGCTGCAGTGTGGCCACTCCGTTCTGTGTGTAAGGTATAACTATGACGCTCGGAAAATAGTCGACGTTATCATATGAAATAATTAATTTAATAACTGATTAGCTTTAAAAGTTATACCGAGTTGTTGGTCATAACCGAAATGTTCGCTTTAGAAGAGCGTTAATGTGTTATTGAAAACTAAAGGTGTCCTCGATAGTACAGTATGTTATTGGTGTCGCTGTTTGACCTACATAAACTAACAGTACTTGTTCGCTCGGCTCGCAGGCGTAGAAAAGGAAATAGGTGCAGCACGTTTTGAAACTTTCCTTCCTAGAAGACATGGTAATATGACAAGATAAATAACATCTTTCATTAAAGTGACAGTAATTCTAATTAAAATCCTCGACCTATCTCTCAATATTTAAGATGGTAGGTAATTAACGATGGTGTAAAACCCTAGTGACATATATCCCGAGGGAAACATGTTTGTTGAATCTACACAATGCGAGCCTGTCTCTTACGCGGAGATCCTTGGTTCCTGGGTTCGATTCCGTGTCAGGTCAGGGGTCCTTTACTGGACCTGAGTGCTTCTTCGAGGTCCACTCAACCTACGTAAGAACATTTGAGGAGCTTTCTGGGTGTGAAATAGCAGCCCCGGTTTAGGAAACCAAGAATAAAGGCCGAGAGAATTCGCCTCGAAAACCACGTGTAATCTCGTAATCTGCAGGCACATGGGCTGAGCAGCAGTCGGTTACTCGGCCAAGTGTCCATCAGGGTTATATTGCCATGCGGTTCCCTTCCCCTCTGAGGATGAGGGCGGAAAAATTAAGCATGGTATCTTCTGCCTATCGTAGCCTAAGGCAAGCCATTTCAGCTTAGCGTTTGGGGGTTGACGCAGCCTTGTGTTTATCAAAAAAAGCTGGGACGTCGAACGTATCTCCAGGTGGCAGCTTTTGATCCCAAAACATCGCCCGCCCTAGTGATAATGAGGGTTGCGAGTCGGCTATTTCCCCTGGACACAAGACGCGCGTTCGGCCTCTGGATACTGTGGTTCAAATCCCGGTCACTCCATGTGAGATTTGTGCTGGACAAAGCGGAGGCGGGACAGGTTTTTTTCCGGGTACTCCGGTTTTCTCTGTCATCTTTCATTCCAGCAACACTCTCCATTCTCATTTCATAGCATCTATCAACCATTAATAAATCACTTTGGGAGTGGCGACCCCATCGTACTAATAGCCTATTTCTGCTTCATTCATTCCATCCCTGACCCGGTCAAAGACTGGAAAACAGGTTGTAGGTTTTCATTCACAAGACGCGCGTGTCGTTTAAAAGGCAAGTCAGCATTGTCAAGAGCAAGGTTGTCATATTTTGCGTCAATTATTTAAACAGGTTAGCGTTTAATTTGTTCTAAAGACAAACCGATATCGCGGAATATTTAGTTTCGAGCATAGCACGTGCGGTGGTCGCAGATGTTACAAGGAAAGAAAGAAAAACAGAAGGAATTGGCAAATAAACTCGACGAAGAAATTTCATACAGCCGTAAATGATCGCCATGAGCTATTTTATATACAAATAGCAGGTCTTCCTAAATGCTATGCTTGAATTCATGTCAAAGTAAAACCATTAAAATATTACTTTTATGCAGCTAATATCAGTGCCTCGCTTTCAGGAAAGAAAGAAAAAGTAAAAACATGAACTATGGAGTGGGATAATAATAATAATAATAATAATAATAATAATAATAATAATAATAATAATAATAATAATAATAATAATAATAATGTCCGCCTTTGTGGTGTAGTGTTAGTGTGATTAGCTGCACCCCTGGAGGCCCAGGTTCGATTCCCGTCTCTGCCACGAAATTTGAAAAGTGGTACGAGGGCTGGAACAGGGTCCACTCAGCCTCGGGAGGTCAACTGAGTAGAGGGGGGTTCGATTCCCTCCTCAGCCATCCTGGAAGTGGTTTTCCGTGGTTTCCCACTTTTCCTCCAGGCAAATGCCGAAATGGTACCTAACTTAAGGCCACGGCCGCTTCCTTCCCTCTTCCTTGTCTATCCCTTCCAAACTTCCCATCCCTCCACAAGGCCCCTGTTCAGCATAGCTGTTGAGGCAGCCTGGGCGAGGTACTGGTCATCCTCCCCAGTTGTATCCCCCGACCCAGAGTCTGAAACTCCAGGACACTGCCCTTGTGGCGGTAGAGGTGGGATCCCTCGCTGAATCGAGGGAGAAACCGACCCCGGAGGGTAAACAGATTAAAAAAGAAGAAGAATAGTAATAATAATAACAACATAACCCTTGCCTACGATGTTCTTCGTAACGTATTCGTATGCGTTACATGCCAGCCGTTGAATTCGCTTACTTAAAGTATTAGTCTCCTTTATTTTCTTCGAAGAACTACTACTACTTGGCTGAGTACCACTCGTGGGCACGGAACCAGTACTATTTGGTCGAGTATCACTGCTATTGGTGCTCGAATGAGGATCGCTTGTGTGCACTGGCAGATTTAATTCAGTATCTTCTGGTGCGTTAATATCCAGGTTTCATTCCCGCGGCCTCCACATTATTGCATGAAGCTAAGTGCAAAGCAATACACTTCACATATATTAATACCTATACCTACTGCTGACCTTCACTACTCTCGCTATGGCTGTGGCGATGAATCCGTTTACCTTCCAGCGTTGGTTTTTCTCTCGGTGTCAGCGAAGGATCCCACCTTCACTGCCTCAAGGCCAGTGTCCTGGAGCGTGAGACTTTGGGTCGGGGACACAAGTGGGATGGAAGACTAGTACCGCGTTAAGGCAGTCTCACCTGCTATGCTTAACAGGGGCCTCATGGAACGATCGGAAGGGATAGACAAAGAAAAGATAAGATTCTTTATTACTGTCCAGAAAGGTTTCTCTGCTGCTTGACCTAGCCTTTCCAAGCTACAGCTATTTGTTTCGCTCTGTTTCTTTCATCTACGTCCAATTCGCTGTCTGTATCAGCCCTTGTTTGGAGCCATTTCTGATAAGCCTTCTTTTTAAGTTTACAAGCTGCTCTCACTTAATCATTCCACCAAGAAGTTCGCTTTTCCGCTTCTTTACACACAGTTGTTCTTAGGCATTGCCTTGCTGTTTCTACCACAGCATCCCTGTATGCCACCCATTCTCTTTCTATATCCTGAACCTGCTTACTGTCCACTTTTCGGAACTTCTCACTAATCATATCCATGTACTTCTGTCTAATTTCCGCGTTTTGGAGATTTTCTACCATTATTCGTTTGCAGACAGATTTCACTTTCTCTATCTTAGGCCCAGAAATACTTAGTTCACTACATCATCTGTATAATCGAATAATCCCCGAAAAACCCGTACATTCCTAACAGATTTCCTGAATTCGAAGTCAGTTAAGATATAGTCTATTATGGATCTGGTACCCCTACCCTCCATGTGTAGCGGTGAATTGACTTATGGTCGAAGAATATATTCGTAACTGCTAAAGTCATACTCGCACAGAAGTCCAGCAAATGCTTCCCATTCCCATTTACCAATCACCCTTTTGTATCTTTCAGTTCTATTTCCAACTCTCGCATTGAAATCACCCATTAGCGCTATTCTATCCTTGCTGTTGATCCTGACTACTATGTCACTCAATGCTTCATAAAACTTGTGAATTTCATCCTCATCTGCACCGTCACATGGTGAATACAATGAGACACTTCTCGTCTTAATTCCTCCAACTACCAAAGCTTCCCACATCATTCGCTCATTTACGTAGCCTACCTAACAGAAACTATGTTGCGTGCAATAGTATCCATGATGAACAACCCTACCCCAGACTCTGCCCTTCACTTTTTAACACCCGTTAAGTACACTTTACAATCTCTTCTCTCTTCCTCGTCATTTCCCATTACCCGAATATCACTTACTCCTAGCACATCCAGAAACATCCTCTTTACTGACTCAGCCAGTTCTACCATCTTTCTTTTTTGCTAGTGGCTTTACGTCCCACCGACACAGAAAGGTCTTGTGGCGACGATTTGATAGGATAGGCCTAGGAGTGGGAAGGAAGCAGCCGTGGCCTTAATTTAGGAACAGCCCCAGCATTTTCCTGGTGTGAAAATGGGAAAATACGGAAAACCACCTTTAGGGCTGCTGACAGTGGGGTTCGAACCCACTATCTCTCTGATGCAAGCTCATAGCTGCGCGCCCCTAACCGCACGGCCAACTTGTCTGGACCATCAAATTCCATTTCGTTCGCCAAGTTGTTTCCAAGGAGTCCCTCGCCTGTCATATGAGAGTGGGACACCGTTACTCCCATGGGTCCGAGGCTTACTTAAAAGTTTCTGAGCTCGGTAAATTCATGAAGCAGGATGTTACCCTACTTACACCAAGTGAGGATCTCTTCTCTAACCGGTTAGGACCCACCGATGTATTGTATAGTCCTAGCCGCCTCAGCACAAGGAGGGCCATAACTCCGAATATGTCCGAGATGCCCATTCCCGTTCCGAAGCAACTGATATCCGGACTATCAGGACCACTTACTAGGCCACTCATTTTTCTGCAAATTTTGAGCAGGCTCTAGTCAAATTTCCAAGGGGAAGGAATGAGAGTAAAACTAGGTCACGTTTGTCCAATGTTGCTTTGGAATTAGGGTGGAAGATGTCATCCTAAATTCAGGAAGAAGGGCAGTTTTATTTCGTACTATTATTTTCTTAAAGGCTGATTTTCATAATTCTTGGCTGTTCTTCCTATGTCATAGAATGCGTCGTCCACTCACCTCACTCTCCTCCGTCTCTTTCCCACACACTTTCTATCACTGCCTTTCGGACCTCGCTCTCAGTCCTGACAGCTCGGGCCTGCTCTCTGGTAATGGTCTGGGCTGAGGGGTAAACTTGGGAACATAGGTCGGGTATTACTTGGCCCCTTGCTGAGTCTGACATTGTTTCCACTTACTTTCACCAGGATCCTCACTTTCAACTTTCCTATCCGACTTCCCTTGTGCGATTCCCCTGTGGGTGGGGGCGGTAGAATACATCCAGAGTATCCCCTGCCTATCGTACGAGGAGACTAAAAGGAGCCCCATGGACTCTTAACTTGGGAGTGTGAGTTGGCGACCACGGATCCCTTAGCTGAGTCCTGGCAATGCTTCCACTTAATTTTACCAGGCTCTTCACTTTCATCTATCCTATCCGATCTCCCTTGGTCAACTCTTGTTCTTTTCTGACCCCTACTCTATTAGAGCATTCGAGGCCTACGGAGTCTTTCATTTTCACGCCCTTGGTGGCCCTTTTCTTCCTTTGGGCTATAGTTTCGTTTTTCGAAGTGTCAGACACTTTTCTCTGATTACTGTTAATAAAGAGTGGCTACCAAATTGTACTTTCTTTGAAAAAACTACCACCACCACCTTCCCTTAGGCAGAGAGTCTTTCATTTGCATGCCTTTACGGCTCTGTCTTTCTGGGTCGGACCTTTTCAACTTTTCGTCTGATGAGTGTTAAGAAAAGATGGTTACCCAGTTTTACTTCTTCTTAATTGCGTTCAAAATGATGGCTATTAGACACAATGTATGCTACCACTCCTTCAAGCAAAGATCGCTGCACATGACGTAGCACTTTAGGATAAATATCCGTACTGGCTGTTCCGATACGGCGTTTCATGTCGTCCGGTGTGGACGGTATATCCTTCCAGATAATAAAATATAGTTTAGTACTCCCTTGGTTGAAGTGGAAGAAGATGTAAACAGTGGACCCAGTATAATAATATGGAAATTAGCACGATCCACGAGGACTGTAGCCTCGTGTTCTACAGGAGATCTAAAATAGACATCACGAAACTGACAAAGAAATATTTACAATTAAGTATGCTGAATGGACACAATCTTTCTGACAGCTTGACGATTGAGCTAAGAAAGTAATAACCCAGATGGCGGTGCCTAGAGCTCTGGCGAAATGATCAACCTCCTTTCGTTATCCTAATTTAGTGGCAATGACAGTGCATTTGTTTGAAGGACCAGATAAAGTAACGGAACCAGTCACAGAGAACTCCCAAGAACGTAGACGATAATGATTATTTACGATGCGTTAAAGAGAACAAATTTACATTTGAGAGTTCAGGTTTAACATAAATCAGTATATAAATATAAATGTATCAACCACTTGTGGAGGAGATTTATATCCGTACAGTGTATAAAATAAGTTTTATGTGCTTGTAATTCTGAGTGTGCATCCAGTTCTTACTATCATCTGACCCCACAGAGCAGAAAAAAAGATTGTCCAGTTTTTCCTGTCTCTTAGAATTAAGTCAGTTTGATTTTGCAGTGAATATACTGCTGTCCTTGGTTTATTCAGTAATTTCAAAATTACTGTAAGGAGAATGTTAGAAGAATCGAACATACAGGACAGGTAAATGAAGGACTGTATATGAACTCATTACCAGGAAGAAATAAAGAACGAAAGAAAAATAAAATAGAAACGGAAAATGGCATTTATGATAGATAACTGGAGAAGATCGTAGAATACCAATATAGTTGGTCCGTTATTGGACATTATATACATTTTTCAGTTAACTCATTCCTGGTTGCCAGCGATTCGCCCTACTGTGCTAAGTTGGGCTCACCAGTGGGTAAATAGCACACCTACCAAGACGCATGGCTAGTGCATACCGTGCACTATGAGAGACTTTGTCTCATTTTCAAATTTATAATGTCCAATGACGGACCAACTATATTGGTGTTATAAATTTACTCATTTGGAACAAATATTAAAGGTTCCCTATGGAAATCGACATCTTGGAGATCGTAGATGCTAGCATGACTGAAGTCTAGAGCAAGGGTTAACATTTTTTTTTTTTTTTTGCTAGTTGCTTTACGTCGCACCGACACAGATAGGTCTTACGGCGACGATGGGACAGGGAAGGGCTAGGAGTGGGAAGGAAGCGGCCGTGGCCTTAATTAAGGTACATCCCCAGCATTGGCTTGGTGTGAAAATAGGAAACCACGGAAAACCATTTTCAGGGCTGCCGACAGTGGGGTTCGAACCTACTATCTCCCGAATACTGGATACTGGCCGCACTTAAGCGACTGCAGCTATCGAGCTCGGTGGTTAACATTTAACGCTACATTTTACCGTGAGTACACCTAAACAAGATTAATCATTTTTGTAGCGGGGGCATGTTCACTGAGTGATATCGTTACTGACAGCCGCAGTTCGAATGTCAGTCAATGCATGTAGGATTTTTGAAATTAAAAATTAAGTCCCCATGGCTTGGATTATAAGTTAAACTATCAATGTAAGTCGAATTTTTGGAACGGAATGTCACGTCCCTGTAGTTTTAATTCCGTGTTAAACTGGAGGTGTAATTCGGTGATCACCATCTCAACAGTCACGTAAAACTACAAGCTTGATTCCTATTATTTCGTCACTTTTTAGTTGCACGACGCACGCTTTTGAGCCAATCTTGCGTGAACAGAGCTGGTAGTTAACTTAAGACGAATTTGCTTTATGGACTACTTCTCTGACAACTTTCCCTTACAGGTGAAATATTCGGGTTGTACCATACAGATTTGAATGAAATTTGGGTGAATGATCAATTAATATTATCTTATTTTTAATGGTAATAATCATTTTACTGTAAAATCAATGGCAGTTTGTCCACCTCTATTGCGTAAACTCCACTATTAGCTACCATCCTCGAAGGCCCCCGTTCAATTCCCGGTATTATCAGTGATTTATGAATGGTAGGAGGGCTGCAACCCACCTCGAGTTTAAAAATGGTATTACAATAAATTGCTGAAAAATGTCTGGATGATTTGGAGTAGTTAGTTGATGACGTAGAGTGAATTTTTTGTATCCACTTTAGAAATATACTGTTTAAAGCTATATTATGCTTTGTACCGAAAATGAGATTTTGCCAATACGAACAGAATTTCACAAACTTATCTTACCAACACGTACAGTGTCCGACTCCTTAGCTTAACGATCAACGTTGAGGCCTGCGATTTAGAGGGTCAAGCGTTCGATTCCCGGCCAGGTTGGGTATTTTACTCGTGTCTCATACAGTATATCTTCTGGATCGGGGGCTCGGTATTTGTGTTTGTCCTAACATTCCTCTCTTCATATTCAGACAACACAGAACATTACAAACCACCACAAAACACGCAATAATGATTACATTCCTCCATACCGGGTTAGCGTCAGGAAGGGCATCTGGCTGTAAAACAAGACTAAATTCACATGTGCGAAATAGTTCGCACCCACGACTGCATAAGAAGGGGGAAAAGTGGTAGTAGAAGAAGAAGAGGAGAAGATTTTACTAGCACGTACAGTAAATGAATATATCAAATATTAGGGTTTTAATACTTCTGAATCGTTTATAATGGAAGCCAAAATATAATGTAATACGAAATCTTGGTCATCTATGTAATGCCGGCAGGAGTGCAGGAACTGATCACCCTGCCAAGTCTCATTGCAATTGATGCCCGCGATGTACCAAGTTCCATTTAAAATATTTTGCAGCTGAATGGCTATAAGCGTTAAGTTTATGGCGTCTTAATTGATCATCCTGCCAACTGTCATTGCAATAGGTCAGGTCGAATCCAAACAGTATCTTTATTAGCACGTTTCTGTATCCAGTAGATGGATTAAGTTTATCAGTATTTAGTAATTCTGTTCGGTACGTAATACCATGTACACATATGCACATCACAGTATTATAACATCAGTGTAATTTTGAAGGACATAGGGCCCTAAAACATGATATTTATACAGTACAAATTTTTCCCCAAGAACAGAGTTGAAGATGTGGATAAAATTTCGCACAAAATATGGCATTCGATGGATCAATTAATTTTTGAAAGTTACAGTATTTCAAATGTTGTCACTAACTCATTTAAAAGATATAATATACCAGCTTGGTGCAGTCCTTGCATGGGAAGATCCTCTGGCGAGGGTAGGGGGCATCTGCCGTGTATGGGAAACTGTGTATTATTGTGGTGTGTGAGGCATGTGAGCTGCAGGGATGTTGGGGACACCTATTCCCAGAGCTAGGGAAATTATTAACCATTTAAGGTTAAAATCTCAGACTTGACCGGGAATCGAACACGGAGCTGCCTGAACAGAAGGCGACTAAGTTGACCACTCAGCCAAGGAACCGGATGACAAGAGATAAATTCAATTGACAGAATCTGTTAATACGTCATATAACCATGCCTACATATTATGTAGTAAGTTTTTTGTCTCGATACCAGGCTGAGTGGCTCAGACGGTTAAAGCGCTGGTCTTCTGATCCCAACTTGGCAGGTCCGATCCTGGCTCAGTCTGGTGGTATTTGAAGGGGCTCAAATTCATCAGTCTCGTGTCAGTAGATTTACTGGCACGTAAAGGAACTTAAGGAACGAGACTAAATTCTGGCACCTCGGCGTCTCCGAAGACCATAAACGTAGTTAGTGAGACCTAAAAATCAACATTATTATTATTATTATTATTATTTTGTCTGAATGAAATGGAATGGTGAATTTTTTCCTGAGGGTGATGAAGCGGGCCATCTCCTACAGGTTGGACTGCAGTTTACTGAAAAGGTGATTTGGACCACAGAATACAAAAAATAACAAAACATTTATAGATTCGGAAGTGATTTTGCTTTGACTAGGCCTTAAAATCGTTCCTCCTCCCATCTCTTCTTGGTATCGTAGTTTTACTGAAATTGGAAGACCTCTGCACTTAAGAAAGTAACACTGTGTTATTATCATCACCATCTTTGTCATATTCAAGCATCCGAAAACATGATTTCTCTGCATAAAGTAATAAATTATATTTCATTTGAAATTGCAAACAAACAAACAAACAAACTAACTAACTAACTCCATGGCTCTATAGCCCTAATGGACCTTGGCTTTCCAACTGAATATTTTCTAATCTGTTCTTCTAATATCACATACACACGCGCGCGCGCGCGCGCGCGTGCGCGCACGCATCAAAAGAGAATGGATGATTGAGGGAGGACATGGGGCCTACAAATACAACTCGACAACACCTTCGAAGTAGCAGTTCAAAAAAGATTCTTAAGATAATTTTAGCATCCTCTTTGTCTTATTTATGACCTTAAATTTAACTTCAAGCTTTCCAATCTGTCAAACACACAATTTCAAAATAAAAATTATAACACTATAACATACCTGAAAAAAAAATGAGTGTGTGTTTGACAGACTGGAAAGCCGTGAGTTACATTTAAATAAGTCGACACTGGAAAATATGGCTTCCTTCTTAACAAATTATTTATGACTCATGCATATTTAAATATATTTTCAGAACATTATTTATGCAAATGACGAAATCTAGTTTTATCGTTCACTCGTTTCCACCCTCTCATTGTCCGTCCTGTTGTTGGTTGGTTTCATTTGTACAACAATCCAGTTATGCCATTGTCCGTTCTGTTGTTGGTTGGTTTCATTTGTATAACAATCCAGTTATGCCATTGTTCTCTGAAGTATGTCAGAGATCGATCACACACCTTGCGTCATGGCTCAACAACTCCACATGACCGCTATTCTCAACATTGGAAACTATAAACCTATGAATATAGTACGTAGTTTCCATCATCATCATCATCATCATCATCATCATCATCATCATCATCATCATCATTATCAATATTAATTAGTAACGACAGAAACAACCGACGGAGGTATCAATAATTATGTTTTACTTTTGATGCAGTGACCACTTCTTCTCATTTGAGGAGTGTCTGTTTAAAGGGTGCTTTTTCCACTTCAAAAAATTAAACATTTTTTCGTCGACATTTATTACAGTAGTTGAATATTGTCGATTGCCATGAGCAATTCAGACCAGGAAGATGTAATTCCTTAAAATTTGTACCAAACCTGTTCATGGGTACGTTCAATGTGCCTTTTTTTTTTTTTTTACGTTTCTTGTGCTTTTCCCAGAACTTTCTTTAAGGTGAAAGAGCACAGTTTGATGGTGCTATTTGAAGTTCCAATCAGTCCCCGGGCATCTGACAAAACGGCAAGGCCTACCTATAGAACTTACGCATACATCCGCGATTTTGTCTTGCTACTACATGCTAGCGCTGCTGTTAGAATACAATACCTTTTCATAACTTACCGAGGACGTACACAGTTCTGGCTTCTTTATCACAAAACGATCCATCTTCAAAAATGTCACTGCTGGGCTGAGTGGCTCAGACGGTTAAGGCGCTGGCCTTCTGACCCCAACTTGGCAGGTTCGATCCTGGCTCAGTCCGGTGGTATTTGAAGGTGCTCAAATACGTCAGCCTCGTGTCAGTAGATTTACTGGCCCGTAAAAGAACTCCTGCGGGACTAAATTCCGGCACCTCGGCGTCTCTGAAAACCGTAAAAGAATAGTTAGTGGGACGTAAAACAAATAACATTAAAAAATGTCACTAATATGGCACAAAATGAACTAACGTGCAGCTCACAATCCCGTCAGAGTCTTCCCAACACTGCAAGTTAAATACAGCATATCTCTCGAGCACGGTACAACCCGACAATCGCTACCACGTGACATTTTTTTTCTTTTTTTCCAGAAACCGAGTTTATACAAAAGCTGACACGATGTTGTAAGCTTGCAACTGTTTCCGGCCGTGGCCCCCATTATCTCGGTGGTCACGTTCCGCCCCCCCTTAGAGAGTAATCCCTTTCTTATTGCCCTTCTCATATTTTGACATTTGTCAACACACGAATATATTACTAATACTGTATTGAGACTTCTACAGGGGAATATCCCCGCGCATCACAACGCTAAGTGGTTTCCTTCCATTTAAGTTCCTTCAAGCAGTGCAGGAATGGGGAATTATGTATCGCCTACTGAGCCTTGCTAGTAGATTCGTTGTCGCTACGTTAATTTAACATTTCGACCTAAGTTCTTAATTTGTTCATACCGTACGTAAAACAACGGCTAATCCTCGCTCTAGTTTCAGGAAATCTTCTGGGGGGAGGGTGTCTCCCCTACCCCCCCACCCCCGGCTATGCCAGTGCATCTTGTATTTGACAGCTGTTTATTTTACCTCATGCGTCCGAGTTAGCCCCGTTCCAGCCCTCAGTGAAGAATTAAAATACCTCGTCTGACTGAGAATGGAATCTAAGGCCTCCGCAGAAGAGGAAGAGAGGCTATACTCACATATTATTAAATTAGAAATACAGTCGTCTACCTCTGTGATATAGTGGTTAGTGTGATTAGCTGCCACCACTGAGGTCCGGGTTCGATTTCCACCACAACCAGCCTCGAAGTGCATTTCCCGCCCAGGCGAAATACCGGGATGGTACCTAACTTAAGCCATGGCCGTTTCCTCTCCTCTTCCTTTCCTACCCCTTCCAATCTTCCCTTCCCTAACAATGTTCTTGTTCAGCACAGCAGATGAGACCATCTGGTCGAAGTACTTGTCCTCCTCCCCAGTTGTATTCCGAACGAAATATCTGACGTTCCAGGACACAGCTTTTGAGGCGGTAAAGGTGGGATCCCTCGCTGAGTCCGGGGAAGAAACCAAACCTGGACTGCAAAATGACAAAAAGAATAGGAGAGGGATACAGTCGAACTTCGATATCTCGAAATGCTTGCGGAGGCTGGAAATACTTCGACATAAAAATTTCGAGGTATAGAAAAACATGTATACAAGGCCTTCTCCGGCCTCAGAAACACAAAGTCAGCCGTAGAGTTATTTATTTCCTAATTTTCGTTATCAGTGCTGCTATTTCCTTATACGCGTACAATTTCAATATTTTTTATATCTTTTTAAAAATCGGTGTCCGAGCTGAGTAGCTCGCACTGGCCTTCTGACGCCAACTTGACAGGTTCGATCGTGGCTCAGTCCGGTGGTGTTTGGAGGTGCTCAAATACGTGAGCCTCACGTCGACTGGCACATAAAATAACTCCTGTGGGACAAAATTCCGGAACCTCGGCGTCTCCGGAAAAGTAAAAGTAGTTATTGGACTTAAAGCAATTATTATTATTATTATTATTATTATTATTATTATTATTATTATTATTATTATTGAAATATCCTTTGAGGTAACCACAAATTTGAATAACAGAAGATTGAGTTATGGAAAATATAAAAAACACAGTGGGGGGAAAATATTCCTTCGAGAGTGGTGGTGGTGATTATTGTTTTCATGCTGTTGATGATGATGCTGATGATGATTGTTGTTGTTTACTTACAAGTTTTACAAGTTGTTTTACGTCCCACCGACACAGATAGGTCTTATGGCGACGATGGGACAAGGAAGGGCTGAGAGTGGGAAGGAAGCGTCCGTGGCCTTAAGTAAGGCGTCAAAATGGAAAACCACGGAAAACCATCTTCAGGGCTGCCGACAGTGAGGTTCGAACCCACTATCCCCCGAATACTGGATACTGGCCGCATTTAAGCGACTGCAGCTGTCGAGCTCGGTTGCTGTTGTTTAAAGGAGCCTAACAGCTAGGTCATTGGTCCCTAATGGCACGAGGTGCGGCGAAATGAAAATTAAAAACTTCAAAATGTATCCTCTGACTAGAATCTACAACGAACGATAATGAAAAAGTGATAGTGAAACATAAACAGTCAGTGGATCAAATTCGCAATGCCTTCACTAGTGGGATGATGCTTATTATCCAAATGGGTCCAAAATCCAGGTTACCGGCCCCCACAATGGTACTAATCACTAGCAAAGCAGAATCATGGTCTTCCTCCTGGAGTTGTACTAATCATAGGTAACGTAGACTCATGGCGTTTCTCGCATGGTAGTACTTTATTTTTTGCCTTTTTGCTTTACGTCGCACCGACACAGATAGGTCTTATGGCGACAATGGGACGGGAAAGGCCTAGGAATCGGAAGGAAGCGGCCGTGGCCTTAATTAAGGTACAGCCCCAGCATTTAGCTGGTGTGAAAATTGGAAACCACGGAAAACAATCTTCAGGGCTGCCGACAGTGGGGTTCGAACCTACTATCTCCCGGATGCGCATGGTAGTACTAATTACAGGTATTGTAGACCCATGGTACGTTACACATAACACACAGATGACACAAACCAATGGTTTTCGCACATAAGCGTACTACTCACAAGCAACGCAGATCTATGGAGTTTCGCACATAGTGGGAATAATCACAGACCACGTATACTCATGGTGTTGTTCACATAGTGGTATAAATCATAGCAATGTACATCCACGGTGTATCACACATTATGGCACCACCCACAGGCAACACAGATCTATGGTGGTTTTCATATAATGGTACTACTCCAATATTAACCCTCCCCGGTTGACACTAATCACAGACCGAGCTGGTAGTAGCTCCTTAGGTAGTAGTGATCGTTGCTCTAAAAGGGAGCACAACAAGGCACATGTAGTGGCACTAATGGCAAGTAACGTCGACCCGTGGCTTTCCTCACGTAATGGTACTAATCACAAGTAGTCTCATGGTTCTAATGTCATCATCGCTTAGTCACCCCTTTTAGTTGCTTCTTACGACATGCAGAGGATACCGTGGGTGTATTCTTTGTCGGCGTCCCCCACCCACAGCGGGTAGAAAGAGAGAGAAAGGATAAAGAAGGATGCGACACTTCGAAGTACAGAACAAAGAAAGGTAAGGGCCATGAACGGCGTGAGCATGAAAGACTCCCTAGGCATCCAATGCTCTAATACCGTCGAGGTCGGATAAAAAGAGTTGACCAAGGGAGGTCGGACAGGATAGCCTGGCACAAATAAGTTGAAGCAGTGCCAGGACTCAGCTATAGGCCCCGTGGTCGCAAACACACGCTCCCAAGTTGGGAGCCCCTGGGGCCCCTTCTAGTAGCCTCTTACGACAGGCAGAGGATACCATGGGTGTATTCTTCGTCTGCGTACCCTCCACACAGGACGTGTTTATAGTGTTGATTTTTCTTGCTAGTGGCTTTACGTCGCACCGACACAGATAGGTCTTTTGGTGACGATGGAATAGGAAAGGCCTAGGAGTTGGAAGGAAGCGGCCGTGGCCTTAATTAAGGTACAGCCCCAGCATTTGCCTGGTGTGAAAAAGGGAAACCACGGAAAACCATCTTCAGGGCTGCCGACAGTGGGATTCGAACCCACTATGCAAGCTTACAGCTGTGCGCCCCTAACCGCACGGCCAACTCGTCGGGTGATTATTGTTTGAAGAGGAAGTACAACTTGGCAACCCTCCTCTATTAACAATAAACAGGGGGAACAATGGTAGGGGTTCGACACTTCGATAAATGAAGGTATCGACCAAAGAAAGGCATGAAAATTAAAGACTCCCTAGGTTTCGCAAAAATAATACCGCCGGGATCGGAAAACGACAAGAGTTGACCAAGGAAGGTAGGACAGGATAGATGAAAGTGAGCAGCCTGGCACAATAAAGTGGAAGCAATGCCAGAACTACGATAAGGGCCCCATGATCGCCAAACCATGCTCCTAAGTTAAGACCCCCTGGGGCCCCTTTTAGTCGTCTCTTACAACAGGCAGGGGATGCCGTGGGTGTTATTCTACCACTACCATCCTTCGAGATATCGAAAATTTGATTTACAGAAGTTTGTCTGTAGATCTTCCGCATTTCCTCCCTAATTTAGCGGACAATTGTACCTTAAGTCACATATAGCATCAGTTTTTTGGGTCAAAAAAGGACCTTACCAAAATACGAGTCCCTTGAGAACATAAATGCAATGTCGGCTCGTGTCGTCGTTATACTGTATGTGGGCAACAATAACAACAAGAGCTAGTCGTATAAAGGAACGCGCAACCTATCTGATTTCGTCGTATTATGGAGTTAACATTGTACACTACTCGTAAGCGATGTTGGTTAAACTACGTAGTAACAAAAGAAATAGACGATCTGAGTGAGAATAAACCAAGGCCAGGGTCAAGTTCATAGTGCAAAGGAACATTATGTATTACCTCACGTATGGGATAGTTTGTCACCGGTGAATGGCGTTGAAGCTGAATTGCCTTTCTCTGACAAAATAGAACAAACGAAACTGGGCCTTGAAGTGTCTAAACCGGAACATCGAAAGACGTCAAGAATTCTGGGAGAAAGCACATCTGGTAGAGGAAGGTTCTACTCTGTGACCTTCGGACAATTAAACAAGATCTCTGTGGCCTACTTGACTGGAAGCGAAAAGGGTAACTACTTTCCTAAATGCAGTTAAAAGCTGCCAAAGAAAACTGTCAGCTTTTATAGATGAGCACTTGTTCAAAGTGGTGGCGGTAATTTTTGTCTTAAGGGGAAGTAGAACCTGATAATCACGTCCGGCTCCTTGACTAAATGGGCACCATTTTTAATTTCTCTTTAACACGGACCCGTTGGCTTTGTTCTGGATGTACTGCAGCCTGGAGGCTAATTGTACAAATGGGCAGATTACTGGCGTTCGGTTAAAAGGGCCCCAAGTTCGGGCCAGGTATTTTAACTGTCTATACTTACTACCTTTCAATCGGTAACCGAGTGTTAGTGTACGTCTCAGTACATTTGTCTTTATCTGCATACAACATATCAAACTACCAACCACCCCAGAAACACGTCTTAATGAACACTCCCCTGAGCATGGGGTGGCGTCAGGACGAACATCCGGTCGAAAAACAGGGGCAAATCCATATCAAGTGCCGACCCCAGTATTTAGAGAAGAGAAGACAACTTTATAACCACCCCTTCTTAACTCTGATCAGAAGAACGTATAGGCCTAATCGAGTTTTGACCCGTCGAACAATTAAGGTATCGGCAAAAGGAATGGAAATACCACGAAGGGCACGAAAATAAACCTTTCCTTCGGCCTCGTGAGCCTAGTATTTTTGAGGTTGGAGGAGAGCAAAAACTGGCAAATGGAGTCCGGATAGAAAAGATGAACGTGAAGCGGCTGGCACAAGTAAGTGGAATCAATGCCAGACTCACCTAGAGGGTCTGTGGTCGTCAAGCCACTGTTTTTCTATTTGAAGGGCCGTGTAGGTTTGCCCTTACATGCACGTCTTACGATAGATATGTTTTTAGAAGACGGGAGAGCCATCGCCGATTCTTTGGCTGTTCCCCCTCTTAGTAGGCCCTTACGGCATGGAGGGGGTCCTTTGACTCCATCCACATCGAAAGGAAATTGAGTGTATTCACAATAGAATGATAATTCTCATGAATTGTGAGAAAATGAAAGGCATTCTAGATCTCGTAAATATAACAAAAAACAAAGCAAACCCCATAGCGCTACACCTGGAGGGCCTTGGCCTACCAAGCGACCGCTGCTCGTGTCGTGCGGTCAGCACAGCGAATCCTCCCGGCCGTTATTCTTGGCTTTCTAGACCGGGGCCGCCATCTCACAGTCAGATAGCTTCTCAGTTGTAATCATATAGGCTGAGTGGACCTTGAACCAGTCCTCAGATCTAGGTGAAATTTCCTGACTTGGCCGGAGATGGAACCCAGGGCCTCCACGGATGAGGAAGGCACGCTACCCCCACACCGCGGGGCCGACCTTAAATTTATTATTATTATTATTATTATTATTATTATTATTATTATTATTATTATTATTTATTCGTTATTCCCAACTAAGGAGCGCGACTGAACTTTTTTAGCCGATATTGTTGTCTTTTTCTTCTCCCAAAATCTCTTCATCTTCTCGCTGTGGCTTTTATTGCGATCTTCTGACGCGGTTTTGTTGGTGGGAGTGCTGCATGATGTTTACAGCGGTGATGGTCGACTAATTTTCTGGACTTAGATCTGTCTAACACAATGTCATTTGTGATGCGTACTTCCCGAAGATCTTTTCCAACTTCGCTCAGCTAGTTGTTTTACTTTCATTGACAGGGCTAGGTTCATAATTCTTTTGATCAATCTCTGATTACTCATTCTGAAAATATCATTTGTATTATTAATTATTAAACTAGCAGTTTCTCGCTGGCTCCACCCGCAATGTACAAAGTATGGTGTTGTTCGTTACTATCCTCACGCATGTATTTAAAAGTTTCGAGTTAATGAAATACAGCACATGATCTGCTTTGGTAATAGAATGTAATATTATGTTAACAAAACACTTGAAAATACATCACACAAATAAATTGAATTAAACGTTCCTTGGAACAACACTAGGCGCCGAACTGTTAAAAACCGAGCTCGATAGCTGCAGTCGCTTAAGTGCGGTCAGTATCCAGTGTTCGGGAGATAGTAGGTTCGAACCCCACTGTCGGCAGCCCTGAAGATGGTTTTCCGTGGTTTCTCATTTTAACACCAGACAAATGCTGGGGCTGTACCTTAATTAAGGCCACGGTCGCTTCCTTCCCACTCCTAGCCCTTCCCTGTCCCATCGTCGCCATAAGACCTATCTGTGTCGGCGCGACGTAAAACAACTAGCAAAAAAGAACTGTTAAAATGTCCTTCAAAGATCTTCGTCGTGGAGACAAATGTACTCATAACATTTCTCAGAATCTACCAATTTAAGTAGTTATTACCTGAAAAGAAAGCGCTTGATCCACTGAGTGTTTTTAGACCAAAACAAACTGCGTACCTCAATTAGAACGAAAGATATGATTGCTTCAATGAGAAAACTGTTGAAGAAATGAGACGTCAAATTGAATGTGCACTCATAACTTTCCTCAGAATCCACCAATTTGAATAGTTAAGAGTTTAAATGAAAGAGCTTGATCCACTGAGTGTTCTTAGGCCAAAACGAACTCCTTAACTCAATCAAAACCAAAGATATGTTTGCTTCAAAGAGAAAAAATTGAAAATCAAATAATTTGAAGAAGGCGGAAGTTAAGTGATTTATAGTACGTGATGACAAATCTGTGCATGAATACCTTTCAGTTAAAAAAAAGATTGAAGGAAATCGACCGGATAGAATGGCCGGACTGACTGACTTTAGTTTTCATATTTTTTTTAAATATATAGATTATTATTAACCACCGTGTGGTGTAGTGATAACGTGCCTGTCTCTTGTTCCAAGGCCCTAAATTTTTTTCCCGGCAAACTTAAGGATTTTAATTCTGGACTAAGGAATAGAACGGCGTTCCCTTGATTCGAGATTTTATCAAGCTCTTAGTTACAGGACAAAAGCGTACAGTGAGAAGATGACGCTACTGTCCAAGTATACATAGGCGAATACTGGTTTTCATGGTAACAGTGGTGTCTGAAAATTGATAACGCTAATTCCAGACAGACCCCCAGCCCATCGTAGTTATGTACATAGGCGAATACTGGTTTTCACGGTAACAGTGGTGTCTGAAAATTGATAACGCTAATTCCAGACAGATCCCCAGCCCATAGTAGTTATGTTAAAAGAGTTCCCAGATCCCACAAGGCTAACACCACCGGATCCGAAAGAAAGCAAGAGTTCTATCTATTTCTAGTTTTCATTCCCCTCCCTGAAGGGGAGGGGCGGGCCACCCTGAAGGTAACGCCTTCACTCTGGCCAGGAGTTTCGGCCGGATGGAGAAGGAGTGATGGTATGGGGAGGAGGGTAGTTTGATGTATGGAGTTAGAAGGTGTGTGCGAATGGTATTTTATTATCGGGGATGTGTGCAAGGATTATATATAATGGGAAAGGAAGGTGGGTAAAGGAAGGGCTTTTCGTTGTGAGGGAGGGCATATATATGTATTTTTTGTGGGGGAGGGCATATATATATTGTATTTATTTATTTTTTTGTACATTGATATTTAAATACGGTTTACAGTTTGACAGTACTTGGGATATTAACATAAATTAATGAGTTTTATCTTTAAAGTCATGTATGAAGTTCCAAAGTTTAACACAGTACTGATTAGAAATTTTCCGTTGATTCCTTCGCCATGATGATCTCTTCTGAAGATAGAGGGCCAATATGTGAAGAGTAACATTAATTTCGTGATGCACTCACAAGACGACATTTAACAGGATGTAAGTGGATTCAGTGATTAAAAATATTGGGGAGGATACGATGCTAGGATGTGGATGCAGGAGCTGAGGGGGCTGGGGATGTGTTTAGACAAGGGTTTCTAACGGAGTAAAGTGGAAGTGCGAATTTAGGCCGGAATGGGTGGTAAGAAAATGAAGATTGAATGTTTCGTTTGCTGTGGCTTATACGTGAGTGAGGACTAAGGGACGGTTGTAGGGATGGATATTTAGTAATGAAATGGTGACAAAACGAATTAGATCCTCTACTGTAGGTACTTGGAAGAGGGAACGGCTAGGTGACGTAGGTGGATCAATGGTTCTGATAGGGGCTATGAGTTCTGGTTGATTTCGAGGTGGTGCAGGGCGGCGACGGCAACGGCGAGAATACACTGGGCGATTACCTCCACAGGTATGGCAATGCGGGGGTTGATGCGTGTTGGGGCACCGGGGTGTAAAGTGATCTTGATTGCAATGTCCACATTTAGGAGTCTTGGCGATGCACTGAATGGTGATATGATTATTGTAGATGAGACAGCGCTCACACCGGGTGCCTTGTGGTGGTGGGGCACGAGATGGTTCCACTTTATGGTGGTGCCTATGTATAGAGACCCCGCTGGCCAAAATACGGTCGACAGCTTCGAGCGATGGCAGAAGAATTCTCACCATATAGGTGGGACCCGTGGAGTTCTTGTTTCTGAATGCCTTCTTGACTTGGATGCCTTCCGCGTGAAGTTCGGAGATTATTGTTTCTTCCGTAATTGAGGGGTCAACACCTCGTATTACACAGCTGAGAAGGCGGTAGCGTGGTGGGGACGGGGGAGTTTTGATGGGTTGAGGAGAGAGGAGTTGAAAAGGGGTAGTTAATCCAAGTTGATGAGCTCCTATTGCAGTGGTGAGTTGAGTGGCCGCGATGTCCCCATTAACTTGAATGATGACTCCAGTTGTTGTTCGTCGGATGTCCGCTATATCCTCACGGCGCATATTAAATCTGAGCAGGGTGGAGAAAATAGCGCTGGGAGACTGGAACTTGGGGGCAGGATTTGAGAGTAGAAATGAATGCGTTCCTGAGGGGGTAGGTTGAAGCAAACGGGAATAAACGATGGGACGTTTTGTACCGGATATGGATGAAAGATCGAGTGTAGAGGGGGTAGTGTTGGTGGGTGGAAAATTGGCAGAAATGGGCTGATTGGTGGCGGCCATGGACTGCGGAGGCGCACTTGTATTGTCTGTCGATGGTGCAGGGTTCGGGTTCAGAGCAAGGCGTCGTGGGGCCTCCTCTTTCTCCGGAGCAGACTGTGGAGGAAACCTCTTAAACTGGAAGTGAACTGTAGTGTTGTCCCCCAGCGAAGCTGTTGTCGTGGGAAGAAATCTGGCCTGGTAGTCAAGGGCGGCAAAACTAGACAGTACGGCTGAGTGGTAAGCTGCTGCAGCTGTTTGACTGAAGTCAGTGACGGTGGTGGTAGTGGCTGTCGTGGTCGTTGCTGTAGAGGTAGCTGGACGACAAGGTTGATAGCGATGCATAACGAAGAGTGGTGTTACGGTCGTCTGAGGAAGTGCAGTACGACTGACGATGAGCTCGCCCTGAGGTGATACCTCTCGAAATTTCTTCTGTCCACCTAGTCAGAACACTTTTTTAACAGGGAATGCCCTGCGTGCCTGAGTTACGGTGTAGAAAGACCGTTGGACGGCGAAGGATGAACAAGAGTTGACCGTGGAATGTAAGATAGGAAAGGTGAATGCGAGGAGACTGCGACATGTAAGTGGAAGAAATGTTCAAAGTAATACGATATCTCAGTAAAATGTGATAGATTTCTGTCACTGTCTAGAAAATTGGTACAAACATTCCTATTCCATTTGGTTTGGGTTAAAGGAGTAACAGTTTTGTCGACAATCCTGAGCAAGACGTAAGCCAGCACACTGGGCTCAATCGTCGTTGAGCCTCCAAATAACCCTTATTGTGACAAACTTGAGGGGTGAGATACTGACCCGCAGCACGTGTCACATAAAAAGAAAATTCGTTGATATAGCTCATGCAATACTGAACCTTAGATGACAGAACACTTCTCATTTCATAGCGGTTTTTCTAGGCGCAACGACGAAATGTCACACATTATACCATTTCCTGGGCTTAACGAACGAGGTGTGTCATGGAATCCAAAACGGGTTGGTCGTGTTGAAACTCTGGATGCCGCTCGATTTCCAAACTGATACTACGTTTGGTGTGATCAGAAACTGGACGGATGCTTATGTGACCTGGGCTAATAAATAAAAATAAATGAACTAGCAGATTACTTCAGCATATTTCTGACTCAGTGAAGTCTTGAAGGGAGAAGCAAAGCATCACAGGTTGATCCTCAGAAAATAAAGATACTGAAATACTGTATATGAGAGGATAAAATGCTAGAATCTATCATTAGTATTTAGATATTAATACAGTGACAGACTGAAGGGTAGCACGTTGAATATCTAAATCTGTAGGCAGCGTAAAGTAGACATTTGTAGATTCGAGCTCCGTCGGTATCCAGCTGGCCATTCTTGCTCTGTACTTAATATCTCTTCAGTTTGTGTTATATGACTAATCAGCCAACGAGCTGGAATTCTGAAAAGAATTCGACACTGGAAAATTATAGAACATCTTTTCTTACTGTTTAATTGAAAAATATTTACAGTATTCTCCTCGATTTCCTTCTACAGTATAGTACAGAAACAAGCCTATCGTGCAAGAACCAATTAGGACCTTGGTCTTATAGAGCGATTGCTGCCCACCCAAATAGCCTGCATACCGGAGTTTCACACGATCAGCTTGACGACGTCCTCAGTTGTACTGGTTAACTTTCTCTCATATCAGGCAGCTCCTCAACTGGTCTAGTCCCTTGTCGAGAATTAAACTCGAGTCCTGTGCCTCTGGGTAAGAGGCAGGCACGCTTCGCCCAAATAACGTTACTGGCTATCTTTATGATAAACCTTTCAACTATCAAATTTATTTTGTTGTAATGTTGCAGTTGTATTAATTATCTTCAGGTTAGTTAAACTAATGGTCTATGAAGTTCTCATTATCAAACTAAAATTACCGATTTATTTTGTTATAATGTTTCAGTTGTATTAATTATCTTCAGCTTAGTTAAACTAATGGTCTATGAAGTTCTCATTATCAAACTAAAATTACCAATTTATTTTGTTGCAATGTTTCAGTTGTATTCTTCAGGTTAGTTAAACTAATGGTCTGTGAAATTCTCATTATCAAACTAAAATTACCAATTTATTTTGTTATAATGTTTCAGTTGTATTAATTATCTTCAGGTTAGTTAAACTAATGGTCTATGAAGTTCTCATTATCAAACTAAAATTACCGCATTAAACGCTTATCTACACTGACTGACAGAGCAAATGCAACACCAAGAAGGAGTGGTCAGAACTTTATGCCAATTGCAGGGTAGACTGACGTCACTGAGGTATGCTCATGATGTGAAATGCGCCGCTATGCTGCGCACGTAGCGAACGATAAATGGGACACGGCGTTGGCGAATGGCCCACTTCGTACCGTGATTTCTCAGCCGACAGTCATTGTAGAACGTGTTGTCGTGTGCCACAGGACACGTGTATAGCTAAGAATGGCAGGCCGCCATCAACGGAGGCATTTCCAGCAGACAGACGACTTTACGAGGGGTATGGTGATCGGGCTGAGAAGGGCAGGTTGGTCGCTTCGTCAAATCGCAGCCGATACCCATAGGGATGTGTCCACGGTGCAGCGCCTGTGGCGAAGATGGTTGGCGCAGGGACATGTGGCACGTGCGAGGGGTCCAGGCGCAGCCCGAGTGACGTCAGCACGCGAGGATCGGCGCATCCGCCGCCAAGCGGTGGCAGCCCCGCACGCCACGTCAACCGCCATTCTTCGGCATGTGCAAGACACCCTGGCTGTTCCAATATCGACCAGAACAATTTCCCGTCGATTGATTGAAGGAGGCCTGCACTCCCGGCGTCCGCTCAGAAGACTACCATTGACTCCACAGCATAGACGTGCACGCCTGGCATGGTGCCGGGCTAGAGCGACTTGGATGAGGGAATGGCGGAACGTCGTGTTCTCCGATGAGTCACGCTTCTGTTCTGTCAGTGATAGTCACCGCAGACGAGTGTGGCGTCGGCGTGGAGAAAGGTCAAATCCGGCAGTAACTGTGGAACGCCCTACCGCTAGACAACGCGGCATCATGTTTTGGGGCGCTATTGCGTATGATTCCACGTCACCTCTAGTGCGTATTCAAGGCACGTTAAATGCCCACCGCTACGTGCAGCATGTGCTGCGGCCGGTGGCACTCTCGTACCTTCAGGGGCTGCCCAATGCTCTGTTTCAACAGGATAATGCCCGCCCACACACTGCTCGCATCTCCAACAGGCTCTACGAGGTGTACAGATGCTTCCGTGGCCAGCGTACTCTCCGGATCTCTCACGAATCGAACACGTGTGGGATCTCATTGGACGCCGTTTGCAAACTCTGCCCCAGCCTCGTACGGACGACCAACTGTGGCAAATGGTTGACAGAGAATGGAGAACCATCCCTCAGGACACCATCCGCACTCTTATTGACTCTGTACCTCGACGTGTTTCTGCGTGCATCGCCGCTCGCGGTGGTCCTACATCCTACTGAGTCGATGCCGTGCGCATTGTGTAACCTGCATATCGGTTTGAAATAAACATCAATTATTCGTCCGTGCCGTCTCTGTTTTTTCTCCAACTTTCATCCCTTTCGAACCACTCCTTCTTGGTGTTGCATTTGCTCTGTCAGTCAATGTAATAATGAAAGAGGATATCGTGGGTTTACGAATCGCTCTTTTGAATTTTTGACATTTTCATACTACCAAACTACTCTCCCGTTCTATTCTTATGTCGTACGAGGTCATTTGGTTACTGAATTTTTTAATTTTATTTTCTTGCTGAGTATCGATAGAGAGAAATTTCTTTCAGTTAAAATACATCAAGTAACGTAGTGTTTTGAACCACACTTAATAGTGATATACGTGGTGTTTGCAGTGAAAAGTAAATGGTAAAATACACTGAGTTTACACTAAGTCAATTTTATCGTTTTTCTTGAACTATGTATGTCAAGTAAAACACTTAAAATTATGTCAGTGACATATTTTGGCAGAACTGTCAGTTAAACTTGGTTAGCAACGAAAAGTATATCTTCAGCTACACAGCGCTATTCTAGATACTCCAACAAACCCGTTCTATAAATTTAAAGACAAATATTCTGGTCCACCTCTGTGGTGTAGTGGTTAGTGTGATTAGCAGCCACCCCCCCCCCCCCCGGAGACCCGGGTTAGATTCCCAGCTCTGCCACGAAATTTGACAAGTGGTACGAGGGCTGGAACGGGGTCCACTCAGCCTCGCTAGGTCAGCTGAGTAGCGGTGGGTTCGATTCTCACCTCAGCCATCCTGGAACTGTTTTTCCGTGGTTTCCCAATTCTCCTACAGGCAAATTCCGGGATAGTACCTAACTTAAGGCCACGGCCGCTTCCTTCCCTCTTTCTTGCCTAAATGTCTATCACCTCCGATCTTACCATCCCCCCACCAAGGCTCCTGTTCAGCATAGCAGGTTAGGCCGTCTGGGCGAGGTACTGGTCATCCTCCCCAGTTGTATCCCCTGACCCAGAGTCTGAAGCTCCAGGACACTGCCCTCGAGGCGGTAGAGGTGGGATGCCTCGCTGAGTCAGAGGGAAATACCGAACCTGGAGGTTAAACAGATAAAGAAGAAGAAGAATATTCTTATTCTGAGTGTAGATCTTGACAATGAAAATACCGGGCCAGTTGGCCGTCCGGTTAGGGGCGCACAGCTATGACTCTCATCCGGGAGATAGTGGGCTCGAATCCCACTGTCGGCAGCCCTGAAGATGGTTTCCCGTGGTTTCCCATTTTCAAAACAGGCAAATGCTAGCTAGGGCTGTACCTTAATTAAGACCACGAACGCTTCCTTCCCACTCCTAGGCCTTTCTGTGTCAGTGCGACGTAAAGCATATTGTAAAAACTTTCAAGGGCCGGTGACCTTCGATGTTAGGCCCCTTAAAACAACAAGCAACAAGCAAAAACTTTCAAACCTCTTTTACTCGAATGTAAGATGTACTTAATGGGTTTTGCCTGCAAACACACGACATAGACGATATTTTAATCAGATGAATGATATATGTAATGCATGTCTCCACACGAAATTATTCTTTCTTCCATGAGTTTTACTCACCAAGGACAGTGTATTGACAGATCATTAGTGACATTGCCATAAGGAAGGCTTGGATCATTATTTTGTTAATTATAATTCAAGCATTAATAACAATGTTATTGGTTTTGCGTTCCAAAAACTATTTTTACTTTTTCACGTGACAACGATTAATACTTCCGAACCTTAGTGCAAGTGTTTACTCAGTGTTCATATTCAGGAAGTAAAGATCTCATTCGAATGGTTGAGCTACAGATTGACAGGAACTGTGGTACGTCAGAGAAAACGAGACTTCGATGGTCCTCAGTTAAATACACAGGGTACGGGTGGGAGAGCGGTTGCTGAAAAAAAATGTGAAGATATTGAGGAACCTGAGCCTCCGTGGCTCAGACGGCAGCGCGTCGGCCGCTCACCGCTGGATACCGTGGTTCAAATCCCGGTACTTCCATGTGAGATTTGTGCTGGACAAAGCGGAGGCGAGACGGATTTTACTCCGGGTACTCCGGTTTTCCCTGTCATCTTTCATCCCAGCAACACTCTCCATTATCATTTCATCGCATTTATCAGTCATTAATAATCACTTTGAGAGTGGCGACGCCATTGTAATAACAGCCTATTATGGTTCATTCATTACATCCCTGACCCGGTCAAAGACTGGACAACCAGGTTGTAGGTTTTCATTTTCATTGAGGTACCTATACAGAGGGGTCGGAAACAACGTGAACCGGGTATATCAACGTTAGAGGGTTGGTCATCCTGATAACTAATTTGAAAGCAATACTTGGATATCTCGCACCGTTGTCATTTTATAAGCTGTTGAATTTAGCCAATCACATCGTTTCGCAGGCGAATTCAAATGGGCTTTGCGCGGCAGTGTTGTGAAATCTGAATGCGACTTAAGAAGGGCTTTGGAGCCACACCGAGAAATCAGCATCAAACACAAACAGAACGTTCGTTTCAGCCCGTGTCACCGTAGCACACGTACTGTGTTCAAACCCCTCCCCTGGAGGAGTTTTATTCTCATGCCGGTCTTAAGTCACGTACAGATCTAGCAACACTGCCTCACATCTGAATTCGCCCGCGAAGCGACCTGATTGGCTAATGGAATGGAATGAATGAAGCCCCTATTTAGTGGCGAGGATAGGAGCTATGCCGGCTGCCGAAGCCTGTCGTATTCCTCTGGAGCAATCATTATTGACTGACAGATGAAATGAAATGATATTGGAGAGGGTTGCTGGAATGAAAGATGACAGGGTGAACTGGAGTTCACGAAGGAAAATCTGCTCCGCCTCCGCTTTTTCCAGCAAAACTATCTCACATAGAGTGACCGGGATTTGAAGCAGGGAATCCAGCGGTGAGACACGGCATGCTGCCGTCTTAGCCGCGGAGAAAATCAGGAACATATTCTCCACCGGCTTCTTAGGCCCTGCGTAGATTCGAAAGAGCCCACTTCCCATCTACATACTGCTGTGCGGCCAGAGCTTAAGTACACGTTCGTTACCTGACAAGCATTCCTCTAAAGCCTTTCCCTATCTTTCACGATGTGAATGAGAGGTTAAGTTTGAGAGGTGCAATGAATTATTAGTGCCCTATTTTAAGGGGAATGAACAGCTAGGTCGTCTACACCATAACTGGTTTTTAAAAATTGCGTATACTTCCTTTAATGATAACGTCTATTAAAACGTCGCAATGAATATGGTACCTAATGAGGAAACTGTGAGTGATCTTGCATATGTAGTAACTTGTTATAATGTCAAATATCCGATCGACCCTTTATTGCATAATTAGTTCACCTAATGTCCAGTACATTAGGTTGAGAGATGGAATCTCACAAAACAACACGTGCTAGGAATATTCAATTCACCTTAACGTTTCGTTGTTGGCCATCAATTACTCCGTAACGAAGCGTAGCGTCAGACATAAATTGGCGGTATTAATATGGCACGCAGTCACGATATTAGCTGTGTGCTGCTCATTCTATTAACGAATATGCTTATCTGACGTACGGAAGATCTACCTGGTCCTTTCCGGGAGAAGATTTATTACGCTTTGTCATCTGGTAGAACACAGTATACCGCGCTCGATAGCTGCAGTCGCTTAAGTGCGGTCAGTATCCAGTATTCGGGAGATAGTAGGTTCGAACCCCACTGTCGACAGCCCTGAAGATGGTTTTCCGTGGTTTCCCATTTTCACACCAGGCAAATGCTGGGGCTGTACCTTAATTAAGGCCACGGCCGCTTCCTTCCCACTCCTAGCCCTTCCCTGTCCCATCGTCGCCATAAGACCTATCTGTGTCGGCGCGACGTAAAACAACTAGCAAGAAAAGAACACAGTATTTTAAGACTCGTTCTTCTTCTATTGGTGAACTAGAGGACCCTGCCTCTTGTACATTCGCCCAGGGCCAATGTCAACCTAGTTGCCTTCTATTGTCTTTTTATTTGCAGTGTGGATGTTGAGAGGCCGTGTTATTCCTGCAGTCGTCGTTGTCTTTCTATAACGCTTCTCCCATGCTAAAGAGATTTTTTTCGTTGGTTGTTTGCCGAAGAGTTTTAATCATCCTTGTTACGATTAGCATTTCCTCCTTTTCTTTTTCAAAAATTGTTATTACTTTCACGCATACATCTACAAAGTACAAAGCAAAGCAAAGTCTTCTCCGTACAGGCCATGAAGCCCCTTGGAGGGGTGGAAGGTAAAGGCTTCCACTATCCTTAACCTCGGCACTTGATGGGGTAGAGTGGTTAGCTCTACGCCCGGCCGCCTTTGCCCCCAGGAATTAACCTGGTACTCATTTTTGAGTGTAGGCTGAGTGAACCTCAGGGCCATAAGCTCCTCCGGAAGTGGAAATCTCATTTCTTAAGTTTTACGACTTCCTGACGGGGATTCGAACCCCTGTCCTTCCGGGCAAACCGAGTACGCCTTTACCGCCTCGGCCAGGCAGCCCCTACAAAGTACAAAAGAAACAGTAATTCTTGTTTAACAGATTTGTAATCACAAACTACAACAACTGTAACGAATACAAAATGAGATCTCTGTAAAGGATGTAGGGATATCTCTGATGTCTGTTTTACTTGTGCAAGGAGCTCTCAGTCCACCTCTGTGGTGTAGTGGTTAGCGTGATTAGCTGCCACCCCCGGAGGTCCGGGTTCGATTCCCGGCTCTGCCATGAAATTTTAAAACTGGTACGAGGGCTGGAACGGGGTCCACTCAGCCTCGGGAGGTCAACTGAGTCGAGGTGGGTTCCATTCCCACCTCAGCCATCCTCGACGTGGTTTTCCGTGGTTTCCCACTTCTCCTCCAGGCGAATGCCGGGATGGTACCTAACTTAAGGCCCCGGCCGCTTCCTTCCCTCTTCCTTGCCTATCCCATCCGATCTTCCCATCCCTCCACAAGTCCCCTGTTCAGCATAGCAGGTGAGGCCGCCTGGGCGAGGTACTCGTCATTCTTCCCAGTTGTATCCCACGACCAAGAGTCTGAAGCTCCAGGACACTGCCCTTGAGGCGGTAGAGGTGGGATCCCTCGCTGAGTCCGAGGGAAAAACCGAACCTGGAAGGTAAACAGATGATGATGATGATGATGAAGTGTCTTCTTTCAAATATTTGGGAACCATCTTGGATGACCAATGTAACTCCAAACGGGAGATAATATCTAGAATTGAGCAGGCCAGGAAACAATACATTGCCATGAAGAAATTCTTTGGGAGGTCAGATCTCAGTCTCCAACTACGAATTCGTATGATCCGCTGCTATAAATTTTCTGTTCTCTTATATGGTTGTGAAAGCTGGACTCTGAATCCAATCATAGAAAAACGTATTGATGACTTCGAAATGTTCCTGTATCGTCGTCTCTTGCGAATATCCTGGATAATGAAAATCTCAAATGCCGAGGTCCTTCGTCTGATGAAAAAGCAAAAAGAACTACTGTTCACCAAATCATAAAAAACGTATTGATGACTTCGAAATGTTCCTGTATCGCCGTCTCTTGCGGATATCCTGGGTAATGAAAATCTCAAATGCCGAGGTCCTTCGTCTGATGAAAAAGCAAAAAGAACTACTGCTCACCATAAAACATAGGTAAACACAATACCTATCAGTTATTACAGCTTATTATCGGAAAAATACAGGAAAAGAGATCTGTTGGGAGAAGAAGAAATTCATGGCTGAAAGACCTTCGAAGATGGCACTGCCGTACTTCAGAAGTGGCATTCCATTCTGCGCTGTCAAGATCAGAGCTAGTTACGTGGATCGCCAACCTCCACTCGGAGAAGGCGTCGTAAGAAGAAGTTATTGTATCATGAATATTACATAACTATTGTATTTAAAATTCAATTGCTCTTCGGGAAGTTGAAAAGTGTAAGAAACGAAATTTCTACTTCTGGAGCGACACATGGTCCTGAGGTTTTTAGTCTGGACCAAAAATGAGTACCAGGTCAATTCTTGGAAGCAAAGGCGACCCGTGATAGGAAAAGTACGAGAAATGGGCTGGATTACAGTTACGGAGATGGCTATTTTCAGTGTGTTTGTAATGTTTATGCTCACTACTTTCACTGTTAATTCCATTCAAATAGAACATTATTATTTACCCTAACAGTGTTTAAAAGCACAAGTAAATAAATGAAACATGTAATGGGTTGGCACTTTAAAACTGGCAACGCTACTGTGGACGTGAAACGATACGGAATTACTTACAGTCACTTCTACCACATGTAAAGGTAATCGCCCTCTGTAGGGAACCACGCCGCGCCGCGCGGAACAAGCTTGTGGAACATTCCACGGGCCATTTTCCGTGACTTCGCCCATACAGCACACCTAACCGCGCCGCGTCTCTCCAGTTGGGGAAGTGCAGCTCACACAGATGAGTTCCAGTTCCGAGGAGGACTTATTATTTGCGGTTGCGCTACTTGTAAATGAGGAAGAAGAAAAACGCGAAAGAAAAGTTTGGGTCCACAACATTTATGAGAAAAGGGAAACGTACGGAGTGTTTCGCCATGTATTTCCTCATCTACTAAAGGACAGAAGTAAATTTTCCCACTACTTTCGTATGTCCCAAGAAAAATTCTATTAACTATTTAACCTAGTTAAGCCGTGTGTACCGAGCTCGATAGCTGCAGTCGCTTAAGTGCGGCCAGTATCCAGTGTTCGGGAGATAGTAGGTTCGAACCCCACTGTCGGCAGCCCTGAAAATGGTTTTCCGTGGTTTCCCGTTTTCACACCAGACAAATGCTGGGGCTGTACCTTAATTAAGGCCACGGCCGCTTCCTTCCCACTCCTAGCCCTTTCCTGTTCCATCGTCGCCATAAGACCTATCTGTATCGGTGCGACGTAAAGCAACTAGCAAATAAGAAAAGGCGTGTGTAGCGAGAGAAAATACCACCTTTCTCCGAGAAAGGCGTAGAGTGCACAATACCACTAACCGCGTGAAGGTACGAGCGTGCTGGCACTAATCGAGGACTCACGAGGACTGCCGAAACGGCACGAAACCACATTCTTTCCGTTATTCCTTCCTTCTACACTCGCCCACACAAGCGCGCCGAAAGGAAAAAGTTTCGTTCCAGAAACCTGGGGGCTTCTGGCGCGGAAATTCCACAAGCTTGTTCCGCGCGGCGCGGGGCGGCGCGGCTCCCTGCAGTGGGCGTTAAGCCATTTCATTTCACAAGAAGCAGACCACGGAAATTTCTTCTCGGCCGCGCTGCGCTGCGCGGCGCGGTATAGTGGGCGATTACCTTTACTCTACTGCAGGGCCTCTAAGGGTGCATGTACCGGTGTATTGCATGGCGCAAGGTGATAAAGACGACTTCACTTGATTGACCAGAGTGCAGAATTCCCACCTCTCGATTTCGAGTAATAGCTCTGATCTCTCTTCTCCTACGCCTGTCTCTCGCTCCGCCCGTCCCCCCTTCTTCACTCGTTCTGCAGCTCTCCACCATCCCAGCCGAGTTGAGTCGAGCTTAGTCGAGTCGCACCGAGACAAAACGCTGATCCAAACCGAGCCGAGTCGGACCGATGCACGGTCCACAGAACCTCTGCGTCTCGGTTTGCACGCGTGAGATTTTGGGCGTTTGAGAGGCCCTGTTCTACTGTATGTCTGACCTACCTCACTGTAAATGGAATCGCCCACCTGTTGAAACGCGACAATGTTGAGGCGAGAAGAAGCCAACCTTGTGTGAATTTCTGTTCGAAACTGTTGTGTGTTGCGTATTCACCACGTTTACGAAACAGGAACGGCGATGTTGGCTGAAAATTCAATGTGCCCTTGGCCGCACAACAAGACAATGTCATGAACTTCTTCGTGAAGCATATGGTGGAACGGTGTTACCTCACAGAACAGTGGCGAGGTGGGCTAGAGCTTGCAGTGATGGTCGTGAAAGCGTGATGGACATGGCTCGGCCGGATCACGCTAGTGTCAGTGCGCTATCAAACGAGTCGGGAGTTAAGTCACGAGACGGGATTATCGCACACGACTCTGCTGCGTATACTAAAGAAGCGCCTGATAATGCGAAAAATTGCAAATCGGTGGGTTCCCCATGAGTCAACGGAAGTAGGCCTACAGCAATGATTACGGTACGACACCGCTCAATCTGATTTGGAGAGATGACTTCTTTCGCCATATTATGGCGTTTGATGAGACGTGGCTTCTGGATTGTTTTCCACTTCCCATGAGTATCCAATGGAATCATAGCTCTCACTTTTGTGAACTCGTTGCTTGAGTGAACACATTAACAGACTTTCCTATAAATTATCACCTCCTTGTACTAATCGAATAATGTATAGCTCAAATTACACTGTCTCTTTCTTTACTGAAATACTTAATGTCTTAAAATTGTGTTCAGCTGACTTCACGTGATATCGTAACAGACAGGCAAACATGAAACTCAACCTATTTAGTACTTTCGAACGCCAGGTTTGGGTTAACAAAATAAGGAGTAGAAATTTCTAATATTACAGATTAAGAAAAATTGTTTACATATAGATAATTAAACTTACAGAAACTAAACGTGGCACAATGTTCCTTTGCGCTTTAATTGTCGCAGTAACACGAATTTTATCGAAATTACTGATTCTTACGTACTTTTCGTCAGTGTCGTTCTCGAGCAACATACCCTAATTTCTGTACATAATGCAATTAAATGTTTGTCAACGCATCAGAGCATTCAGAGAGTCCATTGGATGTATACAATATTCTTTGAAAATTTAGGTGATTGCCAATTAAAGTATTAAAAAATAATTATTGCTGTAGTAATGTAGGTGAATCAATTTAAAATGTTCCATGGAAATTTTCGATAAATTATATAATTTCTTAAAAGGGCAGTATGATATGTTTCTTGAAACCTCACAACTAAATCTGATAACCCTCTCGAAAAACTACATTGTCCTTGAAGCTATTTCTTACTTAAATTCATACTTTTGTTTAAAAAATGTGTTGCCCAATAAATATCCCATTTCTTTCTTTCCAGAACTGTCTCTACATCTGGGTACGTGACCACAGGCAGCATCACAAGTACAGTGACACGGACGCAGACCCACACAACGCAACACGTGGATTCTTCTTCTCCCATATTGGTTGGCTCATGTGCCGTAAACATCCCGATGTAAAGAAAATGGGACGCTACGTCGACCTGTCAGATTTGGAGGCTGATCCCATAGTCATGTTCCAGAAGAAGTAAGTCGTCCAGCCACATTTATAAAAGTTTAAAGCGTATAAATGTTGAATGTTAACACGTCCAGTAAAGCAAAGTTATCTACGTACAGGCCATGAAGGCCCTTAGAGAGGTGGAAGGTAAAGGCGTCCACTATCCGTAACCTCGGCACTTGATGGGGTAGAGTGGTTAGCTCTACGCTCGGCCGCCTTTGCCCTCAGGAATTAACCTGCTGCTCATTTTTGGTTCAGGCTGAGTGAACCTCAGGGCCATGTGCACCTCCGGAAGTGAAAACCTCGTTTCTTAAATTTTACGGCTTCCCGACGGGGATTCGAACCCACGTCCTTCCGGGCGGACCGAGCACGCCTTTACCACCTGGGCCAGGCAGCCCCTAACACGTCCAGTACTCTGTTTAATTCTGTTTTAAAGAAATGTTGGCAATCCTTCTTGGAGTGCTGTGATCAACTGAAGAATTTTGAAATTGCGAAAGTGAAGCTACACTTTTGATGTACGGATCTCATAGATGACAACGTAAAATTATTCTTCAGTTGCTTGGTTTCCTTTCCCTCATACGCTGCATGATTGCAAAATGCAGACGTTTCTGTTATCCCCGTCCAATTATGTTGTCAAGGTTAATTAGTTTGTGAGTCATAATGGAAAAGGAAGTACATGGCATCCCATTCATTTTCATCAACTTGTTATTTCCGATTGTATCTTCCTATGATCTTGAAAACAAGCGATAACAGAATGTAAGCAGTAATTAAGAGGGGGCTAATATTAGAAAATAATATCTTTCATAATAAAATACGTTCAATGACTAGCAGTCGTCTCAGTTTAGAAATACATTCATACAATATTTTATTTGAAGTGCATTTTTGAAAGGAAGTGCGAGCTGGACCTTATAAAAGCAAGATTTTAAACGAATTGAAACCTTCAAAATGTGGATTTGGAGAACAATGTTAAAAATGGGTGGACAACAAGCCTAAAATCCTCACTGCGACCGAGAATCGATACCGGGCCCTCTGATATGAAGGCTGCTAGAGTGACTGTTGAGCCAAGGAGCTCAGAGCCCTAGAAAATGCTGAAGATGAATCTTATCATCCTTTCTTTAATTTTTATCCAGAATAGGCACAACGACTGTGACTTAGGCCTAGAGGTTAGGGTGGCATTTATTTGTTTTCAATTCCAGTTCTGCCCTGAATTTAAGTCCCTAGAAGGAACTGGAAAAACGTGTTCTCGGTCTCAGGTATAACTCCACTGAGAACAAGAGTGTGTTAAAATTTTACTCTCAATTATCCTAAACTAGTTTTCATACTATCTCACCTCAACTCCAGGCGAATATCGGAAATATACGTAAAATGTATATCACGGTGGTTCATTGTAAACCCTACATCAATTTCGAATACATACACTAGAACAAGTATTCCAAAAATAGCTACAATACATTACACCCAAGTTATTGAAACGGATAGATATGTTAACATAATACAATAGGCCTGACACCTGGAATCGGAACCCCTATAATTACAAGTTTATGAGGAATTTTCTCTTGCTACAACTACCGATATTTTGACCTTTATTCCTTCCTTCCATTAATGGCGGGCAGGAGTCAGTCAGGCTTAGGTCAGATTTAGGGCTTTATGGTCTCAAGGCTCCATATATCACCGTTCTCCCTTACCAGTGTCAAGGAACGCCTAGCCACAAGCTAAAGTAAGTGTATGCCTGAGTGAAAATCAATGAACATCATTAATTAGAAATTATCAGCTAAATTATTCGCACTGCCATACAGTTTGTATCCGCCAAGACACTAACTTCGCGGATAACCGCATCCTTGTTTCATATGAACTGCTCCGCATTTCCCCATTCTAAACTCCATTTGAATATCATCAGAGGATCTCTTTGTTAAGGCCAGAAGCTAGTTCTGTTGTTCATTGCTAGCGGGACATATCCATGTAGAGGAGGTACATAATTTGTGGTTCGTTTCAGATAGCTTTATGTTGTAGCCGTAGCCTGTGCTATTGAGTGTTCAGCTCAATGGGTTAACAGCTAGGCTATACAAAACCACGAGGTTAGTGTGATAAGCTGCCACTCCCGAAGGCCTGGGTTCGATTCCCGGCTCTGCTACAAAATTTGAAAAGTGGTACGAGGGCTGGAATGGAGTCCATTCAGCCTCGGGAGGTAGGAGAGGGTTCGATTACCACCTCCGCCATCCTCGAAGTGGATTTTCGTGGTTTCCCACTTCTCCTCAAGGCAAATGCCGGGATGGTACCTAACTTAAGGCCATGGCCGCTTCCTTCCCTCTTCCTTGTCTATCACTTCCAATCTTGCCATCCACCCACAAGGCTCCTGTTCAGTATAGTACAGTAGATGAGGATGCCTGGGCAAGGTACTAGTCCTCCTTCCCTGTTGTATCCCCAGACCCAGAATCTCACGCTCCAGGACACTGTTCTTGAGACGGTAGAGGTGGGATCCCTCGCTGAATCTGAGGGAAAAACCACCCCGGAGGGTAAACGGATTAATAAAGAAAAGAAAGAAAGAGGATAAAACCACAAGGGACTGAAGGAGTCACCTTGGAATATCTCTCTCCTGATGTTGATTTTCCTCGTTTGGAAGTGCTATTCAAGTCTGAGTAGTTTTACCCTTTCCGACGTTGCTGGCTGCAGATAGTTAACAACTGCTAGACATACTTTATACATTATGAGGACTTCCATGAGGTGATCGTGTGGCACTGAGTCGAAGTCAATATAGGCCATGTGGAGATTTTTCTTCTTGTGGGTGGCTTTGGCAATTACCATGCTGTAGATTATATTAGTTGGTGTTTGCACCATTTGGAATTCTTGAAGCAGCCTTTTAGTTCTTCTGTCAGGATGCAGCGTATAGGCAGTGATTGTAGATTTTGATGACCAGTACGGATCTAAGTACAGTATCTTGAAAAGAGTTAGCAGACAGGTGTCGGTCTGTAATTGGAGAGATTACTGGTATCTTCCACCGTAGTTCAAATCCCCGTCACTCCATGTGAGTTTTGTGCTGGACAAAGCGGAGACGGGGCAGGTTTTTCTCCGGGTACTCCAGTTTTCCCTGTCATCTTTCATTCCAGCAACACTCTCCATTAACATTTTCATCTGTCAGTCATTTATCATTGCCCCAGAGGAGTACGACAGGCTTCGGCAGCCGGCACATTTCATATCCTCGCCGCTAGATGGGGGCTTCATTCTTTCCATTCCGGGCCGGTTGAATGACTGGAAACAGGCTGCGGATTTTTAATTTTCACTGGTATCTTCGTCCTTAAGCAGCCAGTAGGTGATATCTTTTGTTAAGAAGTCTGATGCACCTGCTAGGTTCTCAAGGAGATATTCTAGATAATCGTCGTAGCACTTGATGAGTGCTTGCAAGGACTTTATACCAGTAACCATGCACTCCATCTGGACCTGGCGATTTCCATTTCGCTAGTTTCTGGACGTACTCCTGCAGTCCCCCGGTGTTATTCTCACACTTCGCAAGTCATGGTCTGGGATCTCAGTTTCTCATTATTCATCCAAGAAGCATCCTTTTGATAGATTTCAGAATTTGATGTCTGATACGAATTTTCAACTTTGTGTTGGCTTGGAACTTGATCTTCTATTTCTTTACTTTTGTCAGCAGAGAAGGTCCTGTTTTATTGTCATTAATTCTTCCGGAAGCGAAAATTACAGATGTTTATTGAGATCTCACTGACATAGAGAGTAAACTTCACCTAACACGGAAGAAATAGAAATAACAAGCTAATTTAATTTCATTTTCTTTTAAATGAAGCTATGTACATACAGGAAATAGAAAGAAAAATACCAGGTTAAGAAATTACCTATCAAGTTGAAATGGTAGAAAATGTTTGAACTAACGCAAATACTTGTATTTATTTAATATTATTTTTTGTTGGTTACCCTGCTTGCTTCATAAATCAGCCATAATATGATGTTGAAACATACCTGAACCAACCGTAAAATAATGCAAATGTACCATGTTGTAAGATTTAATTAATTCGTAATACGGAAGAAATCAGCCGGTACTAATTAAATGTCAAGCGGGGAACGTACGCTCGTGTGAATTATACATTATCTAATTCATTAGATGTGCTTAAGACTCTTAGTGGTATGGCGTGAATAATAACTCACTTTCATAACGATTTGGTTTGCAAAAGGTTCAGAGTTTTCCCACGAGATGAAATAAGTCTTCTAATAAACGCTAATCAACTTATCTTCAAAAGCCCGGGAATGCTTATTGCCAACAGAACTCTATTTCATGAAGGACTTCGTCCGGAACCAACTCCATTCGACGTACCCTGATAAATGGATAGGAGGCGGGTAGGTTTTTCTTCGGTACTTCGGTTTTCCATGTCATCCTGGTGTATGCACAGTAGCCAGCCATTCCTTGTCACAATAGACAGCTCATCACCGAGGCATGTCGATCCGTTTCGCCAGAGATGTTGCAACGGGCCAGACGGTCCTTACAACATAGCGCGCAGCTATGTATCGACCACGGAGATAGTCAGTTCGATAAGGTGGTGCGTTAAACGACGTGACTTACTGAAATCCTGTCACATGTTTCCTAGCCTCTATCAGCCCAGCTCCATACCAATGGCCCCTTTCAGGGCCAAATAAACAAATCAGACTATGAAAAATACTGGTATTAAGTATGCAAACTTGCCACATCCCAGAGAAAAAAAAAAAAACTTGCATGTGACTTGAACATTCTAACCCTCGAGCACTGTCAACTATCACACAGCATATCGCGCGCTAGCCATGTGAGCTACTGCGACACTTGACGTACGGCGCCCACTTCCCAGCCTATACAGTAACGAAGAAAGAAATCGATTCTTTTGTACAACGGGTATGGGAGGAATGGAGTCACTGCTCGAAGATAACTAAATGATACTATGTGAGTAAACGTTCTTTGAGTGTGTCGTTGCTGTCTATTATTGCGTTATTCTACTTTTAACTGACAATAGAAATTCAGTCGTGTGACTCAGTTCGGTTTCGTTTATGACCATAACGGTGTAGGTGAGATTTTGGCATAATCGTTGCCTTTGGGAAGTTGGTTCTTATTGAGCAGGTGTACGAATAATATCGTCGAGTGAATATCATTCTCCTCAACATCTTGTTTGAAGTACTTCAGACAGTGAACTTTTAGTGGTCAAGGTGACCTATTTCGGATTTAAATTCACTGCACACCTCCTCACGTGGTAGACATGGTTAAAGCAAAGAGGGCTCTGTTTACATTGGGTCTCAGGCTACACAAAGCAAACCATAACTGCTTAATTACGATAGTGACTGCCATTATTTAATTCAAAAGGACGTTGTTAGGATAAAATGTGATCGTATGTTAAGCTTTAAACGTAGATCAGATCTTCTTGATGCTTGTTGTTTAAAGGGGTCTAACATCTAGGTCATCGGCCCAGATAAAATCTTCAAAGGGAATAAAATTGCAAAAGTAAGAAACTCTTATAGAAAAATGTATTTGCTTCCTTTATAACTTTATTTCATAATCGTACAACAATTAACTCTTAGATATTCTACGTCGGGCTGAGTGGCTCAGACGGTTGAGGCGCTGGCCTTCTGACCCCAACTTGGCAGGTTCGATCCTGGCTCAGTCCGGTGATATTTGAAGGTGCTCAAATACACTGACTGACAGAGCAAATGCAACACCAAGAAGGAGTGGTCAGAACTGTATGCCAATTGCAGGGTAGACTGACGTCACTGAGGTATGCTCATGATGTGAAATGCGCCGCTGTGCTGCGCACGTAGCGAACGATAAATGGGACACGGCGTTGGCGAATGGCCCACTTCGTACCGTGATTTCTCAGCCGGCAGTCATTGTAGAACGTGTTGTCGTGTGCCACAGGACACGTGTATAACTAAGAATGCCAGGCCGCCGTCAACGGAGGCATTTCCAGCAGACAGACGACTTTACGAGGGGTATGGTGATCGGGCTGAGAAGGGCAGGTTGGTCGCTTCGTCAAATCGCAGCCGATACCCATAGGGATGTGTCCACGGTGCAGCGCCTGTGGCGAAGATGGTTGGGGCAGGGACATGTGGCACGTGCGAGAGGTCCAGGCGCAGCCCGAGTGACGTCAGCACGCGAGGATCGGCGCATCCGCCGCCAAGCGGTGGCAGCCCCGCACGCCACGTCAACCGCCATTCTTCAGCATGTGCAAGACACCCTGGCTGTTCCAATATCGACCAGAACAATTTCCCGTCGATTGGTTGAAGGAGGCCTGCACTCCCGGCGTCCGCTCAGAAGACTACCATTGACTCCACAGCATAGACGTGCACGCCTGGCATGGTGCCGGGCTAGAGCGACTTGGATGAGGGAATGGCGGAACGTCGTGTTCTCCGATGAGTCACGCTTCTGTTCTGTCAGTGATAGTCACCGCAGACGAGTGTGGCGTCGGCGTGGAGAAAGGTCAAATCCGGCAGTAATCCGCTAGACAACGCGGCATCATGGTTTGGGGCGCTATTGCGTATGATTCCACGTCACCTCTAGTGCGTATTCAAGGCACGTTAAATGCCCACCGCTACGTGCAGCATGTGCTGCGGCCGGTGGCACTCCCGTACCTTCAGGGGCTGCCCAATGCTCTGTTTCAGCAGGATAATGCCCGCCCACACACTGCTCGCATCTCCCAACAGGCTCTACGAGGTGTACAGATGCTTCCGTGGCCAGCGTACTCTCCGGATCTCTCACCAATCGAACACGTGTGGGATCTCATTGGACGCCGTTTGCAAACTCTGCCCCAGCCTCGTACGGACGACCAACTGTGGCAAATGGTTGACAGAGAATGGAGAACCATCCCTCAGGACACCATCCGCACTCTTATTGACTCTGTACCTCGACGTGTTTCTGCGTGCATCGCCGCTCGCGGTGGTCCTACATCCTACTGAGTCGATGCCGTGCGCATTGTGTAACCTGCATATCGGTTTGAAATAAACATCAATTATTCATCCGTGCCGTCTCTGTTTTTTCCCCAACTTTCATCCCTTTCGAACCACTCCTCCTTGGTGTTGCATTGTCACTGTCAGTCAGTGTATGTCAGCCTCGTGTCGGTAGATTTACTGGCACGTAAAAGAACTCCTGCGGGACAAAATTCCGGCACCTCGGCGTCTCCTAAAACCGTAAAAGTAGTTAGTGGGACGTAAAGCAAGTAGCATTATTATTATTATTATTATTATTATTATTATTATTATTATTATTATTATTATTATTATTATTATTATTATTATTATTATTATATATTCTACGAGGGACGGGCGAAAATACGGAGCTAAAGACCAAAATCCCATCATCACGAGAACTTGAAGGAGGCTGAATGTCTTGTATTACGTAACGTAACAATGGGAGCAAGAAAAATCGTGTCACGAACAATCACAGAAATTAATAGACTGCTCTCATATTGAACCAGTTCCCAGTCGACATGACGTCAAGAAAATCCCTCTCGCCCATTAACCGCAAGGCAAGTACAAAAAAATAAGTGGCTAGGGAAAGTAAACCAGATCAGCTGAAGGAATTTAATGCACACGAAGATGCGGACCACGTGGTTAGCGACCCACCACACCTCAATCAATTTTCATCCTCCCGAATAAATTTCCAAACGGGAAAAGTAATATCACATGAAGGAGTTTTCATTCCAGCAATACCCTCGCGGGTATCACACAGCTCATTTCCCTAGACTGTAGAATGTGTTTGCACACAATATGTACACATTTTCAAGTACCTAATTCATTGTAAGTGTGTGACATGGCCAGGAAATCGCCACATATTGATGGTCTTTCGAAGTAGCCTATGATGAGATCTTTATTTGATTTCCATAGCATCTTGAAGAATAGCATCTGCGAGTCGTATTAATTGTATGAGTAACGTATTTCCTTATATTCCAGAGTATGGTACATCTATGTAGGCTATTGAAAAAGCTGTCTTGCAGGTATCTAACTCAATTTTAAAAAGATATTTAAATTTTATCCCGTGCATCAGATGATCAAACGCTGAAACTGGAAGTTAAATATGTTGTATAATTAGCTACTACTACTACTAATAATAATAATAAGAAGAAGAAGAATAAGAAGAAGAAAAAGAAGAAGAAGAAGGGCGAGTGTCCTCCGGAGGGGCCTAGTGCAGGTCATCTGAGTTCATGATGTTTGGGCGTCCTGCGCATCTCTGAGGATAGGGGCCTACGTATGAGGAATTCTAATGTTGAATACGGCAGAACACACAGCTCCAGAGCCATCGGAATACACCAAAGAAGGTTTGAAATCCCGAACCTGGCCGAGATTAGAAGCGGGACCCCTTGCATCAAAGGCCAGAATGCTAACCATTTAGCGATAAAGCCGAGAAGAGCTCTAATATTTACGCAGAATATAATAACATCATCACTGTCAGCACCGATGGGGCAAGGTAACGTGCCTGCCTCCTACCCACAGGCCATGGGTTCGATTCACAGCCATTCCAAGTAGCCTATTTCAATTCTGCACTGAGGGGTTCATTCAGCCTCGTGAGACCAGGTGAAGTATATGGGAGACAGCGAACCCGGTCACAAAAGAAAAAAAAGGCTGAGGTAACTCTTCAATACCTGTAAACAAGGTCAGCAAGCAATGACGTTGTCTAATAGAAACCAATATGTGGAGGAAAGAATGAAGAAAACACGCATAATGCATATTATTTGTTATGTTAAATGGAATTTACAAATTCTGGCTGGACAGATCGTCTTATCACGCCAAGGTCCTTAAAGGACTGTATGTACAACTTTCACAGTAATACATTTAGTAAACACAATCATTGGTGCACAGAATCAAAACATCATTCCAAGTTCTAGTTCAAACATACAAATTTTTTCGTCTTACTAATACATCAGAAGTTCCGATCTCTATTTAACATATTATTTTCTCTCTTTAAGCGCACTTCTTTTCTGTGCCAAATGATAAGCATTTTGGCCTCGAGACGCTACTCAGAATTATTCAACCAAGCGGCAGCTACTGTATGTTGCACTGCGCTCTGGGAAAAATTCCACCGCGTTACATATCGCACCTGGCTAATCTAAATGGCTAATATACGACTAAAAAGATGAATGACGTTAATGAAAATCCACAGTCATTTGACCGGGTCAGAAATGGAATGAATGATGTCCTCATCTAGCGGCGAGAATAGGAATAGTGCCGGCTGCCGAAGACTGTCGCACTCCTCTGGAGCAATAATTAATGAATTACCGATTAAATGAAATTATATTGGAGAGTGTTGCTGGAATGAAAGATGACAGGTTAAACTGGAGTAGCCGGAGAAAAACCTGTCCTGCCTTCGTTTCGTCCAGCGCAAATCGCACATGGACTAACCGGGATTTGAACCACTCAACCCAGTGGTGAGAAGCCGTCGTGTTTCCGCCTGAGCCACGGAGGCTCCTTGAAGGACAGTAATATTCTTTGAAATTAGTTTCAATTATCAGTGGCATCATAGTGAGTGGTAGGAGCTTCTCTATTTTGTACGGAAAACGAGCGCCATGACGCAGGAAAAAATAGTATAGTTCGCGACTCCGAGGTGTTAGAGAGTTGTGTTATCGTCTCATAGAACTCCACCATACCAGCAACCATTTATCACCATAAATTCTTTAACTTCGTAACCACATTAGTTAAAAATTAAAAATTGTGCTAAATTTGCAAAATATCTAAGTATCTTCGGTCTAAATGGATCAGAAACTATCTTAAACGCATTTAGAAGGATAGAGGAATCGAGTAATGTCAAGAAGTCTCCAGAATGTGCCAGAGAGTTCTGGCAGTGTTAGAAAGTGGAGGCGTCCTTGCAGCAAGACGTATAGCTCAGCACATTTACCGCATCTGTGAAATGGGAGTCGGCTTAAAATGACGAAGCAGGCAATAATATTTAGTCCGAGGTACTGTACTTCATTTTTGTTAGAAATACGTGTTCTACATCATAAAACTTGTAGCCATGTGTCTGACACAGCCCATCGTTCTCTTTGTTAATTATTCATTAATGCATGCGCTATTTCGCCGGCCTCTCACCGCTGGATACCGTGGTTCAAATCCCGGTCTCTCCATGTGAGATTTGTGCTGGACAAAGCGGAGGCAGGACAGGTTTTTCTCTGGCTACTCCAGTTTACCCTGTCATCGTTCATTCCAGCAACACTCTCCATTAACATTTCATTTCATCTGTCAGTCATTTATCATTGCCCCATAGGAGTGCGACAGGCTTCGGCAGCCGGGACAATGCATATCATCGCTGCTAGATGGGGGCTTCATTAATTCCATTCCTGACCTGGCCGAATGACTGGAAACAGGTTGTGGATTTTCATTCACATGTGCTATTTGAAAACAATACATTTTTAGTTTCCAATTTTAATTTGAAATGCAACTTACCTACTTCATAATTTTCGTAATAATTTAGATCAAGCTGAAATGGTCGCTTCTTTCTTTTGATTGAAATACTGGTATAATCTTAGGAAAATAGTATATGACGTAATATAAATTACTTTTAAATTTATTTTTAAAAAGCACTTCAATTGTGAGATATATCTAAAATTTAAATTTATTTTCCGTTCGTTACTCTCTTTTCTTAATAAAAGAAAGCACCGAACTCGATAGCTGCAGTCGCTTAAGTGCGGCCAGTATCCAGTAATCGGGAGATGGTGGGTTCGAGCCCCACTGTCGGCAGCCCTGAAGATGGTTTTCCGTGGTTTCCCATTTTCACACCAGGCAAATGCCGGGGCTGTACCTTCATTAAGGCCACGGCCGCTTCCTTGCACTTCCTAGGCCTTTCCTCTCCCATCGTCGCCATAAGACATATCTGTGTCGGTGCGACGTAAAACAAAATAGCAACAATAAAAGAAAGCAAATACATTTTTGGAACCTGCTACTCAATTATGGATACGGTTGTGGTCTTCTGGCCTTTTGAAGTTGCCCCCTGATGGAAAGTATCGATAAATTTTATTCAGGTCAATTCTGACACCCCCCTCTCTCTCTCTCTCTCTCTCTCTCTCTCCCTCTGTGTGTGAGGAGAGTAAGTAGGTTGCCGTAAAGCATGTAACTTCAGACAGAAGATCAAGGTTAAGAAGGCTTACGTCTGTGTGATTACCTGTGATTACATTATTTTTTATATCTCTGGCGTGAGCTTTAGTTATGGGACAGTAATTATGATAGTCTTCATTATTCAAGAAGAAGGGGAAAGCAAATTAACTCTCCATACACGAATAAGATCGGAGCACATATTTTATAGACTGAATCATTGGATAATACCTCTGAAGCCTGAATACTACACACGGCAGGAATCAGGAAACATTTTAAATGTTGTGATTCCATAGGATAATGAAAATCTCGTGAAAGGATAAGTCTGTAATTCCAGTGTCCTTGGGATGCTAAGCCAACGGAGATATTTAGTTCATCTCAGATGAAAATGTTGTTTGTCATGGTGGGGAAATGCGGTGCGTCATTCAGAATTCATATACATTAACAGAAGTTTTCATTGATGGACCTTCGTCATCTCTGAGCGAAACAAGTGGTACATAGCTTGATAGCCTAAATACAGGATGATGGCCTACTAAACTGACCACATTGCCTAGATTTTACTGGCATGAATATTTTGGGTACCGTTGCTTTGAGCCCTCTCCACATCTCAGGAAATTACTGTCAAGTGGACATCTCCTTTCATTTTCTAATTAGCTTACGTTAGTAGTAAGATATGCAGCTTATTTGCATTCTTTAATGGAACCTGCTTTAAGCTGTGTTGATGGTGCAGCCGTAGGCACAACTCTAAAATAAATTATTCATATTCTACAGTATATGAAGGTGTTGGTAGAAGTATCAGAGAAGAAAGTCTTGGGGGAGATCAAGGCGATGTTGATAACTCAAAGCTGTATTAGCGGATGAAAATATTTTCGTTCATCGACCCCGTGTACGTCGTTGAATCTGTATTATAACATTTGTTGTTATAGGATATGTGGCTGCGTGTGACATTGCAATGATTTAGGCGATCATCATCAGGCTTGCTTTCTTTACTAATTGTTTTACGTTGCATCGCCACAGACAAATGTTATGGTGACGAAATAGGAAAGGGCAAGGAACTGGAAAGAATGCGACCGAGGCCTTAATGAATTTACAGCCTCAACCTTATTAGCCTGGTGTGAAAATAAGAAACCACGCAAAACCATCATAACGGCTGGCAACAGTAGGGTTCAAACCCACTATTTCCCGAATGCAAACTCACAGCTAATTGACCAAAACTGCCTAGCCAACTCGCTAGATTCCGTCATAATTGGTCCTAGGACTGGTCAGTTGCCATGAAATTCCTCCACTTTCGGCAGCCGTTCACAGTTTTCCTCATTGTCGCATAGCTTTCCGCTCCTATTTCACTCACAATTTTTCTGATGAATATGTACCTCGTTCGTCCACGTAAGGTCCCTCAGTGAAAACTTCTGTTAGTGTATATGAATTCTGAATGACGCACCGCATGTCCCCACCAGGACAAACGACATTTTCATATGGGATGAACTAAATATCTCCGTTGTTTTAGCATCCCAAGGACACTGGAATTACAGATTTATCCTTTCACGAGATTTTCATCATCCTACGGAATCACCACATTTCAAATGCTTCCTGACTTCTGCCTTGTGTAGTATTCAGGCTTCAAAGGTATTATACAATGCCTCAGTCCATAAAATGCGTGAGCCGAACTTATTCGTGTATGGAGAGTTAATTTGCTGGTGCAAAGTATATATAGGTCTGGAAAGATACTCAAGAACCGAGATTCAAATCGTGGATTCTCAGACTGTGCTGCTTCTACATTTATCGTGCTTTCATCAGCAAATGATGGGTACTAACCCAACTGCCAACATCCCTGAAGATTTCTTTCGATGGCTTCCTATTTTCATACCAAGTAAATGCCAGAATTCTACTTTAACTAATGGGGTGCCCCATGAAAGACAGCATTTACATCTGTGGGTAAACGTCGTCGATTAAAAGTAATGATCATATTGCCTTTAGTTCTGGAGGTCAAGGACGTGTGACATTAGCGTCCGCGACCCAGTAATAATAATAATAATAATAATAATAATAATAATAATAATAATAATAATAATAATAATAATAATAATAATAATAATAATAATAATAATTTTCACCATCATAAAAATAATAGTGCTATGATTTTATCATCTTACCTACTATTTTTATTAAGGTGAAGGGGCCAAATGTTGAAATATTGGGCCTCTAGGTCTCAAGACAACGTGTTACTATGATTTCGTCCAGAGAAGAGGTTCATAAATATATTTCTTATCAACCGAAACGAGTGTCTTAAGATGTAAGCACTGTGAAATGTCATTTGGTTGCATCTCAATTCAATCTCGTGACGCTTGAGTACGGAAGGTGAGCGTTTAACTAATGGTGTGGTCCTGAATGCGAACAGTCCAGATTGCGGACAAGTGGATACCTGAAGGGGATGATTTGGGTTTGACACATATTCTTTTTCTTCTTTTTGGTTTTGCCTCATGACTGAGGCGCCGTGACTATCATAATATTCAGTCATCTAGATGATGAACCATACTCCGCCATTCTTCCCTATCTAAAGCTTTCAGTGTGGTTGCTCTGATAGAACTCTGTAGGAGGCCGTTCACCATGTCAATCCATCGTGTAGATACTCGTCCTAGTTGTCTAGTTCCATGAGCTTTGCCCTCAACAATCAACTTTCGAAAACTATCATCTCTGCACATTATATGTCCAAAGTAGCGTACGATCCGCTGGGAGACATAATGTAGAGGCACTTGAATTTATAGTATCATTTTATATATGTCACTTTACTTACCTAGGTGGATTGTGACAGTAGTATGCATCACTAGAGGCACCTGCAGTATTTTTAAATACTTTAAAAAGCTACTTATTACCAGAGTGATTCGAATTTATTCACAAACCAGCTCTGGCAATAAAGAAAGCGGCCGTCAGGCTTAGTCATTCTAAATTAACCTTACATATAACATTCCCATCACCTAAAGTAATGTTATATTTACAGTCAATATTTAAAAATCTACTTTTTCAACTTTCCTCAACAGCTTCAACACTACTCCAGTTTCAGTACATATTGCATTGTTTTCAAAAACTGTTTTATTTCGCTATTTTCCTCGTAGCGTTTTGTGATTTTCGCGATTCTTTCATCTAGTGCTTTTAACCCCTTTCATGTGCAGTTCCATTCTCATTATTTTTAGGTTGGAGTGCACCGCTTCAGACTTTAAATTCTAGATAAGCTCCCTAACTCTTGGCTGCGTTCTTCCAAACTGGCTATTAGTTTTGTGGTTCCAACCTTCCACTGAGTTGTTCGTTCTGTGTTGACGACGATAGCAGCTCCATACCTGGGTAAAATGTTTAACATGTAATTATTTACAAAAATATGATTGATCTTTTTATGGTTGCTGTATGTATTAGCAAGTTAGTCCGACTCATGGGCTGAATGGTCTGTGTAGAGGCCTTCGGTTCAGAGAGTTCCGGGTTCTATTCCCGGCCGGTTCGGGGATTTTAATCGCCTCTGATTAATTCTTCTGGCTCGGATAGGCTTGCCATCAGGAAGGGCATCCGGCCGTAAAGCAGGGTGAAATCCACATGTGTGACACAGTTCGTACCCTCGACCCCACAGGTGTGGGAAAAACGGTAGACAAAGAAGAAGTATGTAGTAGCAAGTTAGTCCAGTCATTATTTAAGCTTATATTGATATAAAAATTCACCTCTTTTGGCACAGTTGGATCATCTAGCAAATGTTCCACGAAGTAGTTGAAGAATTTCGTCAGCTTCTCGTTTGATGGACCTGTCTCTTGGATAAAAATCCACCCTTTGTCTACGTCTTCTGGCTTCAGAAATTCCAGTGCAGCGCACAAACGAATCTTCCTTTATAAATTTGTCAATCCAATGTCTTGAACTTGTCGCCACAAGGATTTTGTAAAATGGAAATAACACCCATTTATGTTCACCGTAGAAAACACCTCTTTTAGAATCGAAATAGCACTTGCTTCAAATCCAGTGTTGACCGTATTAGGAGCCCAGTTCGGCACTTATTCTAAAATCATCCGAAATATACGTACATACGATTCTTTATTCTTGTTGGGTAGGAGAGCAAAGATTATGGGCACCATGTTCGTTTCTGCTGGCGTACTTCCCAAGTCTACGTGGATTGTGTATATCTGAGTAAACTGAGTGCTACAATTTTAAAAGTTCCATCCATGAAAAAAACTGGTTTTATCTCTCATAAATTAGTTTCCTTTTACTCCAGCAAAAATTAATATCCTATCCTGCACACCATCGTCAGTCAAAAGAAAAATGCTCCCATCGCTAATTTTAAGTGTTTCTTAATCAAAAACAACTTCCCTTGAGTGCTTTGGTTCTTTTTGTACTCCCTGTGCCTGATTTCTAACGGAATACAACGAGCTTCGTGCATTAGAATACTGAGGGAAGCAAGTGACAAATTCATAGCCCCTATTCTGTAATGAATGAAACTCTTGATTGTAAATCTGACGTACCTGCGTACCGCTGTCCTCGCCGGCCCGCTTGTCTGCATTTTAAATTCCTTTCTTCACATCTATGCTGGCTTAGTCCAGAACACACTGGTGGCCAATAACACTGATTACATTGCCATCCTGACTTATATGCTTCCCTTTGCACTTGGAGGTTTTCTTCTTGAGACAAAGCCCCGTCACCACACTTTGTTTATTTTCCTGTAATTTGGGGTACGAGTGTTGTTGTTTGAGTCATCAGTCCATAGACTGGTTTGATGCAGCTCTCCACGCCACCCTATCCTGTGCTAACCTTTTCACTTCTACGTAACTATTGCATCGTACATTCGCTCTAATTGCTTATCATATTCATACCTTCGTCTACCCCTACCGTTCTTACCACCTACACTTCCTTCAAAAACCAACTGAACAAGTCCTGGGTGTCTGAAGATGTGTCCTATTATTCTATCTCTTCTTCTAGTTAAATTTATCCAAATCGATCTCCTCTCGCCCATTCGATTTATATCCTCCTTACTTCTGCCATCGCTAGTAATTTTACAACCCAAGTAACAATATTCATCTACTTCCTTTAAGACTTCATTTCCTAATTTAATATTTCCTGCATCACCTGCCTTCGTTCGACTGCACTCCATTACTTTTGTTTTGGACTTATTTTTCTTCATCTTGTACTCCTTACCCAAGACTTCGTCCATACCATTCAGCAGCTTCTCAAGATCTTCTGCAGTCTCAGATAAAATAACAATATCATCGGCAAATCTCAAGGTTTTGATTTCCTCTCCTTGGATTGTGATTCCCTTTCCAAATTCCTCTTTGATCTTCTTTACTGCCTGTTCTATGTAAACATTGAAAAGGAGGGGTGACAAACTGCAGCCTTGCACCACTACTTTCTGGATTGCTGCTTCTTTTTCAATGCCCACGATTCTTATCACTGCAGACTGATTTTTATACAGATTGTAGAAAATTCTTCGTTCTCGGCACCTGATCCCAATCACCTTCAGAATCTTAAATAGCTTGGTCCAATCAACATTATCGAATGCCTTTTCTAGATCTACAAATGCCATGTACGTGGGCTTGTTCCTCTTGATTCGATCCTCTAAGATCACACGTAAAGTCAGGATTGCTTCACGTATTCTTACATTACTTCTTGATCTTCTCCCAATTCAGCTTCAACTTCTTCTTCCATTCTTCTGTAAATGTGTTAAAATTTTGCAGGCATGAGATACTAAACTAATGGTGCGGAAGTTTTCACACCTGTCAGCACCGGCTTTCTTTGGAATATGTATAACAATATTCTGCCGAAAATCGGATGGGACTTCTCTCTCATACATCTTACACACTAAATGGGATAACATTGCCATGCTTGTTTCTCCAAAGGCAGTCAGTAATTCAGTGGGAATGTTATCAATTCCAGGTGCGTTGTTCCTGTTTAGGTCACTCACAGCTCTGTCAAACTCTGACCTCAAAATTTGGTCTCCCATTTCATCAGCATCAACAGCCTCTTCTTGTTCCAGAACACAATTATGTACTTCTTTACGTTGATACAACTATTGGATATGTTCCTGCCATCTTTCTGCTTTGTCTTCTTTCCCTAGAAGTGGCTTTCCATCTGAGCTCTTAATATTCATACACCTAGATTTCCTTTCTCCAAAGGTTTCCTTGATTTTCCTGTATGCAGCATCTACCTCTCCTAGGGCATACAACCTTCGAAATCCTTGCACTTCTCTTTCAGCCAGTCATCCTTAGATACCTTGCACTATCTATCCACTTCATTCCTTAATCGCCTGTATTCGTATCTGCCCTCTTCATTTCTAGCATTCTTATATTTTCGTCGTTCATCAATCAGGTCTAGTATCTCCTGAGTTATCCACTGATTCTTAGTTGATCTTTTCTTCCTTCCTTCCTAACATTTCTTCAGCAGCTCTACTGACTTCACTTTCACGACTATTCACTCTTCCTCTATAGTGTTTCCTTCAGCCTCTTCATTTAGTCCTTGTGCAACATGTTCCTTGAAACAATCCCTCACACTCTTTTCTTTCAACTTGTCTAGATCTCATCTTTTTGTATTCTTTCCTTTCTTCAATTCCTTCAGCTTCAGATGACCAACAAGTTGTGGTCAGAGTCCACGTCTGCTCTTGAGAAAGTTTTGCAATTCAACACCTGGTTTCTGAATCTCTGCCTAATCATAATGAAGTCTATTTGATACCTTCCAGTGTCTCTAGGTCTCGTCCACGTATAAAGCCGTCGTTTGTGGTGTTTGAACCAAGTATTGGCAAGGACTAAATTATGATCAGTGCAGAATTACCCAAACCGACTTCCTCTTTCGTTCCTTTGTCCCAATCCGAATTCTCCTTCTGTATTACCTTCTCTTCCTTGGCCTACCACTGCATTTCAGGCTCTCATCACAATTAGATTCTAGTTACCTTTTACATATTGTATTAAATCTTCTATCTCTTCATATATTCTTTCGATTTTCTCATCATCCGCTGAGCTAGTAGGCATATAGACCTGCGCTATTGTGGTGGGCATTGGTTTGGTGTCTGTCTTGACGACAATAATTCTTCCACTATGCTGGTCGTAGTATCTTACCCGCTGCTCTATTTTCTTATTCATTATGAAACCAACTCCTGCATTTCCCCTGTTTGATCTGTGTTGATAATTCGGTAGGCGCCTGACCAAAAATCCTGTTCTTCCTGCAAACGTACTTCACTTGTACCAACTACATCTAACTTTAGTCTATCCATCTCCCTTTTCAGATTCTCTAATCTACCACAACGATTCAAACTTCTAACATTCCACGCTCCGACTCGCAGAATGTCAGTATCCATCTTCCTGATAATCGCCCCCTCTCGTGTAGTCCCCACTCGGAGATCCGAATGGGGGACTATTTTACCTCCGGAATATTTTACCCGGGAGGAAGCCATCATCAGTACATCATTCATACAGAGAGAGCTGCATGTCCTCGGGAGTTAGTTACGGCTGTAGTTTCCCGTTGTTTTCAGCCGTGTAGCAGTATCAACACAGCTAAGCCATGTTGAGTATTATTACAAGGCTATATCAGTCAAACATCCTGACTATCGCCCTTTCAACTTCCGAAAGGCTGCTACCCCCCTTTCGATGAACCATTCCTTAGTCTGGACTCTCAACAGATACCCATCCGACATGGTTGCACCTGCGGCTTGCCTATCTGTTTCATAGGGACACGCAAGCCTCTCCACCGCGGGAAGGTCACATGGTTCGCAGGGGAGGGCGATACGAGTATCCCTTATAAAGCGCACACGTTTTCCTTTTCTCTGTCTCTACAGTATTAACTCCGTTACGTCCGGCTACATGGGTAAATGGTTAGCGTGCTGGCCTTTGGTCACAGGGGTCACGGGTTCGATTCCCGGCAGGGTCGGCAATTTTAACCATAATTGGTTAATTTGGCTGGCACGGGGACTGGGTGTATGTGTTGTCTTCACCATCATTTCATCCTCATCACGACGCGGAGGTCGTCTACGGGAGTCACAACAAAAGACCTGCATCTGGTGAGCCGAACTTGTCCTCGGACACTCCCGGCACTAAAAGCCATACGCCATTGTGAAGCTTATTTCCAAAAGGTACCAAATCCAAAAAAATCGATATTGAGATTATGATGGAAAACATACGTTGGTAGGTAGCTCCATCGTATGAAAGAAAAAGGAATAGCCAAAACGACCTAATTCCATATCAAACAGGGCATTAAAAATCTCGTTTGATGCCAATAAGTACCAAATCCTGTGGCCTGCATGTGCCAATATATACCGTATCCATGCAGCCAATGAGAGGCCATTTCTGGGTCACGTGAACAGCAGCAAAATGGCCGCGCTATGTTTACATGACGTGAAGTGACTTTTGTTACGAAGTTGGTTTTGTTACTGTGTGTTATTGGTTTTTCAAAACTATGGAATCAGATATCTGAGATGAGTACTGTGATACACCTGAAGAAGTAAATAAAGCAAGGAAGATGGTATTAGTGCCAGATAAATGGAAGAAGACGCATACTAAAGTGCAAAAATACGAGAGTAAAGCGAGTGTTAAACCAAACATTGCTTGTTTCCGGAATGTCGGTGAGTTTTGTAGAGCACCTGATTTAACAGAACAAGAAACAGTAGCTTTTGATGGTGCCTTCTGGGAGAATAAAGATGCTGTTTCTCAAAAAAAAAAAAAAAAAAAATTCTTCGTATATTGATGTTGTATCAGCAGAAAGGGGTAGGTCTAATCAAAAGACACAGTGTACGGATGTTTCGAAGAAAATGACGATTAACCATAACGCTAGAAGTGATAGTGGTGTTGTCAGTGTACTGGATAATTTTATCCATTGTCTATTTCACAAGTTATTTACTATATTCATGTTCTTTAGACACAAACTACAATCATAATTCCTTAAGTTCACTTCTCAAACTTTGCATTATTTTCATAGATTTGTTCAATTTTATTTAATATTATTTAAATAATCTATGCCTTCACTGTAAATACCTTAAATGTAATTATTGTATAACTAAATACAGTCAGTTTTATCGAAGATTCTGATGTCTGCAGTGAAATTTATGTCTTTCAGGTGAAGTTATTTAGAGTTTCAGTGCCAAACAGTACCAAATCCATCATTTTCTTTGATTGTTTCCTAAACCGCAAAAGCTTAAACAGAAATAATTTGTATAACAATGCATTTATTCTATCTGAACATAATAAAAGTGTTTAAATGAATTTTCAGTTGAAATTTTACAGTCTGGGCGTTTTTTCCTCTCTCCTGTAAAATATTACTTTTTGGATTTGATGCCTTTTGGAAATAAGCTTTTCATTTTAACTCTGTTACAAGTACATCACAACAGAAAAATCAAGGAATACTAGGATACTACACCAAGAAAACTGTGACTGCTCCTAGCTTCATCTAAATATGAAATGACAATTTTTGCGGTAAACAAGTAAATTTTTTCGGGGTAGGGGTGTCTGGAATTTTCAGTTTCAGTTTAACCCTTTGTACGTGCGGCTAGAGTCATCGACCCCTCGCCACAGGAAATGCCAAATTGCCCAACACCAAAAATAGTTAAAAGCTGGTAAGAAAAGAAAAACACTTGTTTCGAAATGAACTGACTCTTACACTGCTTATGTATTATTTTGAATACTACTACTACCACTACTAATACTAAAACTCTGTCCGACTCGCAGGCTGAATGGTGAGCGTACTAGCTTTCGGTTCAGATGGTCCTGGGTTCGATTCCCTGCCGGGTCGGGGAATTTAACTTTCATTGGTTAATTCCAATGGCTCGGAGGCTGGGTATTTGTGCTGTCCCCAACATCCCTGCAACTCACACACCACAAATAATACCATCCTCCACCACAATAACACGCAGTTACCTACACGTAGCAGATACCACCCACCCTCATCGGAGGGTCTGTCTTACAAGGGCTGTACCCGGCTAGAGAAAGCTACACGAAATTATTATTATTATTATTATTATTATTATTATTATTATTATTATTATTATTATTATTATTATTATTATTATTATTATTATACAACTGTCTCTAATCCACCCGTCTAGTTTTGTTCTTTCCTGTATTTATAAATTATAAATGTAAAGATTATCTCAAACTAATTTATTAAACATTTGCAATAAGAAATATATTTTTAAAATTATGGTTAGATTGTCGTAAACATCCCAATGTACCAGTTAATATTGCTAGAACAAAAATTAAAAATGTGACTGTTTTGAAAATTATATTTGTATTATGTATCCCAGATCAACATTAATCTCTTATACGCAATCTGGACAGGGTATATTTAGTTGTTCGTAATCTGGACGATTTTTGCCTTGTCCGCAGTCTGGACCGTTCGCAATCAAGACACAACCCTAACGATTTGCGCTGATCATCTGGTCACTCAGATCTCTATTAGCCAACAGGCCACAACGACACCTTACCCATCATAGCGTGCGGTAAACTTGCGATATTTTTTATTCTTTGCATATACTTCATACTGTATACTGTATAGTTTATAAAACCATTCGCATATATTTACTTTATTACTCCATATTGTATATGGAATTATTATGACACAACTACAAACGTAAAATATTTTTGAAGTTAAGATCTATCCTGTTTTCAGTGGACTTTCCATAATCATTTGGTAGATTTATGGCATAATAATAATAATAATAATAATAATAATAATAATAATAATAATAATAATAATAGTAAACTCACCACTGTGCAGTGTAGAGGAAACGTACATAGCGCATCTTACTCGGATGCCCCGGGTTCGATTCCCGGATTTTAATTCTGGACTGAGAGCTGAAATGGGGTTCATTCAGTCTCGTGAGACCTGCTGAGGAGCTGTTGGTACGAGAGGCAGCGAACCTGGTTAGGAAAGCTGAGCGATACAGCTAAGAATATCGTTACGCTAACCAGATGGCACTCCAAGATCTGCAGACTATATTTGTCCGGGCAGCAGTCGTCTTAACAGGCCAACGATCTTACTGGCCTGTTGCTAACTAACCCTGAAGAGCCTTGGTCTACCAAGCGACCGCTGCTGGCCTGTTGCGCTACGAAGAATTATTAATAATAATAATAATAATAATAATAATAATAATAATAATAATAATAATAATAATAATAATAATATCCGCCTCTGTGGTGTAGTGGTTAGCGTGGTTAGCTGCCACCCACGGAGGCCCGAGTTCGATTTCCGGCTGTGCTACGAAATCTGAAATGTGGTAAGAGGGATGAAACGGGGTCCACTCAACCTCTGGTGGTCAACTGAGTAGAGCGTCAGTCATCCTCGAAGTGGTTTTCCGTGGTTTCCTACTTCTCTTCCACGCAAATGCCGGGATGGTACCTAACTTAAGGCCACGGCCGTTTCCTTCTCTGGGTGACGTACTGGTCCTCCTCCCCAGCTGTATCCTCCGACCCAATGTCTCACGCTCCAGGATACTGCTCTCGAGGCGGTAGTGTGGGGGGAACCCTCGCTGAGTCCGAGGGAAAAACCAGCTCTGGAGGGTAAACGGATTAACAAATAAATAAATAAATAAATAAATAAATAAATAAATAAATAAATAAATAAATAAATAAATAAATAAATAAATAATCGTTTTCGGCTGTAGATTTGAAATACCCACGGAAGATTCAAAGGTTAGAAATGTACTTTATAACACCTTTGAATTTCATTATTATTGAACCTCAAATGTGAGATCTGTAGAAAATGAGACGAAAACGTTTCGATGAGCTTACGGATTTGATATGCAAAACCCGTAAATATTTACGTAACATTAGCTACTAGATGTTAGAATAAATGTTTAAATATTGAGATGTTGCGTCTTAATCTTCCTGCGTCAACAAGTCATCGGAGATCAATATCACATCTCCTTCATACTTGGCGTGCTTTGCGAGCAAACATAAAGTATAGCTAGACAAGATTTACGGAAAATTCATGACCACAACGAATCAGTTTGTGAAGAGATTGTAATCTTCGGCACGAGATGTAGGATCATGAGTAACGACGAGTCCTTGTAACTAGACATTATCATTAATGCAATATCTGTGCTGTCATTATGAAGAACAGCCTGAATTGCTGTTGGGATCAGACATGGGTGAAAACTTATTCTCCCATTCAACCTGAATGATGTAGTAGCAAGTAGCAAATAGGTTTCGCATGGTTCATGACTGTTGTGAAGGTGATAATAAACCCACATCTTTAAGTTTCTCTGTCTTGCAATTTCTATGAAAATCCGCAGCCTGTTTCCAGTCATTCGACGGGATCAGGAATGAAATGAATGAAGCCCCATCTAGCGGCGAGGATAGGAATCGTGCCGGCTGCCGAAGCCTGTCGTACTCCTCTGGGTCAATGATTAATGAATGACAGATGGAATGAAATGATATTGCAGAGTATTGCTGGAATGAAATATGGCAAGGAAAATCGGAGTGTCCGGAGAAAAATCTATCCCGCCTATGCTTTGTCCAGCACAAATCTCACATGGAGTGACCGGGATTTGAACCACGGAACCCAGCGGTGAGAGGTCGGCGCGCTGCCGCCTGAGCCACGGAGGCTTCTTGCTCTTTCTATAAACGCTATATTTTTACAAGTGGGTTCATGAAATTTACAATTTTATATTCATACTGCAGGGAATTAGTCAGTATATTATTAAAATGATGGACACACAGTGTTTTAAAAGAACGTCGAGTAAGCTTTATATTTTATTGCATATTTGATTGTTGCGACATTCAAATATATTCTAAATCCTCCATGCTCGACGGCTGCATTCATCATTCCATTGCTTCAATTATATATACAGTACATATCCCAAAATATTGTAATTCGGTTTGAATACTGGGATACATACAGTATATTTGTAACAATGGTCTTGTGAAATGAGTATTTCATCATCATCATCATCTGTTTACCCTCCAGGTTCGGTTTTTCCCTCGGACTTAGCGAGGGATCCCACCTCTACCGCCTCAAGGGCAGTGTCCTGGAGCTTCAGACTCTTGGTCGGGGGATACAACTGGGGAGAATGACCAGTGCCTCGCCCAGGCGGCCTCACCTGCTATGCTGAACAGGGGCCTTGCGGGGGATGGGGAAGATTGGAAGGGATAGACAAGGAAGAGGGATGGAAGCGGCCGCGGCCTTAAGTTAGGTACCATCCCGGCATTTGCCTGGAGGAGAAGTGGGAAACCACGGAAAACCACTTCCAGGATGGCTGAGGTGGGAATCGAACCCACCTCTACTCAGTTGACCTCCTGAGGCTGAGTGGACCCCGTTCCAGCCCTCGTACCACTTTTCAAATTTCGTGGCAGAGCCGGGAATCGAACCCGGACCTCCGGGGGTGGCAGCTAATCACGCTAACCACTACACCACAGAGGCGGACGAAATGAGTATTTAAAATGCTAATTCCGAGGTATTTACACCAATGGTTCTCGAGCTTTTCCTCTGAGCCCTTCATGACAAGAGAAAATCCTGTCAGGCCCCTCTCAGCGGCAGAATTTCTTTATCAACATACGTAGAAGTCATTGTTTTTCTTTTTATTAAGTTTACATTGTGATTTTGCTTGTATTACCTAGCAGTTTTCTTATTCAGCATTGACGCTGATTCCAAATGGTGATATAGAGTGCTGAGTGAAAGAGAGAGCAGCCAATGCCAAATGGTCAACACTGCCTCTGGAATACAGATTTTATTAATGCCAGTGTTTGGAAACAATGGTCAATTATTATTTATGCGCTTTACGTCGCGCCTACGCAGATAGGTCATATGACGACGATGAGATAGGAAAGGGCTAGGAGTGGGAAGGAAGTGGCCGTGCCCTTAATTAAGGTACAGTCCCAGCATTTGCCTGGTGTGAAAATGGGAAAACCATTTTCTGGGCTCCCGAGAGTGGGATTCGAACCCACTATCTCCCGTCTGCAAGCTCACAGCTGCGCGCCCCTAACCACACGGCCAACTCGCCCGTTAAATGATCAATTATTTTTACATCTATACTAATATTATAAAGAGGAAAAATTTGTTTGTAACGAATAGGCTCAAAAACTACTGAATCGATTTTAAAAATTACTTCACCTATAGAAATCTACATTGCCAGTGAATAACATGGGCTGTATTTTATTTTCAATACAATTCGAGGTGGGGGACACGGGGGGGGGGGAGATATAAAAATAATAGGCTAATATAGGCAAAATATCGAATTTGTCGTATAAGGACGAGGCAAAGCTCAATTGAATCCTCTTGACGCAAAGAACAAAACTCCGTAAGCCCTACGGGCCCTAAAACCATGTTTTAAGGCCCTAAAACCAACCGTTACGGAGATATTGGCACGACACTACCCCTGCTCTAGGAATTGGATAAGTAATGAACTGCCGTAACCATGGCAACGTCAGCTCCAGGATTCTACAGCAGCTAGATTATGCATATACGTTTGGGCATAGCTGCCAACGAAAATTGATGCACATATGACTTACTATCTGGAAAAAAATAAACTGTTGTGTAAGACGCTCATAGCACTCCTTTGGGTGAGGATGGAAAGGACGTGAAGTATAAAAATAATAGTCCCGGAGATCTCCGTAGTACAGCGACCAGCGGTTGCTGACGGGCCTCCGTTTTTACGTACCGGCTTAGGTTTCAGCATTTTGCGGAGTCTGTTACCTATAGTTTAAAGTATTTTCTATCAAATCATGGAGTAGTAGGATGACTGATGTTATCAGTGCCGATATTTTGGTCAACTTTTACGATCATTGTAACCATGAAAACAACTTATATACTGTACACAATTGTCAAGTTGGTGCGCCCATGACTTGAAAAAAATTCTCAACATTTATACTCAGATTCATTATATGATTTGCGACATGAGTGACAAGCCCTGAGAATTATAATTCTCGATAATTATAGTAGTTTCTTTTATGCATCGCGTATGTCCTTGATCATATGTAACGGTTACGAAATGTCGGATCAAACAAATACATTCAATAATATTTATATTTGTGGTACTATCTAGCGGAAGTATACTTACACTAAACTTGTAGCTTTGTGAAGGGAGAAGGTATATTTAGGTGGGAATGAAGGAAAAACTTGGTAGCAAAATATCTTAGAGGTCGACGCTAATTACGAACTAATATTTAGAGGCCCCCATGAAGAAAAGAAGATACACTATAGTTCCAAACATGACAAATAATTTCTACGTACTTAAGTAAACACATCAGTGATATAAATATCTAATGAAGTCGCTCACACCGATAGTATGAGTAACTAAAGCCAGTTTCTGATAACCCGTACGAAGAACGGGTACTTCTGCTAGTTTATTATCATTCTTTAATTCGTCAGAATCATTTCTATTAATTGATTTTTATCTTTGTGTGTTTCCAATGTATAGTTATTTATTTATGGTTTTTTGTTTTTATCTGTAGAAAAATATGCTGTGGACCCCCTTCTATCACGTCGACTCCTACATCTCCAACACCTCCTCTCCTTTGGTGGTCACACTCCATAGATTGACATTAACTTATATAAACAATTAATATGAAAAGTACACAAGTTTTTGTTTCACTTCGTCTGGTCTTCAGCCTAAGGAGGATAAAGATAAGATTTTGATGACCTATAAATGATAAAAAAATGGCTCGTAAATAAGGTACATTTCCTTCAAAAATGCTATAGATTTACAAAGAAAGACCTAAAGAAATTTTACAATCTAAGTTTTTTCTAAATAGCAAGTGAGGTTTTGAGCTTTTTATTTAAATTAATAATTACATAAATATTGTCATACTCATAATTGAATTGAAGTACCAACATAGAAGACTGTAAACTACAATCTCAATGATTAAACATAAATTAGTTTACTTAGTGTGGTTTCCCGCCATTAGTAAAATTTGGTTGTTACTGTTACAATTTCTGAACAGAATTTGCTTTGGTTTTCGGCATAATGTACCTTGAATTTTGTGGAAACCCAGACTAAACTGATACTGGGTTTGATAAAGTTGACTGATGCACTGACTACCATTTGAGAACCTTCGGGTGTTATGTTCACAAACATAAACAACACAAAGATTCAGAATGCAGGCAGGCGTGCGACCATTTGTCCCGAACTAACAGAGCCGGACGAATCTATACTGACCGGCCGAGTTGGCCGTGCGGTTAGGGTCGCGCAGCTGTGAGCTTGCATCCGGGAGATAATGGGTTCGAATCCCACTATCGGCAGCCCTGAAGATGGCTCTCCGTGGTTTCCCATTTTCACGCCAGGCAAATGCTGGGGCTGTACCTTAATTAAGCCCACGGCTGCTTCCTTCCCACTCCTAGGCCTTTCCTCTCCCATCGTCGCCATAAGACCTATCTGTGTCGGTGCGACGTAATAGAAAAAAAAAAAGAAAAGAAGAATCTATACTGAAATGATAGTTAAACTGGTCCATTATTATTATTTTTTTTTTGCTAGTTGTTTTACGTCGCAACGACACAGATAGGTCTTACGGCGACGATGGGACAGGAAAGGGCTAGGAGTGGGAAGGAAGCGGCCGTGGCCTTAATTAAAGTACAGCCCCAGCATTTGCCTGGTGTGAAAATGGGAAACCACGGAAAACCATTTTCAGGGCTGCCGACAGTGGGGTTCGAACCTACTATCTCCCGAATACTGGATACTGGCCGCACTTCAGCGACTGCAGCTATCGAGCTCGGTAAACTGGTCCATTATATACAGGTGGATTTTAACATGAAAATATTGAATGTGTACAATCAATTAATAGAATATGTAAAAAAAATTATTATCGGGAAAAAGGTGTTGAGCAAATACGAAATATGAATGAAAATGAAAGGAAAGGAACAAATATGATGACTTTAATGGGGATTTTCGTTCAAAATTTACCTAAAAAAATGCCACAGATTAAAAGATATACTCTTAAGAGACAAAAATGAAGAAATCCCAACACTTAGGCCTATGTTTAAAAAATATTCCATTTATCAGGAAACATCTAAATATTAAAACAGCTATATTTCTGTGTTACTAGAAAAATGTAATGTAAGATATGTATTTGTTTGTTAATATTTTGGTTTTGGTTTCTTTGCAGGTATTACAAAACATTGTATTTCTTCTTTTCAATGTGTTTCCCCATCGCCATTCCCGTACTGTGCTGGAATGAGGACTTCTGGGTGGCGGTGTACGGATGTTACTTCTTCCGAATGATCACCGTGTTGAACATTACGTGGTTGGTGAACAGCGCAGCACACATGTACGGCACAAGGCCCTACAACAAGTGAGTACCTGCTGAAAGAGAAGGATATTTTAAATGCTGACACAGAGTAAGTTAGCTCCACGCATTAAGGAAATGGGCAGCGTGACATTTATGAAGGGAAAAAAGTACCTTTGAACCCTACAATTCGCTCCTGTCCGTTGGTTTCCTTATACATTCGGAAACAAATACAACAATGGTGCGATTCAGTGGCGACGATTGGGAGTTAAAAGTGGGAGGGAAGAAAATGTATACAGAGTGTAACAAAAATGTACGGCAAAAATTGCAGGACAAATTCCTCACACGTAAACGAAATTATGTTATATGAACATGGGTCCGGAAACACGTTGTATCCATGTTACACCTAATTTTCTCCAACTCATTAATAATGAGAAACACGCAAGATCAGAACGTTAGAATCATGGGGAACATGCACTCTTGGTTACATCTGGTTACGGTGTCGTTATCGTAGGTGCACCGCCAGTGATTTTTTGTTTTGTTTTTGTTTTTCATGTCCCTTTTGCCATGCGACTTACGTCATTGGTGTTTACAGATAACGTCAACTGTTCCAGTGATCAGTACGACCTTGGCAAGCACACCGGTTACTGCGTACGTAGAGTTCATCACAGACTTGGCTCGTACTATGACAGTGTATACAAATGCAGAGACGACAGATGTCCATTTGATGTATGGATTAGCAGACGGCAACGGCGCTCGCGCTAAACGTTTGTACTGGGAGAGGTTGCCAGGACGAAGGTACCCCGAAAGGAAAACGTTTGAAGCCATTGATCGTCGTCCCATTTCAGCCTGAAAATCGCGACCGGGGGAGGGCCTAAAAGGACGAGGACACCATAACGGGTGGAGGCAATTCTTCATGCAGTTGACGACGACCCTCGTGTCAGTACGACAAGAAGCTGCAAAAATGAATGTTAACCACGTGACTGTCTGGCCAATGTTCACGATGACCAGCCGTATCAATACCATTTACAATGTGTGCAGGCACTATCAGCAGCTGATTTTCCTGCAAGAGTACCCTTCTGCGAATGGTTTATTCAACAAAGTGTCAACCCTAATTTTAGTACAACGGTGCTGTTTACAGATTAGGAGTCGTTTCAACGAGATAAGATTGTAAGTTTTCACGATCGGCAAGTATGGACTGACGTCAATCCGCACGCAGCTGTTGAAGCAAGTCATCAACAAAGATTTTCTGTCAATGTTTGGGCCGGCATTGCTGGTGACTGTTTGATAGGAACTTACCTTCTTCCACCCAGGCTCAACGGATGAAGTTACCATAATTTCGTAGAGAATGTTTTACCTGATCTGTTAGCAGATGTGCCTTTAGCTGTACGACAAAACATGCACTTCATGAACGATGGAGCAACTTCTCATTGTAGTGTTAATGCCCGTCGGCTTCTAAATAACAGATTCGGTGAGAAATAGATAGGTTAAGGTGGACCAATTGCCTGGCCTCCACATTCTTCGCACCTTAACCAACTGGACTTTTATTTGAGGGGACATTCGAAAGCTCTTGTGTATCGAACCCCAATGCAAGATTTGCAGAATCTCCGTCCCCGTATTATGGAAGGCAGGCAAACCACAAGCAATACTCCAGGGATACATCAGTGCATCCGAGATTCACTATGACGGCGGGTTGAAGCATGTATCTATGCTCATGGAGGGCATATTAAACATCTCCTGTGAGAAACGGTTGCATGTGGTATGCTGGCGCATTCTGTTATTGTGTATTCCCCATGATTAACGAGTTGGAGAAATGAGATGTGACATGGAAACAAAGCGTTTTTGGACCCATGTTTATATAACATTATTTCTTCGTTCACGTGTGAGGAATGTGTCCTGCAATTTGTGCCGTACATTTTTATCACACCCTGTATATTTTTTCAACCTCCCGCTTCTAACTCCCAATCGCCGTCACTGAATCTCACCATTCTGATGATTATACAATTAAAATGTAATTTAGTATTTGACTATACACTAACAAAGTAGTAGACACTGGACAGAACTACACAGACAACTTTATTGAGTGAGACTGTCAGTCTGATCCGTGGCTCAGGCGGCAACGCGCCGGCCTCTCACCGCTGGAATCAGTTGTTCAAATTCTGGTCACTCCATGTGAGATTTGTGCTGGACGAATCGGAGGCGGGACAGGTTTTTCTCCGGGTACTCCGGTTTTCCCAGTCATATTTCATTCCAGCAACACTCTCCAATATCATTTGATCTGTCATTCATTAATCATTGCCCCAGAGGACTGCGAAAGGCTTCGGCAGCCGGCACAATTCCTATTCTCGTCACTAATTGGGGGCTTCATTCATTCCATTCCCGATACGGTCAAATGACTGGAAATGCATCCAGGAGATAGTGGGTTCGAATCCCACTGTCGGCAGCCCTGAAGATGGTTTTCCGCGGTTTCTCATTTTCACACCAGGCATATGCTGGGGCTGCACCTTAATTAAGGCCACGGCCGCTTCCTTCCCACTCCTAGCCTTTTCCTATCCCATCGTCGCCATAAGACCTATCTGTGTCGGTGCGATGTAAAGCAATTAACAAAATAAAATGACTGGAAACAGACTGTCAGACTGATGAATGTGTGCGGCATACGGGTGAATCATATCTTTAACCATGACCTTGGCAAAAATATATCCCTGCTACCCTTTTTCGTTTGCCTGGCCGAGGCGGTAAAGGCGTGCTCGGTTCGCCCGGAAGGACGTGGGTGCAGATCGCCGCCAGGAAGTCGTAAAATTTAAGAAACGAGATTTCCACTTCCGGAGGTGCACAGGGCCCTGAAGTTAACTCAGCCTACACCAAAAATGAGTACCAGGTTAATTCCTGGGGGAAAGGCGGCCGGACGTAGAGCTAACCACTCTACCCCATCAAGTATCGAGGTTACGGATAGTGGAAGCCTTTGTACCTTCCGCTCCTCCCAAGGCCTTAATGGCATGTACGGAGATGACTTTGCTTTGGCTACATACTGACGTAATTATCACAAGAAGCAAGTTTATAAGCAGGTTCATTGTTTGAAAATAATTTATCGTAAATTATATCCTAAATGTAGACTATTAACAGAAGCAATTCTTATTGAATTTGTTTGTAGAAAACATTAACATCATAGATAATAAGCCAACAGATGCTGTAACAGCACAACTGAAAAATGTTCGGCCATAAAATAAATTCTGTGACTGTAAAAAACAAGTTTAGTGGAGTATTCAACTAACCTAGGCTATATGTTGGAAATTCCAAATTATTCTACGACGGAAAAGACTGACAAGCTTTGGAAAACATAAAAATATGTTACAAAATCAATACCAATCATCGTAATCCTTAAAGTATGTAAGGTTTTATTTTATTCACCTACGACGTTTTATTGCATACTCTTTCATTTATCCCTCATCAGTATGATTTATTCTCTCATTAATTAAATATTCCAGTTACCTACGAGCCGCCATTTCTTAAAGGCGATTATCTTAGTTTTTCGGTCAACTTTTCTCTGGCAAGATTTAAACCGAGATAATGACCATTAACTGAGATAAGTTTGTTGGTTAACACCGATGTTAGTTTTCTTATCTAAAAGCCAAGATAAAAACATTTGAGATTTTTCCTTTTTCTGTTCCTTCTGCCTCTGAGCGTCATATTACTTCTTATTTGCCGTTTATTTATTTATAGGTATACCTTATGTTGATTTCATGTCGGTCAGTTAATACCCCCTACGCCATGCTGTGTAGGAACTGTCTCTTTGTATCCGTCAGACCAGATTTTCCTTCAGAGTTACTCCTACTTCTCATAGCTTTTGAAGGTTTCTCTTTCAATTAAAAGGCAACAGTTTACTACTGCTGCAAATTTGCCCATGATCTTCACCCCCGGAAAAAGGAGCCGTTGAATTCTTCGTTATATCCAGTCCAAGACGCACTTGAGCAGCAGAAGATGCCTGAAATCAGGTTCCTTTTTCAAATAGATTATTCCTTTATCACTCTAATATTGGTCCTGGCTCGTGGTAGGTGGTGTCTGGATTCCCATTTCTTCGATCCAAGTTGAGTCTCTCACGCAGTAAGTAGGTCTACACAAAACTGACAACCGCAACATTCGAAGACCTCAAAACTTCCAACTAGAAATTATTAATTATTTTTATATTTCTTCCAACATCAGCTCTGAACGAAAGTTTATTCGTGAACAATTACAATATTTTACCGATACATGACTTGATTAATTGTTTATAACTAGGGCCAGGATGTTTATGACCTAAAATGTTAGAAATATGCAAGCATTTATGACCGAAAAATGTATTAAAATATGACAATAAATATGATTTAAAAGTTTTTGGTCACATTTTTGAAATCTTCAAAATTTTGCTGCTTTTAAATTATCTTCTATACAGTAAATGTTCTAGAACATTCAATAATAAATAAGTAATAATATTTATTTTATTGTTATATTTTGAATTTATTTAATTACTCAATCCAGAGTTAACTCTCAGCTCTGCACAGAATGAAATAAATGACACATTTTGATGGGCAATCACAAAGAATTACAATAGCAAACTACATATATTTTTAGTTTTTCAAATAGGAAAAAGACCGCTTAACATCGCAGGGTGTTATTGGGCCATACTTGAAATATGTCAAATCATTAGAGTTCAATAGAGGCTCACCTTTCTGTCTCTTTCTATGTATGTCTCTTGCTATACAGCTTACCCTACTAATTCACATAAATATATATTTTTAAAATAAATAATTTTAAGAAATTATAAACAACAGTTAGGAGATGTGAAAAATCCGTCATTGAAAGCAGGTATGCGAATATTTAATAAAAATATAAATATGACAAAAACATGAAAATTCACGTGAAAATATGACCATAATGTATCAAATTACCGGAATACGATAAAAACGTTAAAATAACCAAAATATAACTGATTATGACCCGCGAAAATTGTATAACTTTAGTCACTGCAGATAAAATCATGCTTAAGTTGTATTTTCCATGGATATAATATAAAGAAAAAATATGACATGTCATTAACATCTGGGCCCTACTTATAACCATGTTTAGAATGACGTAGTTCTGTTCTCAGTTGTCCCCATAAGTGCACTCTGTTTCAACACTCGTGAAAAGATATGGTAGTCAAGTAGACTTTTAGACCACGCCATCAGCTTATCTAAAACAGAAAGCAAGCTTGTAGTTTTACATGACTGCTGATACCATGATCACTGCTACCAAACCTCCAGTTGTTTACGTGGAATCCGAACCGCAGGGACGTGTGATCTGAAACATATCCAGTCGGAAGCGGTTCATAGTGAATTATTATAGTTTTAATTTTATGGGCCAAAACCACAGTATTATCAGCCCTTCTTAATGTAAATCAAATAGAGAGGAGTTTCTACTCCTGTAAAATGAGGATTTCGGCTATGGCAAGTGTGGAATCGGTAAATACGGAAAATCGAATGACTCCCCGCTTCATGACGTCGAGTCGGAAGATACCGATTCATAGAGTTCAGATAGAGTATATGAAAGAGAGGATCCTGTCAGGTAATTGAATGGAATGCCAGACTCAGATGTGCCCCCGTTGTTTCAAGATTATACCTCACAAGTTAGGAACTGCTTGGGATGTTTTCCGGTTAATCCTTACTAATATACCGAGCTCGATAGCTACAGTCGCTTAAGTGCGGCCGGTATCCAGTATTCGGGAGATAGTAGGTTCGAACCCCACTGTAGGCAGCCCTGGAAATGGTTTTCCGTGGTTTCCCATTTTCACACCAGGCAAATGCTGGGGCTGTACCTTAATTAAGGCCACGGCCGTTTCCCTCCCACTCCTAGCCCTTCCCTGTGCCATCGTCGCCATAGGACCTATCTGTGTCGGTGCGACGTAAAGCAACTAGCAGCAGCGCCTTACTAATATTCAAAATAATAAGTTTTCGAGATGCAACACGGACCTGTCCTCAGCCTCCAATGTAATAATAATAATACAAAATAATATGGCCCAATAATGATAGTCATAATTATTTCACGTCTCTCTAACTAATTTTATAGTTTTTGGAGACGCCAAGGAGCTGGAAATTTTGACCAACACGAGTTCCTTTACGTGCTGGTGAATATATTGGCACGGGACTGGCGTATTTGATTACGCTCTATTACTAATGGAGTGAAAAAGGACTGAGCTCATAAAAACTACTAGGACATATGGGTAATGGCAGATGATGGACTGCTATCTTGGCAATCTCACCCGGTGTAAGTCTGACTTCGTGTGCAACGAGAGTCACTTTAGATAGTTCAATACAGTTTTATTTACAAGCGGCCGATGATAATTACAGTAAGAGACAAGTAGCATAACTGATTTTATATGTTTGGCTGATATGCTATTGATATTATTTATTGAGTACCAACTAACCTGCCTGGTCGCCTAGCGAAACGGATGACTAATTATAGTATATAGACCGTGCATATGATTCAGTACATTTAGAAATTTTCAGAATTGCGCACACCATGCAACTCCTGCTTTGTTGTTCTAAGTCTACTGCAATTGGACCGTTATATCGGGAGTAAGATTCTCTGTTCAGTGATACACATGTCATGAGCCGGAATTTACATTCAGAAGTCGATATGAAGTAAGTTAAGAAATTATCACATTTTCGACCTCGCTTAACTTTATCGCTATGGGTCGTAGGGAAAACATTTGGTACCATAATTTCGGGCTCAGAGAAGATTTTTTAATCGTACCCCTAATGCATGGTCGTAATTTATATTGAGACGGTCAAGTCGCTGGTATATCAAACATTCTTTAGCAAATTTCCAACGTTCATAGTCACTAATTCACAAACGGTATTTGTAAAAACACGTCCAGTCGCGACGATACTCCGGAGTCTGCTAAGTGCGCATAACAGAGTGCTCAAAGCACGAGGACCCTGGGGAAGAAGTTGCATCATCGCAATGAATTTATCACCGTGGCATTTAGGCGAGGCCTTGAATTATCTAGCGCTACTGGAATATCGAATGTATCACTTATAGTTTGCCAGAAAGTAAGCCTGTGTATTCATAAGCTAATTTTCGTAACGCCAACTTTCCGTACATGCAGACCTGGGAGTAAGACATCACTTTAGAATGCAGAGAAGACTTCATGTCAAAATGTAGAGAACAGATCGTTTATAAAGCAATGATAAGAGCAACTTTTTCGTTTTTTTGCTTTCTTACGCGAGTTGATGTATTTTAGTGTGATCTTCAATGTACAAATGCGAAAACGGCTAAATTTATGACATTAGGACCTTGAAGTAAAAAAGTAAAAAAGATTTGTTTTACATACATGTATTTGTTTAAAGGTGTTCAGTGAAAAAGAGCCTCATTTGCAGATGCATTGGCTTTATACTGTAAATTGAGGGGATTTCAGTCCCGTTCAGTGCAAGACCACGATATCTGCAATTGTAGCGGTTTCGTGCGGGCATAGTTTTTGAATCTGTGGAATACTTCACACCCCTATTTCTAAATAACCTGATTTTTACAGATATTCCAGTCTTGCACTGGCAGGATGAAATATTCAAGAAAATGGAAGGCATTAGTTTGCAACCATTAATAATCGCCATGTTGTATCAATTAACACGCTCACCTTTATTAACAAGATACATTTTTACTGTGTTCCAGTCATATCGAACCCGTGGAAAGTAATATTGTGGCCTTCCTGTCCTTGGGCGAGGGATGGCACAACTACCATCACTGCTTCCCCTGGGACTACCGTGCGGCGGAACTGGGCATGAAGCATGATCTCTCCACAAAGGTAAAGTGAAATTATACCGTAGCCTATGTACTAAATATACGTTCCGTTTAACATAAATCTTCCTTGTATACATTTCCCCTGGGAGGAAATAGAACAGCCAAGGTTTGTTGCATTTCTGCGCATCTCTACTGTAGTATACGTTTTATGTGAATCTTCTTCTTCTTCATCTGTTTACCCTCCAGGGTCGGTTTTTCCCTCGGACTCAGCGAGGGATCCCACCTCTACCGCCTCAAGGGCAGTGTCCTGGAGTTTCAGACTTTGGGTCGGGGGATACAACTGGGGAGAATGACCAGTTCCTCGCGCAGGCGGCCTCGCCTTGTCGGGGGATGGGAAGATTGGATGGGACAGGCAAGGAGGAGGGAAGGAAGGGGACGTGGCCTTAAGTTAGGTACCATACCGGCATTTGCCTGGAGGAGAAGTGGGAAACCACGGAAAACCACTTCCAGGATGGCTGAGGCGGGAATCGAACCCACCTCTACTCAGTTGACCTCTCGATGCTGAGTGGACCCCGTTCCAGTCCTCGTACCACTTTTCAAATTTCGTGGCAGAGCCGGGAATCGAACCCGGACCTCCGGGGGTGGCAGCTAATCACGCTAACCACTACACCACAGAGGCGGACTTTATGTGAATCAGTGGACAGAAATAATAAATAACTTTCCTGTCATATGATGACTTCAAGGATTGGATTTTACTGCTGCTTTGCTTTTAATGATAGTAATAAAAATATTCACTGGTTATTAATTTCATTATATAATTACACTATAAATAGCCTCCGCAACAACTGGAGTTCATGCTTGTGTTCGTTTTTATATTCACTTACCGGTACTGATTTCTGTATTGTCATACATTCGTCAATAGAGTATTAACTACCTAACATGAACCGAAATTATGATTACATCTTCCAAGATGTAATAAAAGTATTGTTGTACACAAAATAAAGAAACAAACTAAAAGACTACTAAGAACAATTAAAATAACATACAAGGCAAGTAGGAATAAAAGTGACGAGAGAGAAAGGCACTAAGAAGACTGTACAGTATGCAGAGCGCAGATCAGCATGTAAGTAGTAATAGTACGCTGATGTCCGGCTCCATGGCTAAATGGTTAGCGTGCTGGCCTTTTGTCACAGGGTTCCCGGGTTCGATTTCCGGCAGGGTCAGGAATTTTAACCTTAATTGTTTAATTTCGCTGGCACGGGGGCTGGGTGTATGTGTCGTCTTCATCATCATTCCATCCTCGTCACGACGCACAGGTCGCCTATGGGAGTCAAATCAAAAGACCTAGATCTGGCGAGCCGAACTTGTCCCCGGACACTGCCGGCACCAAAAGCCATTACTATGATTAAATTCTAAGAACATACAGTATATCTATCAATGGAGACTCAATGTAACAACAACAACAATTATTATTATAATAATATATTATAATATAATATTATAATACAATGTAATAAAAATATATAATATATTATTATTATTATTATTATTATTATTATTATTATTATTATTATTATTATTATTATTAATCTGGTGTCATCTCCTATACAAAATGTTGGTGAACATCACACAAATGGCTTCTAGAAACTTGTAGAATCTTTAATCCCCCCACTACCACCATAATTTATATTCCATTTTGTAATTGACGTAATGAATCGTTTCTTCATGTCCTGGTGATCGATCTTATTTGTCTGTATGTGTTGCTCAGGTAATTGACTTCATGGCTCGTCGTGGATGGGTGTACGACTTGAAGTTCGCCAGTGAAAACATGGTGAAGAAACGTGCCATGATGTTTGGTGATGGAACACATCCCCTGTACCATCCAGAAGGCGACGCTCCAAAGGGCGCATCGCACGAGGTGGACGCCATCGTAACGAAACGCAAGAACGCGGCGGGCGACTCCAGGGAGTTCGTCCAAGCATTACCCACCAAAGAAGCGACAATGACAATAGGCTGAGTGGATTATTTCAGTCTGGGACTATTTATTATTGCTGTAGAGACAGTTACTAAACGTTTGCAATTTAATGCCGTTTTCCACACGAAAACAAGCCTCTTATATGCAGTGCAAATCAGTTTATGCATAGTAACATTTTGGTAAAATTTATTCTTGAAACTGGATATTTCTACGTTTGGGAGGCTAGATTAATTCGTCACCAGAGAAAATTGTATATCCTTTTAAACAAGGTGGTGTTATTTACGCATCATCTCTTTCATTCTGATGTAAATGTTATTATTTCTAGAAATCATGACCTTGTACTTTTGTTAATGTTATTCTCTTGTTTAGAAAGAGTCAATAGCATTGTCTGCTTGCCAGTAGCTGGAGCCCGATGTAAACAAGCTCACATGACAATATCACAATATAATTTTAACATTTCTCAAGGAGAATAGGACCTAGATTGACAAAGTACTTTTTTACCAATATTTTAAACATATACTTGATCCTCTATTCAAAATATTTCAGTTGAACCACATTGGACAAAGGTTTAAATATAAGAGATTAAACGGCCTAATCAAATTGCGGGCGTTTTTAATTACTACTGTCCCCTATAAATATATTAACAAATGTGTAATTCAAATATAAATGTGTAATCGTGAATGTGGCGTGCAGTGTGAAGTCATAAGCAGAAGAATTATGGTCAGTAATGGAGGCAATTAAGAACATCGGTTATTCTTAGGTACAAAAGTGGCCGTAAGCTGTACCGCATGGTAATATGCTATGGAACTATATAATATGGAACACCCTTGTAAGGGTACTCTGATGTATCCTTCAGAAATTTTCACTTCCTGTCTATCGTACTTTACTCACTTTATATGTATTTAATTCTGTTTATTTCTAGCTTTAGCACACTCGGTTGCAATACTCTGTTTTACACTATTAAAAATCGTAATTTATTGCATGTCCTTCATTTTGATGTTCAAGTATACAGCAAAATGGAATGCTGGTAGTTAATATTCTTATTTTAATGAACGTACTGAAATATCTTACTGCTGACTAAATTCCAACACATCAATGTTCAGTCATATCTGAAGATGCACATTGAAATACCATATTAACAAAATTAGAAGTTCTCACAAACCTTACAATTTTCAAAAAACTGGCATGATATACTGTATTATCACAATATTATCTCCACCCACCTCTAAATATAATAAAAGTGAAATTTAAAATATAATGCTTCAACAGCATCAATTTTGTATTTAGAAGTTAGCGTTAGTAGCACGATCCATTTATTGTAAACAGGACAATTTAAGATGATGGTCCTCCTTTCACTACTGATAATTTGAATAATGTGTAATTGTAAATTTAAAATGTAGTCATAAATAAATGTATTATACTCAGCAACACGGAGTAAAAGCAGAGTCATCTCCGTACAGGCCATGAAGGCCCTGGGAGGAATGGAAGGTATAGGCTTCCATTTTCCGTAACCTCGGCACGAAGTGGGATATATTGGTTTGCTCTACGCCCGCTCGCCTTTGCCCCCAGGAATTAACCCGTTACTCATTTTCGGTGTAGGCTGAGTGAACCTCAGCGCCATGTGCACCTCCGGAAGTGGAAATCTCGTTTCTTAATTTTTTGGACTTTCTGACGGGGAATTGAACCCACGTTCCCTGGATCGTCGTCAAACGGATTTTTATTTATTTATTTATTTTTTCATCCGTTTACCCTCCAGGGTTGTTTTTCTCCTAGACCAGGAAGAGGGAAGGAAGGGGCCGTGGCCTTACGTGAGGTACCATCCTGGCATTTGCCTGGAGGAGAATTGGGAAACCACGGAAAACCACTTCAGGATGGCTGAGGGGGAGTCGAACCCCTTCTACTCAGTTGACCTCTCGAGGCTGAGTGGACTCCTCGTAACACTTTTCAAATTTCGTGGCAAAGCCGGGAATCGAACCCGGCCTCCAAGGGTGGCAGCTAATTACACTAACCACTACACCACAGAGGCGGACCTTTAGATAGATTTGGAATTAAGTCCAGTCTTTGGACACTCAATGTGATTAGAATTAGTGATTAGAAATTGAATAGCACAGCTCTCCTACACTGCCGGCCAACAAGCTGATGACGAAATTTGTTTTCGACCAGCGGGGCTCGAACCTGCTAACCACAGTGTCAGACCATTATAGGCTTGACACCATAATGGTCATGGCCTCAAGGTGGGCTCATATATAATAAACAATACAACACATAATTATTTGAATATACTTAGGAACAAACGTTTCTAAAGTAGACATGCAATATACGTAAAGTTGTAGTTTATCAGTAAAGGTAAATTCAATTAATTAAATAATTAATTCAGTCATTAAATTAAATTTTTGATTGTTTAGGAATTAATTTTCCACAACACTCTCAAAATTATATTTCAGTTTGATCATTAGATAATACAAAAACAATTTTCGACTAATTTTGGAGGATGCAGTATTGTATTTATTTACATGGAATGAAAAGTCATGGGTGTTTCAGAGAATATTCCGCAAAGAAATTGCTTCTTTCTTTCTTTCTCTTAATACGCAGAAGGAAGCTTGTTCTAAAATCAGGAATATTTCGTAGGTAGGTGGTATATATCAGAAATGTTGATCGATACTTTACTATATTCAAAGAAAATGTGGGAAATTCGTCAGCAGAGGATAAGTACATTAAGTATTCTGTTCAATTAGCATTTATAAGACTGATGTCTCTGTGGCATAATATGTATATCAGTAATATTTAAATGAGTGCTTCCCTTGTTACTTGTTAAATAAAAAAATAAATAAATATACTTTAAATATTATTCTACTTTTTACTGCTAGACCTGGAACTGTCTCCCCTAACCATGTATTCGCACTGTCAACTTCCCGTCACCACCTTGTAGGAATTAAATCTTTTAAAGTCTAAAGATTGTAGTATAAGATCTTTGTCACTGATACCGATATCTCATAGCGTGACGGGATCCATCAGGGTATTTTTCTAGTGGCTTTACGTCGCACCGACACAGATAGGTCTTATGGCGACGATGGGACAGGGAAGGACTAGTAGTGGGAAGGAAGCGACCGTGGCCTTAATTAAGGTACAGCCTCAGCATTTGCCTGGTGTGAAAATGGGAAACCACGGAAAGCCATTTTCAGGGCTGCCGACAGTGGGGTTCGAACCTACTATCTCCCGAATACTGGATACTGGTCGTACTTAAGCGACTGCAGCTATCGAGCTCGGTGAAAAGAGGTGAAGTAGGCTAACAGAGTGTAGGGTGGGTTTAAAACAAGGCTGCAAATTATCCCCTATATTATTTATATTATTCATTAACGACATTTTGGATGGACACGGTGGGAATAAATGGGCGGCACCGGTTCTTAATGGGTTGGAGATATCGGGAATGATATTTGCGGATGATGTGGTATTGATGACTTTAACTGCTGGCGAGATGCACCAAAGTTTAAATGCAGTGTCAGCATATGCAAAGGAATGGGTCATGAAAATTAACGGGAATAAATCTAAAGTGTTAGTAATGCAGAAACATAAAGGGAGAGAAAGAGAAATGACCTGGATGTCCAGAGAGAGAGGATAGAGCAAGTAAATAAGAATATTTAGGAGTGATTTTAAATGGAGGATGGGCATGGAAGGATCGAATTAAGAGGGCAGAAGGGGAGGGGATGGCAGCATTAGCCTTAGTCAAAATTTTAGTGGCTAAATTTCCGGGAATAAGGTATAAAACATTGAGGTTAGTCTTAAGATCAGTAGTATTTGCAGAGTAATGTATGGGGCAAAAGTATGGAGGCTGGAGGAAGAGAGTGTTACTTAGGACAAATTATGAGTTGATTTGGTAAGGCAGTGATGGGGCTCCCTCAGTGCACAGCAAATGCTGGGGTTGAATTAATGTGCGGGGAAGAAATAGAGGTGGAGTGTGTGAAAAGAGTACTTAAATACTAGATGGGTTTGAAAAGAGGGGAAGGAGGAAGGGTGCTTCAAGCTGCGTACGAACAACAAAAGAAAAGCATGTGTCAGGGGGTGATGGCTAGAAAAAATTAAACTATACTTGGAGAGGATGGGAATGGGGTACGTGTGGGGAAGAGGTTTGGAAGAAGAAGGAAGTTAGGGACAGAGGGTGCTTTTAAGGAGGATCAGAGATATTCAAAGACAGAAACTGATAGAAGGGTGTAGGAACATAGGATCTCTTAGTGTTTTTAACAAAGTAATGGAAGTGTCAGTGTAAAATATTAAGAATGTAGATAGGTTGAAGAGAGGACGATTATTATGGTGGCTGATGGGGTTATACAAGAAAAAGGGATGGACAAAGAGTAAAGAAAAGTCACTATGCGTATTATGTGGGGCATCAGGAAATGATCTATACTTAATAGGTAATTGTAAAGATACGGAGAAGGTAAGAAATAAACTTTTGAGTGCCAATAAACGGGAATTATTAGAAAGAGGGGATGAGCAAACAATCGTAGGGTCGATTATCAAAGAATGCAAGAACGGGGGTGAAATAAATAGGTATTTATGTACGGTAAAAAGAGTTTTTGAAATAAAGTTGAAAGAAAAATTCATAATGTTATTTGGGTCTGAAATAAGTTAAGTGAAAGCAGTGAGGTTTTATTGGCGAATCATGAAGGTATAAGTCTGGAAAGTGGATGTGTAAGGAAGTGTAAATAGTTAAGAGTGTAAAATGAGAATGAATTAGAGAAGTGTGTAAGAGTGATGAGTAAAAGTTAGATGTGGGTTGTGTAGGTGGTAGGTTTGTTAAGGGCGGTTAAGTACGGGAATTATGGTTAAAAATGTGTATGAAAAGTGAGTGCATGTTTGTTATATTTGATTGTCAAATCTTGAGATACAATGAAAATGTGGAATGTGTGTGAAGTGTAATTATGATGGGGAAGTGGTAAGATATTGTAATTTTGGAAGGTTTAAGTGATAATGATAGAACATGTTATTATTGATATGGCAAGATACGGACGTACAATTGAAATAGTAGTGGTAAGCAAGTTAGATAATGGAAGTCATGATGTAAATGTTGACGCACAAGTGAACTGCAATTTATCTGGAACTAGGTCAGTGCATACACAATATTAGGAACTGCTGAGTCAGTAGGTGATCAGGTAGGCACATGCGCTGAGGATGACGAAATGTTAAGTCAGTGGATATTGAAAGCAGTGCTCTGTTGAAATAAGTGTGTGTAAGAGTTAAAATATGAGAGAGATGAATGGTAGAGTTACTTTAATAAAGGGCCGGACGTGCGTGGCGTTATAATTATTGAATAAACTTGGAATCTGTCTGTATACGTCTTCGTATATGTGCATTATATCGCTGGACTTCTCAAATGAGCTGTTGAACTAAATGCACGGCAGCACATTTTGTACTTCGATGTTGGTAACATTGTGTATTTAACTGACTGAAATGTGTACCTTAACGCCATCTACCCACGCGCAGTGAAACTTGTAGTGAGTTTGAACGCTGATAGACAGAGGGACCGTGGCGCGCTAGACTGCTGTTGTTGTGCTGGCCGCTTCACCAACGGCTGTCTACATTTTGAACTTATTGGAGAATGACGCGCATAGCTGGGTCTCTGTTTTCATCTTGCGAGATGAACTTGGCTAGTACAGGCATTGGATGAAAGGTGTTCTGCATCCCTTTAGGGATCAAGGATTGTATATATTGTACAGTTGTATCTTTTATAATGAAATAGTGTAGTGTTAATATGAATATTATGTTAGTTTGAGTATAGTGTTAATTTTAGGTGTGTGACGTGGTTGCTCGGGGCACTATGGATTGTATATGGTAATGTAGTGTTCTTCATTTATGTAAGTACTGCATCTTGTTCTTTGTTGATTATTCTATTCTAATTTTGTGTGTGCCTCGGTATTGTGCTGTACATATGATTGTGAGGCGTGATTTGAGATCTTTCGTTTTCGTCATGTGCACTTCTATTTGGAGCCGTTGTATGGCATAGTGATGCTGCCCGGTGAACTTTGGGTGTGTTTGATTATTTTTAAATTTATTTTTCCTCTTATTTATTTTATTCTGCTAAATTGGCGTGTGCTTCCGATTCGTTTTCCTTCGTGCTGGTGTTTTCATTTAATTTGTTGCTGCCTTTTGCTTGTAAATTTTTGCCGGCGTTTGTCGTAAATTGTATTTTGACATCTTGTTCTAATAATTTTATTGTTTTTTCATGACGGTAGTTTTCTCCCTCGTGACGGTATATCTTGAATTGTGCACCGAGCAATCACTAGTGGTCACACTCATTTTCACCAAAAATAATTATTAATATTAAATTTAATTTAAATTTAGATAGTTATATAGAGGTCCACTTTGTGGTAGGAATTTTTGTATTATCCAGGTAACGAATAATACTTGAGTAGAATGGAAAGGAATTCCTGGTGAAGGTTTCCTAACGTTTGTGTCGTCAGTTTTGCATTATTGGGTTCATTTTAAGTTAATTTAAGGAGCCGTGCTGTATCCGCTATTGTTGATTATCTGTTCTTATCTTTTCCTGGTCGTTACGTAACTGTTGTACTGTTATTATTATCTCGCTTGGAGTCTACCTCTGAATGCCGTTGTGTACGGATCATTATTGTTGTTGCTCATTATGAGCATGTATTTGACAATATGTGATTTCAGACATTTTGTATTATCTGACCGGTTCTGTCTTGAAGTGTATGGCACGTGAATTATAAATTCTAGTTTCTTTCTGTTGGTGTTTATATTTCGTTGAGTTTAATTTTGCTATGGTAAGATGGTTCTATTTTTGGGGACTGATAAAGTGACTGATATTTTTGCGTCAAGATATGTCTTGGTAAATTGATTTGGCGCGAGGTGTTATGGTATTTATCTTCTTCTGCTATGCGTTCGGTGTGAATACCTCCATCGAGAATGGTCCTGAGAGAATTTATTTATTTTTAAGTGTAGATAGGATGTAATATGGTTCATTTTAAGTTAATTTAAGGAGCTCCTTACTTAGTTAGGTCCCTAGGTTAATCATTTCCATTTAAATGATTATATTTACTTAAACTCGAATTAGTTACCTCAAGATTATTTCTTTCTTTATTTGAGAGATATTATATTTTTAAAACCTTAACTTATGATTTGTAAAAACAAATTATTACACTGACTGACAGAGCAAATGCAACACCAAGAAGGAGTGGTCAGAACTTTATGCCAATTGCAGGGTAGACTGACGTCACTGAGGTATGCTCATGATGTGAAATGCGCCGCTGTGCTGCGCACGTAGCGAACGATAAATGGGACACGGCGTTGGCGAATGGCCCACTTCGTACCGTGATTTCTCAGCCGACAGTCATTGTAGAACGTGTTGTCGTGTGCCACAGGACACGTGTATAGCTAAGAATGCCAGGCCGCCGTCAACGGAGGCATTTCCAGCAGACAGACGACTTTACGAGGGGTATGGTGATCGGGCTGAGAAGGGCAGGTTGGTCGCTTCGTCAAATCGCAGCCGATACCCATAGGGATGTGTCCACGGTGCAGCACCTGTGGCGAAGATGGTTGGCGCAGGGACATGTGGCACGTGCGAGGGGTCCAGGCGCAGCCCGAGTGACGTCAGCACGCGAGGATCGGCGCATCCGCCGCCAAGCGGTGGCAGCCCCGCACGCCACGTCAACCGCCATTCTTCAGCATGTGCAAGACACCCTGGCTGTTCCAATATCGACCAGAACAATTTCCCGTCGATTGGTTGAAGGAGGCCTGCACTCCCGGCGTCCGCTCAGAAGACTACCATTGACTCCACAGCATAGACGTGCACGCCTGGCATGGTGCCGGGCTAGAGCGACTTGGATGAGGGAATGGCGGAACGTCGTGTTCTCCGATGAGTCACGCTTCTGTTCTGTCAGTGATAGTCACCGCAGACGAGTGTGGCGTCGGCGTGGAGAAAGGTCAAATCCGGCAGTAACTGTGGAGCGCCCTACCGCTAGACAACGCGGCATCATGGTTTGGGGCGCTATTGCGTATGATTCCACGTCACCTCTAGTGCGTATTCAAGGCACGTTAAATGCCCACCGCTACGTGCAGCATGTGCTGCGGCCGATGGCACTCCCGTACCTTCAGGGGCTGCCAAATGCTCTGTTTCAGCAGGATAATGCCCGCCCACACACTGCTCGCATCTCCCATCAGGCTCTACGAGGTGTACAGATGCTTCCGTGGCCAGCGTACTCTCCGGATCTCTCACCAATCGAACACGTGTGGGATCTCATTGGACGCCGTTTGCAAACTCTGCCCCAGCCTCGTACGGACGACCAACTGTGGCAAATGGTTGACAGAGAATGGAGAACCATCCCTCAGGACACCATTCGCACTCTTATTGACTCTGTACCTCGACGTGTTTCTGCGTGCATCGCCGCTCGCGGTGGTCCTACATCCTACTGAGTCGATGCCGTGCGCATTGTGTAACCTGCATATCGGTTTGAAATAAACATAAATTATTCTTCCGTGCCGACTCTGTTTTTTCCCCAACTTTCATCCCTTTCGAACCACTCCTTCTTGGTGTTGCATTTGCTCTGTCAGTCAGTGTATTTTAATTGAAAGGCACTATATTTAACCACTTCACTTCCTGTTTAAAAAACATCTATTGTGCAAATGATGATTTAATTATCTATTTACTTAAATTTCTAATTTTTTTCTTCTACCCAGATAAAATTCATTTCTTACTAAAGATGTAAAGTTATGTATAGTTCATTGAGTCAATTATAGTCGTTCCTTTTTTTTAAAAAGGGTGTTACTTTTTTTTGGTAGATGCTTGCTCTGGTATCCTTGTTGTTCCCACCTCTTTTGTTTTTTGGGATATGGGTCCTTTCTACTCAAAATTCACTCTTCCACATTTGTTTTGGGTTAATTAATTCTGTGTTTTTGTGGCATTTTATTTCGTTTGCTTTCTTGTTGTGATACTTCTCCCCATGGCGTTACTAGCCGGACGCCATTTTTTTCTCATTAGTGTATGGGGCTGTGTCACGTGTTGTGCCTCACCAAGATGGAACAGCACGGACCGCCAGTAGTTTTAGGGGTTGCACCTCACATGTGGTCTGGTGTGAGGTGTCACTAAATATGCTAGGAGTTTAGAGTAAGTTAGTTATAAGGGTGGCACTCATATGAGGCTTGGTTTTTCCGCCCATGTGAGTGACCACACAGTAGTCTTGTATGTATATATATATATATTCTTTTTTATTTATTATATTTTTAGCTATTCAAATGTTTATTGTTGTTTTGTAAGAAGGGGAAGGGCGAGGGAACGCCATAAGAGGGAGGGATGGGACGGTCCGTTCCGTAGTGTGGTTGGCAAATGTTAATAAAGGTCGAGAAAGGAGAGAGGGAGTGAGAGACACAGGCTACATATGGACCTGGCCGTCAGCACTCGTGTGGCATGCCGCCAAACGGAATGGTGAGGATGTAACTTTGTCAACTGAATAGAGGGCCGGACGTGTTGTTCCAAGGAGGGTGGTGCCTTCTTTCCTCACCAGGGTGGGACAGCACGCTCGGTCAGTAGTTGAAGGTGTGGCGTCTCACATATGGACTGGTTACCGCCTGTGTGAGGGGTCACAAGATTAAGATATTTATAGTTATAGGGGTGGCGCTCACATAAGGCTCGGTTTTCCAGCCGTGTAAGTGTCCACATAGTATAGGGGTGGCGCTTACATGTCGCTCGGTCTTCCGCCCATGTGAGTGACCACATGGTAGTCTTAGAATTTTATTTTATTTTATTATTGGTTTGTATGGGAACATATATTTCGGCGGGAGCCTGTAATGTTCAGCAAATAAATCATATTAAATTATTAGATGTGATTCCTTTAAATGTATTTAATCTATATTACGGATCAAAGACATCACATTTATAAATGTACCTATACCTCTGGTCTCCTCATATTGTCTTTTTCACTTTCCATTTTTGCTTCATTCTATTCGATTGTCAACTCTGGAATATTTTTTTCCTTTTTAAACTGCCGTAGTTCAATTTCATCCTCATTATCCTCAAATTTGAATTTTCCACTTCTTGTTTTAGCCTGGTTCATGCGCCCATGAACGTATGATTTATTGGCAATTCTCACTATTTTCGGTACTTTTCTTCTTGTTTGAATTTAAGTATGATGTTGCGCTTACCTTTAATCATGTTGCGTTTAGTTATTTTTCGTTGATTTATAACAAGTTCCCCTTGGCGTACACTCATGTTACAGGTCATGCGAACACTGTTTGCTTATTTCTTCCTTTCGCTTCGCTAACCTACGTCATTTTTTACGTCGCCTGTTGATTGGTCACATTACCTTCACATGACTGCTTGCGTCACCGGTAACTTGTCTCCTTCTGGTACCGAGAATGTGTTCTTCCGCGTCTTTCTATTTTTTCATTGGTTATTTCTGCTTTTTCCCTTGCCTTTATTATTATATTAATTGTATGGAAATTATGAATATTCTTTCTGGACTTCTCTTTTTTCATTATTTTGTATTTTTTGGTAAGGTTTCTCATGTACTTTTTAGTAATTATTATTGTTAGTCTTGCAGCACTACTTTTTGTTGAATCTGGAATATTCTGCAGTGCTTCTTAAGGACTGCTACTCAACATGCTCCACTCCACTCTGCTCTGCACTCTGCACTCTGCACTAGACTCCGAACCTGGACTCTGTTCCAAGGCTCAACTTGAGGACTCGGCGTGAGGACTTGGCTCCTCACTTTGCTTCGGGCAGCCCGCTAGAACTGTCAATTCGCAGCAACGTCCATGGGGACTACACACCCAGCCTGCAAGCCTCGCCGCGTGTTTGGAAGCGGCATTTCTCATGACATGTAATCACTTCGCCCTGCTTGGGGCCGTTGACACGGGCTTGCCCTCCTGTATAAACAAAACTATGTCAAGCCGAGTACCTTCTACTTCGCACCTGCTGGCCTGTTCAGCAATTCAACTCTATTAAATTTCATTAATGCGAGCCTGGAGTTAGCATTCTGCTTTACTTTTATGGACACTTTTAATCTACGTTTGTCGGCATGTCTGATCTAGAAGATGACATTTCCTACTGAGCTGGTTTGCCTAAAAGGATTTGAATTTTACACTGCAGTGTTGGACTATTAATCTGACAGCTCAATGTTTTCATTATTGTTAATGTTATCTCCCCGGTGGAGAATTAAATGTTGCAAGTCTGCCTCAAGTTCGTTATTAAATTTCGTGTCTTTTTCAATCTATTGTTAAAGCAACCCATGTTTTTTCTATTTAGCTTCGTCATTTGATGTTTTTGAATATTCATTTAGTACTATGTAAAGTTTCAATACTGGTTTGGCTTGCGCCAGCCTTTCACATTTAATGCAATATTCAGATAGTTCTGAATTTTCTCAGTTTCAATTTATAATCACTATCATGTGCACGGCCGGTGGTCAGTTCGGCTCAAGGCTAGGTGTACGTCACTTGAATTTCGTATTTAATCATGGATCAAGTTTTTCAAATAATTTATTGTTGTTTTTTTCTGAAAGATTATAATAAATGTTGTTGTTGACTGCTGATCCTTTATCTTTCATTCCCGTAAAACTGGGAATTACTCCTTGTTCTTTCCTGGTTTTACCATAGCCCTTCGGTTGAGAATGAGGTTTTTCCAGATTGTTAACGATATAGTGATTCCACCTTTCTACAGAATTGTTTGTTCTCTGTCTCCCGTTATAGCAGGTCCACATTTCCGGGAGCACTTGTGGATTCTCTAGCGATTGGTCTCTAGCAAAGTAGTCGAAAAGCTCTATCAACTTCTCGTCTTCAGGAGCGGTGGTGTGAGTTAATCCCAGAGTAGAATCCTCCCGCAAACACCACCCTCAAGCAGGTATCTGCTTCCCGGGGTCATGTCTTTTGCTACTTATTAAAATGTTTTTTACGGTTCGTAGTCATGTGTTTTGAAACTACTTTCTACGAATTTTATTCCGTGTGTTTTGGGATTCGTTTGTTTTGAGGCGTAGCCTAATAGAAAACCAGGACGGAAATTTCACCTCGAATATCATGTGGCATCAGGCAGGGCATCAAGCCTTAAAACCCTGACCAAAACTAAAAATGTGCCAAGGGAGCTTCAGTGATTTTAGAAATATTTGGGAAAAGATGAAGAAAGTCTTTATTAGGCTAAATTTCCTCAGAGGTTCAAGTAGACCATGGAAGGATGCTCTTCGGCGAAGCCTGGAGGCCGTTGGTGTATAGTAATACCAGTGGATAGACCTGACAAAGAACAGAGGAGAACGGAAAAGAGCCATAAATAAACACGACCCCAAGAAATGTGGGATGAGACACTTATGACGATGGTGATGATAATAATAATGATGATGATAAGATGACGATGGTAATCCTGATGATGGTGATGATGATGATGATGATGATGATTAGTATTATTATCATTACATATTTTACTAGTGGAATAACGCCGCACAAACCCAGATAAACTTCCGGCGACCCTGGTATGGTAAAGACCTAACATGGGAAGGATGTGGCTATGGCTTTAATTAAGGCCTAGCCCAAGCATTTGCCTTCTATGAAAATGGACAACCACGGAAAACTATTCTCGCGGCTGCCAATGGTTAATTTTATTATTATTATTATTATTATTATTATTATTATTATTATTATTATTATTATTATTATTATTATTATTATTCTGTTTACCCTCCAGGGTTGGATTTTCCCTCGTACTCAGCGAGGGATCCCACCTCTACCGCCTCAAGGGCAGTGTCCTGGAGCTACAAACTCTGGGTAGCGGATACAACTGGGGAGGATGACCAGTACCTCACCCAGGCGGCCTCACCTGCTATGGTGAACAGGGGTCTTACGGGGGGATGGGAAGATTTTTTTTTTTTTTTGCTAGGGGCTTTACGTCGCACCGACACAGATAGGTCTTATGGCGACGATGGGATAGGCCTAGGAGTTGGAAGGAAGCGGCCGTGGCCTTAATTAAGGTACAGCCCCAGCATTTGCCTGGTGTGAAAATGGGAAACCACGGAAAACCATTTTCAGGGCTGCCGATAGTGGGATTCGAACCTACTATCTCCCGGATGCAAGCTCACAGCCGCGCGCCTCTACGCTCACGGCCAACTCGCCCGGTGATGGGAAGATTGGAAGGGATAGACAAGGAAGAGGGAAGGAAGCGGTCGTGGCCTTAAGTTAGGTACCATCCCGGCATTTGCCTGGAGGAGACGTGGGAAACCACGGAAAACCACTTCCAGGATCGCTGAGGTGGAAATCGAACTCTCCTCTACTCAGTTAACCTCCCGAGGCTGAGTGGACCCCGTTCCAGCCCTCATACCACTTTTCAAATTTCCTGGCAGAGTCGGGAATCGAACCCGGTCCTCCGGGGGTGGCAGCTAATCACACTAACCACTACACCACCGAGGCGGGATTATTATTATTATTATTATTATTATTATTATTATTATTATTATTATTATTATTATTATTATTATTATTGCACCCTACGGGTCAGGGTGACCACAGTTATTTTCCCAACTAGTCAGATAAATATCTCAGGGTATTCATGTTTCCAGAAAAATGGTTAATTTTTCTATAATTTCGTTTAACGTGCGTTCAAAGAGAATAGTGACATCATACGCGGTTCAAAATTCCGTAATTCAACGCTCAGTAGTGGATTCCGCATACGTATACTTCAATCAACATTTCCAAAGACACATCCGCATATCGGGAACCTTACTCACTAAATACAACTACAGACTATCACTACAAATGAGAACTCATTCAATTATATAAAACTTAATCAAGAAACACATTTATTAAATTATTGAGAATCGCGAAAGAAATGGTTAAATGTCAAATATAGCACGTGAACTTCCAATCATGAATCTACTAAACAAATATTTTAACTTCTGAATCAATTATTTTAAGTCAGCGCTGGCTTATTTCTAATCTAAGTTTGCATATCTTAACATTCTGGGTTGAGTATTCCTGAAATGTATTCACGTTTTGTTTCAACTTCCTATCAAAATTTAAGTCTGGTCGTTTATGTATACAAATATATCATAATCTACTGACCACAGTCAAAGTTCAGTATTTCACTAAATAATTCTATCACTTGCGGTGTTAACTATTCCCCATTATCAAAAATGTTAACATTACAGAATTCATATTATCGTGGGAATGATCTGAACTTCAATAAAAGTGTCCTGAATTCTAATATCAGTGATCTGAATTATATTAAAAATTATCTGAGTTCGTTGGTGCTAAATAAGGTGAAGGAAATGAGATATCGAATGACGTACCAAGTTTCCTGGTTCGATCGCCATTTAAAATACGGCTCCTAGCTAAATATTCGCTCATATAGTATTTCAAATTAAGAACATCGATGATATCCTACGTAAATCTCATATTATTTCCCTACTCTAGCTAGATAATTTCTTATGTAACGTATTCCAGTTCAATATGCACGTAGCCAATAAGCATTTATTATATATACATGTGCAAGTGCTTGCATTACGATATCTCAGTATTATATTATCATACTGGTTACATACTAGTTTCATCTTCCATGCAATCAACATTCACTCAGAATACGACATAATCATGCATAAATCTACCCATCACCAGTTGTTACTACTGTCAAACCACTCTCAAACTTCATTTAAATATACATAATTTTACTATCCATACCTTGCTGTAGTTCTTCCCTGGGGCATATTTCCTTTCCGTAGTTGCTTTACTTGTTCCCTTATATTGCACATTATATATATCATATACGTCTCATTTCTTATTAATCTGCGCAATATTTCACTTAAAACACCATATACACTTCCCTTATTTCATCTATAACCTTCATTTCAACCTATATTTAACTTATCCAACATCTTCACTTAACGCGTTTAACCTCCAATATTCATTAAACATAACGAGACGCGACATTCCTTTAGCGCAGAATTCATTCCTTATAACACGTTTTATCGTACAATTCAACACATAACCCCAAATACGGTATCTACTCTTCCAATATAATCATTCAGCAAAGAGTATGGTAACTTAAACAATTCAAAACATGCGTCCCTCTATGACGTAATCTGGGTTCGAATGGTACTATATCACTCATGGATCTTTTTAGCTAACCGGGATTCTTTGCAAACATCTGTTACACTATGTCACTTTTAAAATCGTATTCTCACTCCTCTGGTTAAGATAATATAGTAAATACGTAACCATTATGTCACGAGATACCGTCTTAAGTTCACACTGACTTAATATATGTTAATATCGTCTTAAATATTTCACACTGCACTTCCTTATATTAATTGCACACTTAATTATTTCACACTTAGGCTATTCAGTTCTATTGCATATACTGGTAATACTTTACATAAGAAATTATACTACTTATTACTATTACTTAGCTCGTCATTCAATATCTCTGGCCTTAGTTGCTCTTCTTCAACTGCTCCACGGTCTGGTCACAGGCCATGGATCGAGAACTGGACAGGTTCTCCATCACTGGTAGCTCGGGTTGAGTGACCTCCTCCACTCGGGTCGGGTGGTTTTAACTGCCAGGACGACATCTCTCTCCAGGTTGGTCTATGCCGATTTAGCAAGCCATCATTTCCTCAGGAATACTGTAGATAATATACATCAATTCTGAAACATATGTATTCATCATGGTTCTGTGAAGTCTTAGTATTTATCGTTGATAATTCTATATATATTTGTTAGCCTTCCTCTGCAGAAATATTTTCTTATTCCTTGAGGCCAGTAGAAGATTATTTGCTTCTTCTAGTCGTATATTCAAAGTTAGCTTATTTTCCTTTGTGAAGTATATATATATATTTTTTAATGATTGCCTCTTTATTTACGCTATCGTTGCTATTATTTCCTCTTAATATAGCTCAATCTCCAGCTCTCGCATCTCGGTCAACCTTTTGCTTCAAGACGCTTAGCGAATAAGTATTCGGACGAACTTTTCAAAATTTCCGGGTTTTATACCCTCCTTACTGTATTTCAGTGTTTATCACTTCGTTTCCTTCAATATTACCGTCGTCTCAACTTAAAATTCATATTAGAAACTACTGATCTTGCTTATTCTTGAGAGCGAAGTTCAGCACGTCTTGTCGTTACGAAGTCAATTTTTTAAGTAAGTTTTTATAATAATCCGTTTGATCCTTCTTATTTTTTTAAAACAATTCTATCGATTCTACTCTATTGTACACCGCCTTCATATTGGTAGGTTTAAATCAGTCATGGCCTTCTAACATACATAAATATCGATACTCTGCTACACATTCCTTTGCCTTGGCTGGCCTCTACCTTCCGTAGGCGCCATTTTGTAACACGTCCAGTAAATGCATCGGGTACATTATTATTATTATTATTATTATTATTATTATTATTATTATTATTATTATTATTATTATTATTATTACATTCTTCAAAATAGAAATAATACTACTAATAATCCAGTGTCATCAGAATTAAGCAATGAAGGTTAAAATCCCCTACCGGGCCGGTAATCGAACCCGGGACCCTCGGGACCAAAGGCCAGCACACTAACCATTTAGCCAGGGAGACGGACAAATTACAAGTTAACGGCAGACACTGATATATGTAAAATAGAAAACACAACCTATTAATGCAATTTCTAATTATAAACGAAGCAAGCAACAAAATAGTGAACAAAATACGCAGGCAGGCAGGCAGGCAGGCAGGCAGGCAGACAGACAGACAGAAGAAGTGATATCATTAACCTACTTTGCATATTCTGAAGGTTAGCTAAAATTAATGAATGTTAATTCTTCCCAATGTTTGCATACAACCGAAAGATAAATAAAAGCATGAAGAACAATGTGCGGGCTTAGTAAGTTTGTCTAGAAGGATATTGCATGAATTGAATATGTATTAGATGGAGGCCAATTAGTAGTACAATCAGAACACCTGTAGCCTTACTGCAGTGTTCATTAGGACTTACAATGCAATCTTGAATTTGTATTTTTTTTCTACGTTTTAGAACATCTAAGTTTTGAGCATGAGGTCAGTAACGAGAATACTATTTACCTTTTCCTCTAATATCTCAAATGCTTAAATTAAACTGATTCGCAGTCAATAACAATCTCAGTGCAAATATTTCTTTTTGCAAGTGATTTGACTTCGCATCAACTCAGACAGATCTTATGGAGACGATGGGATAGGGAATGGTTAGGACTGAGAGAGAGGCGGTCATGGCCTCAGCATTTGCCTGTTGTAAAAATGGGGAAACCACGGAACACCATCTTCAGGGCTGCCGACGGTGTGGTTGAGACCCACCTTCTCCTCAATGCAAGCTCATAGCTACGTGACCCAAACCGTTAAGCCAAATCTCTCGATGCACAAATATTTCAAAGTTCAAAGTATGGATCAAAGGTTAATTATATCAAACAAGCTCCACTACCCGTGCTGGCACAACCTAGAAACCAGGAGAAGCTAATTAGATACCACTCGTGGGGGTTCTTATTAATAGGGGCTGATGACCACGGGATTTTATCTATACAAATAAATAAAATTGAAGTGTCTATTTGTAATGTCAAAATACGGTACTCATACCTTCTTCTTCTTCTTCTTAATCTGTTTTCTCTCCAGGGTTGGTTTTTCCCTCGGACTCACCGAGAGATCCCACCTCTACCGCCTCAAGGGCAGTGTACTGGAGCGTGAGGCATTGGGTCGGAGGATACAACTGGGGAGAATGACCAGTACCTCGCCAAGGCGGGCTCACCTTCGATGCTATTAATGGCGTGTTGCCTCTGGGGAGGCCTAGTGCAGGTCTTTCAATTTGATGCCGTATAGGAGACCTGCGCGTCTGTGAGGATAGGGCCCTACCTACGATGAATTCTAATGATGAATATGGCACACACCTCCAGACTCCAAGCCATTTGAAATAACCAATTAAGGTTAAAATCCCCAACCCGGCCAGGAATCGAACCCGAGTCCCTCTGGACCAATGACCAGCGCGCTAACCATTCAGCCATGGAGCCGGACACTTGCTATGTTGAACAGGGGCCTTGTGGGGCGATGGGAAGATTGGAAGGGATAAACAAGGAAGAGGGAAGGAAGCGGCCGTGGCCTTAAATTAGGTATTATCTCGGCATTTGCCTGGAGGAGATGTGGGAAACCACGGAAAACCACTTCCAAGATGGCTGAGGTGGGAATCGAATCCACCTCCACTCATATGACCTCCCGAGCCTAAGTGGACCCCGTCCCAGCCCTGGTACTACTTTTCAAATTTCGTGGCAGAGCCGGGAAACGAACCGGGGTCTCCGGGGTGGCAGCTAACTTATAACTAAAAGCCAATTTTAACGATTTTCGTCTGCCTGTCTGTCTGTTCCGGCTAATCTCCGAAACGGTTGGACCGATTTTGACGGGACTTTCACTGGCAGATAGCTGTTGGTATAAGGAATAACTTAGGCTACTTTTACATTTTCTGCCTGCCTGTCTGTCTGTCTGTCTGTCTGTCTGTCCCCGCTAATCTCAGAAACGGTTGGACCTAATTTGACGGGACTATAAATGGCAGATAGCTGATGGTATAAGAAGGAACTTAGGCAATTTTAAATTTTCAAAACAATTAGATAAGATTGGGCGACGGGGGGAGACATAAAAATAATAAACGAAGTATCGAATTTTCCGTACAGGGACGACACAAAGCTCATTTTAAGCCACTTGACGCAAAGAACAAAACTCGGTAAGTCCTACGGGCCCGAAAACCGTTTAAGGCCCTAAAAACCAACCGTTGTGGAGATATTGGCACCACACTACCCCTGGTCTAGGAATCCGATAAATAAACGACCAGCCGTAACCATGACAACGTCAGCTCGAGGATTCTACACCAGCGAGATTTGCCACCCGAAATTATTACCTACACATATGAATTACTATCTGGAAAAATTATGCTGTGTGGATAAGACACTCACAGCACCCCTTTGGGCGGCGATTGTAAGTGGGTAACTTATAAAAATAATCTATCTACAGTATATAAAAATGTATGTATGTACGTAAATGACACATCCCCTCCTAAACCACAGGAGCAATTTCAACCAAACTTGGTACACTTATTACTAACTATCAGGAGACGAGCACTGTGGGTGTAAGCCACTCTTAGCACCCTTAGGTTTGGCTGGTCAGGGGTGAGGTATGAAATAATCGAAAATAGTGTCGAATCCATCGTTTTCGGGGTTGCTGAGATGAACAGTGACACTCCAGATTTTTTAAAACTCCAAGTTCGGCCTCTTCTTGAAGGAGGGTGAGATGGGTTAGATAAAAGAATAATCGAAAATAGTGTCGAATCCATCGTTTTTGGGGTCGCTGAGATGAATAGTGACACTCTGGATTTTTTTAAAATCCAAGTTCAGGCCCCTTTGGCATAAGGAGTGAGAAAGGGCGAAAAAATAACTAATTTGACCGAGATTATGTATGATGTATGTTCCAGCAAAGCTGTCAACTAAATATGGTACAAATATTACTCGCGTGAAATATAAGTAAAACTAATGTGATGACCTATAGTTCTCATGGGCTTGAAAGTTTCCTAAAAATACTAATATTTGTCCCCAAATCATGATGGCGGTACACATTGCCAGACGAGCTAGAAAATTGAAAATCTGAAAAATTATAGCTTTTAGCCTGTAACCGACAGGGTAATTCCAAGATGAACAAATGTTTAATATTTTACCCTGAAAAGTAAGGAAACACGGAGGCAATTGTAGTGACGGTGCGGACCTTCGTTTTGAGGTAATTGGTGGCTATACAGTAAGTCGTATCACAAGGTAAATAACACAGTCGTACCTAACATGAAGAGATCTACAACTTTGGACCTATGACGTGTTTTCCTATCTCCATCCCTTATACGCTAATTGGAGCTTCGTTTCTCGATTATAGGTAAATTTTGTACTTTTAAACACGTATATTTTATAGTTTGGCAAATTTAAATGAATGATATAATAATCAAATTTGGCACACGTATTTGGATAACCAGTGGCCATTTGCAAGTCAAATTTTATGATTCCAGATATTACATAAGTACCTGAAAAATAAAGCAATGTGTGAAAACTATAGCCCAAATGTCACCCTATTAAATTTTTTCTAACTCAAACACATACATGCAGGGGATACGAAAAATGTCATAGGGCCAGCCATGTAGATCGCTAAACGAGGCGTCTTATGACGTAATCGGTTTGTCGATTTGACATACTGCTGATAAACGGTACATGACAGAATCGCTTCTCGTCCTCTTGGCTAAAATCGAAGTATAGACTCACTGGAAGAGATCATGTGTAGTGGAGCTCCAACATCTTGACATATTTTCTCGTATTATGTGTAGTGTTAGTGGGTATCAAGGAGTATTTGTGCATTTATTTGCTGTGGTGGTTGTGTGTGAACGTGTTATCTTAAGAGTCTACAGCTTATTTTAATAGATTTGAGGGCATATTTCGGGTTAATTTTATTGTCCTAAGTGCCTCCATATTGGATTTTGTTACAGTTACTCCATAGATAACTTACTAAGAGTGTATTTTGGTTGCTAACCTTGCCCTAACAACCACGCACTCGCTAAATGTTCTTAGTCTCCATAGATACTACTAACTAGATATATAACTCCACTCTTCCATTAAGGCATTCCAAAGGCAACATATCTTGACCTACTGCTAGGTGCCATCTTGGTGGTGTGCGAAAATATATTCATAAACTAAGGAAGCAGTATCCAGAACGGCGCGTTCCTCTCCGCCGCATCGGAAGGCGCGTCTCACCGCTTCCCTCTCCAACGACTTAATATCACAAAGGCTGGCTGTCATGCGGGCTCAGTACGCACGAGCGGACTATTGCGGGTGGTTGAGTCTCAACGCGCGCCGTGTTTGTGTTCGTTCGTATTGAGTAGTTAAGTTATTAGTCATGTATAAAAGAAAACAAATCTCTCTAAAAACACGAGAAAGGCCAAAAGTCAAAGATTGCAACGTGAAAATGAATCTCAACAGGATAGAGAAAGTCGCCTAACAAATTATCGATTGAGGTAATCCATATCTAGGTCGAATGAAAGTAGTTCTGAGAGGAACGAACGATTACAGTTAGATAGAACCCGTCATTCATTGTTAAAGAGACACGAATCTCAGAAGTCTACAGAACAGCGTGTAGAAAACGATCGTATTCGACACGCTATCTCGCGAAGCCTAGAATCAGACGATTCTAGAGAGCAGCGATTAGAAGATGACGGTATTCGACACTATGTGTTGCGAAATCTAGAATCGGATGATTCTAGACAGCAGCGATTAGAAAATGACCGTATTCGACAAGCTGTCTCGTGAAATCTAGAATAGGACAATTCTAGAAAGCAGCGATTAGAAGATGAACGTATTCGACACTCTGTGTTGCGATCTCTAGAATCGGACGATACTAGACAGCAGCGAGTAGAAGATGACCGTATTCGACACTCTCTGTTGCGATATCTAGAAGCAGATGATTCTAGAGAGCAGCGATTGGAAAGTGATCGTCGTCATCACCAAAATCAATGTGAATTTGAAAGTCAAGAACAACATGACATACGTGTTACTGAACAATGTGATCAGTATCGTAAGTCACTAGGACAGAGAATCGAGCGCTTAGCACAACTCCGTAAAACTGTGAGGACCATTCGTCAGTCGGAAACAAAAATTTTGATCGAGAAAGGCGTCTGGTTACTGGCAGACAAACGACAAGTGCTATGCGGGATACTGAAAGGGAAGAGAACCGTCAACAACGACTGAATAATGACCAATTAAGAAGAACTAATAGACGTGATATTGCATGGCAAAGAAAACATAACAGTGGGTTCAGTTATGATGCCAAATAAATTATTCTGCAGCATCAGAGGTAAACACTATGAATGTTTGTTGCATTTACTGTAAATCTTGAAGGTGGAAAGATGAGTCAAAAGGACTTTGTTGTTCTTCTGGGAAAGTGCGCTTGGACTCTATACAGCAGCCACCTGAGCCACTTCAGTCTTTGTTATGTGGCGAACATGATCAACCTCAAGATGTCATGAATAATATTAGACGTTATAATTCTGCTTTTCAAATGACTTCTTTCGGGGTGAAAGAAGTTGATGAGAGGAATTATATGCCCACGTTTAAAATACAGGGGCAGGTGTATCATTTAATTGGTTCCCTTCTTCCAGTGGATAATGCGAGATAATCGTTTTTACAAATATATTTCGTTAGCGATTATGTACTACAAATGGACGCAAGATTACAATGTTTTCCAAATCGAAACACTTCATTAGTAGAAAGCTTGCAAAGTATGCTTATTGAAATAGTTAGATTCGTGATTTCAAAGCTGCTCTTCGATTTTTCAAACCAAATTCAAACTAAAATGACTATGCAATAAATATAAATGCTGATCGGTGACCTTCAGCAGAGCACAGAGGTCGCCATAACGAGCCGACAACAAACGAAGTATCTGTGTTACTGGTAAATCAAGATTGTGATAAACGGAGCATAGTACTCCATAAGCATGACAATAGATTGCAGAGAATCGCCGAAACTCACAGATCTTATGATGCCCTACAGTATTCTCTAATGTTTGTTTATGGGGAAGACGGATATAACTTTTCGGTCTATTAAGTCGACCCAAACACAGGCCAACCAAATATAAAGTTTCCGGACTACAAAACTATTGTTACCGATTAATGATTAGAAGAAATGAGTACAATCATTTGCATTATCACAAACAATTATTTCATCAATACTTTGTTGACGTATACGCTAAAATCGAAACGGAGAGACTCATTTTTATACGAACTAACAAAAAAAGCTTCCAGATGACAATTATATTCACCTTCAAGACGCAATCAATTATAATAAGAATGTAGAGGAATTTGGCCAGTTAGTTGTTTTACCTTCAACGTTTAAGGGAGAACCTAGATATATGCGCCAATGGACACAGGATGCGTTTTGTTATGTTGGGAAGTATGGGCGTATAGGTATTTTCATAACGTTCACGACCAACCCTAAACGGAATGAAATTACAAACAAAATTTTTTACTGGGCAGTTGGCTTCTGATCGGCATGATATTGTAGCGAGAGTTTATAAACAAACACTGAAAAAAATGATGGATCTCCTGGTGAACGGAAAATGTTAAGGTTCCGATCGCTGTTTTATGTATAGTGTAGAATGTCAGAAGCCCACATTTTGATATGGTTAGAAATCAAAATAAGACCACAGCAAATTTATGATGTTATTCGAGCAGAATTGCCAGACCAAGGAGTTAATCCAGAACTATTTGATGTAAAAATCCACATGGTGCACGGCCCATGTGGCTCTTACAATCCTCAATCTCCGTGTATGATGAACGGTATTTTTAGTAAAAGATTTCCTAAATCTTTTAGAACAGAAACTGTTACAGGTGAGGATGTTTGTCCATTTTACAGCCGCCGTTCAGTTCAAAACGGTGGTATACGAACGACAATTCGATCACGAACTAACTTTATTGATATCGATAATCGCTGGATTGTTCCGTTCGCCCCGATACTGTCAAGCACTTTAAGAGCACACATCAACGTTGAACTTTGTAGCAGTGTAAAATCATTAAAATATATTTGCAAGTATGTCAACAAAGATTCAGACTTGGAAGTATTTGGAGTACAAGAGGCTAACGATGCAGTGATATCATACCAAAATGCAAGATGTATTAGTCCTTCCGAAGCAAACTGGCGCATATTGTCATTTTCGATTCACGAACGTTTCCACAGTAACATATCTGGATATCCATTTAGAAAATGGTCAGAGAATTTACTTTGATCCAAAGAATGTCCGTGGAGTGGTAGAGAATCCGAGGAATACCACATTGATGGCGTTTTTCTATCTGCGCCATAACGACTAATTTGCAGCTAGCATATTGTATGAAGAAGTACCAGCTTATTACACATTTACATTTAATAAAGAAAATGGCACATTCCAACGGCGACGCCGAGATATTCCTGTGGAGGGTCATCCCGGCATATTTCACGAGCATACTCTTGGTAGAATTTATACAATTCATCCAAATAAATGGGAATGTTACCATCTAAAGGTGCTATTAAATGTTGTCAAGTGTAACGGACTCCTCACTTCACCGGCAACTACTGTTATGAACTTCGCCACGCACATAACCCTTTTCTACTATTAATATGGACTTACCCTCATCATGATATAAACCGCATTTTCTCTTCAACTGGAACTTACATACTTATGTGAATTTGCACACATCATACCTTGCACGAACTCTGCTCTATCCACCTTTACGATCTACGATAAACTAACTTCCTTTTCGCCGCCTGACGTCATGTGACATCGCCTGCTTTGTCACGCATGCTCCACTAACCTCTGGAATCTTCCAGACATATTTCTCATTATTCCACACTATAAATACCCGGCCTTCCTCTGAATGTGTTGAGATGGACTTTGGCCTGTGTGGAGGGAGGAACCTTTAACGTCATCTCTGTCCTTAGCGACATGTGCCCTGGACTCTCCATTTTCGGGCAGAACTACTTGGTTCAAGATGAGGTATGACAAACTGATAATGTCCTTATTGTAAATACTTCTATGTTGCATTTGGAGCTATTTTCTTTGCATATTCTAACTGGGAGCAGTGCATTTCCAGGCCGAGATTTCACTTGTATTTTCAATATCTAAGCCTCTATTGACTAACTAGTGACAATTTTCTTTCCAAATGTGCGTGTGGTATATCAGCAACTCTGAGACTCCTATACACACTTGTGCTTAATCAGTGTTTCGCCATTTATGTTTTTGCATACTTCGAAACTGTTTCATTGTAGTATACTGTGACTTACGCCTGCATGACAACGTTAATTTGTGCCTATTCGGGTGATAATTGAAGAGGTGGCGACTTTCATATTACATTTGGACTTTTGCTTAGAAGACTTCATGCTGGTATACTCCAATCCTGTAACTGTGTACATCCTTTTCTTATTCTCGTTGTTCAACATTTCTCTTTGTACCGTATTCGTCCTTTTCTTGTCTATCCCTTTCCTCTCCTGGCCTAATCTCTTATTTGCTTTCATTCTCTTGGATATTTTATTCTTGGTGTAACAAATTTGTATTATATGTGGTTGGGAAAATTCCGTATTTGTACAGACTTCTATTCATGTAATATTGTAAGAGCTTGATTTAATTCTTCTAATATATCTATTTCCAAATTTTATCTTGGTTTCTCATCTATTTTCACCCGTCATGTCCCTTATTTCTCCTCCCATTCTCTTTAAATTTTTAATATTATCTAGGATGCTTTCCACTGCGCTATCTGTGGTTATTCTGGAATGCTTATTGGAGATCTTTTTTTTACCACGGCCTCCATTCCCAATTTGGCGTTGCTCGCTGCGTAATATTACTACCTACCGTTTGAAAGTACTCGGTGTCACCGATACTTTGAATTTCCCTCGGCAGTATTTATAAATAAATATACAGGGTGAAGCGTAATTCGCGCACTCGGGCGTCGCAGCGCGACTCCTCACATGCCAGCAATAAAAAAATGTCTCTTACAAAATTTCGTCTTGCGAGTATATCCGGTAGAAAACGGACGTTGAAAAGTAGCAATCTGGCAACACTGTAACCATATGTAGGGTAACTACCGCTGTCAGCACAATCTTGTAGTGCTGTACAGTTGGTGCAGTGGATAGAGTTTTGGGTTACCATGCAGGAGGTCGAGTGGTCGATCCTGGGTTCAGGCGTATGTTTTTTCTTTCGTAAATATAGTCCAGGTGGTATGGTATCTGGCATCTTAATCGTCAACAGCGATTGCAGTGGGTCCTCTAGAAACCATTTGCACTTACATACTACGATCCTAGAAATGGACGAACAATCGTTTTCATTGGTCAGCTTTGAAAGGCGCCCTTTCCACGTCCTGAGCGTGAATTTATTCGCACCACTTCATCTACTAGTTTTGAAACCTGTTTGTTTCAGCTGTCTATTTCTTATTAGTCTAACCAGGTATTTGTTGTTTCAGCGTTATAAAATGTTGTAAATGTAGGATACATGTCACCTCAGAAACGGTGTCTTACTGTATTACAGTAGGTAATGTCAGATGGAAATTAGCAAATAAAAAATGCGCCTCAATCCAGGATCGAACCATCGACCTCCTGCATGCCAACCAAAAACTTTACCCACTGCACCAACTGTATAGAACACAAGAATGTGCTGACTGCGGTAGTTACCCTACATATGGTTACAGTGTTGCCAGATTGCTCCTTTAAACGTCCGTTTTCTACCGGATATACTCTCAAGACGAAATTTTGTAAGATACATTTTTTTATTGCTGGCATGTAAGGAGTCGCGCTGCGACGCCCGAGTGCGCGTTTTACGCTTCACCCTGTATATATAGGCATATACCCCCATATCGGGTTACACATGGTAGCAGAGTACAAAGTCGCAGTTAATATACGACTTGTGCAGTTTACTACCACTCTAAATCTTCACCCTGTTACTGCCTTAGTTCTTTTATTTCTTTCTTCTGAGGTGTAGTGTTTCTCCTCGCTAGACTTTGCCTTTCTTTTTGTCATCTCTTTCAACATGGCTTATTTTTCTGATAATTTTTCTCCTTATACTTCGGACACTTCTGACATTTCGTTTGATCCCCATTTTAATTTTTCTGATCCAAATCCTTTTACTAATGTGTCTTATAATCCTTTTGTTACTTGTAATTCTGATCTTACTTCCACGTCTAGTACTCTTACTACTACTGTTTCTTCTAGTTCATCCTCTGAACCTTTACCAACCCCGCCTCAACCCAACACCCCTCTCTATCCTGATCTTTCTCTTTTTACTGCTGAATCCAAACTTCCACTTAATCAGGCACCTCCGCCTTCTCCCAATAAAACTCAATCAGCACAGCATTACTCTCACGATTTGCGAACTCCACCACCATCCCCTTTTCAGCAATATTTTTATGAATCTCCATATCATCACACCCCTTCTTCACATCAACCACTTAATTTCCATATTTTGACTAAATGTCTTGACCAGGTACCCCTCATTCAGTCTACTGATCCTGATACTTTGACACAATGGCTTTTTTTAGTTCGCAAATTTCTACAGACTGACTTGGCTTCATTTTCCCAATTGCTTTCGTTGCTTTACCAAAAAACCTCTAGTCATCTTAGTAATTTTTGGCTCCAGTATATGAAGTCTTCTCATGATTGGGCTCATTTTCGCTCGGTTTTACACACTTATTTTCTGCCTTATGAAATTCGACAACAGCTGAGTAACAAATATATCAGACGTCATCAACGTCCAGATGAATCGGCTTATGATTATCTTGACTCTATTATCGGCTATTCTGATGTGTTAGCTCTTGCTCAACATCCCCAGGAAATTATTTCTCTTATTCGATTTTATGCCTCTCCAGCTTTCCGTCAAATCATCAATCCCTTTACGCCACCCACTACTATTCCTCAGCTTTACCACATTGCTCAACTAGATATTCTAAATACCCGTAGTAATTTTTCTTATTATTATTTCTACTCCACCTCCCCAGTTTAACACTTCAACAACTCGCATGCTCTCTACCACTCGTCCACCTTCTCAGAGTGATATCTCTCGTCTTCGCTGTTATCGGTGTCAGGCTATGGGGCACTTAGCACGAAATTGTACCAATTCTACCTTGGGAAACTTCAATTCCCGTCGTCAGTAGGCAGCTCACGACCTCTTGGGCAAAATCTGCCTTATGTTTCCTCAACTTTCTCGCCTGCTACTAAATCACAGTCGTATACTCTTGTACAGTTACATAACACTCCCTCCTTAGCTTTATTAGATTCAGGTTCTGCAATTTTCCTAATCAGTTTCTCCTTTTTTCAGCAACTTTTACAAACACATCCGCATCTTCAATTGCGCCCTTCTACCCTCAGATGTCTTTCCATATCTCAACACACTCTTGAAATCATGGGTCAACTAAAACTTAATGTTAAAATTTCCAAATTTTCTTGGCCGTTTGAATTTCAAGTGGTTAATAATTGCTCACTTCCTGTTATTCTGGGGTATGATTTTTTTGCTCATACTGGCCTTATTTATAATACTGCCATGGCCTCTATCTCCTTTCTTTTTCAATCCGCGCGTTCAAATTCCTTTGGCAGACCCCGTCGATTTCCCTATGAACCACGTATTCAGTCATCAGCATATTTATGCCACTGCTCCCCAACTAGATGCAATTGAGGCCTTGAAATCTGAATTTGCCGATGTTATCACAGATACTTTAGGCTCTGTTGTTAATTATCAGGCTCACATTGATTTACTTGATGAAACACCTGTTCGTTCGCCTCCTTAACATCTTAGCCCTCCTTGATGGCCAAAATGGATGACATTATTGACAAAATGCTTCTGGATGGTACCATTGTCCCATCTTCTTCCAATTACGCATCTCCGGCATTTTTAGTCGATAAGCCTGATGGTTCTTCGCGCCTGGTCATTGATTATAGAAAATTGAACTCCAAAATACTCTATGATTCTTACCCTAATCCTAAAATGCAAAACGCCTTTCACTTTTTTTTCTAAAGCTAAATATTTTTCTCTCTTGGATCTTAATTCTGCTTACTACCAAATCCCCTTGGACTCTCGTAGTAGCAGGCTTACTGCATTTATCACCCCAAATGGCCTTTTTCAGTTTACAAAAGTTCCTTTTGGATTAAACTTGGGCTCGCAAATTATGGCAGAGATTAGTTGATTCTCGATTTTCAGATTTTAAGTATAATTTTCTCTATCCTTATATCGACGATCTTTTAATATTTAGCCCAGATTTTGAGTCCCACATGTCTCATCTACACCAAGTTCTTTCCAGATTACGTTCTATTGGTCTCACAGTTAACCCCTCTAAAATTTCCCTAGCTCAAACTATAAGATTCTTAGGTCACATTGTGTCATCTCAGGGAGTAGCTGTCGATCCCGAACGTACTTCTGCTATTTCTAACATTCCACCTCCCAAAAATCTCAAGCAAACGCGCACCTTTTTAGGCATGGTTTCTTTCTACCACCGGTTCATTCCTAACTTTTCTCACATTGCTGAGCCTCTCAATTATCTGAAACGTAAAAACGTTCCTTTCATTTGGACTCAATCTCAACAGGACGCCTTTCTCCAGCTTAAGTCTCTTTTGATGCATGCTCCCATTCTTCAATTTCCTGATTTCTCCCTACCTTTTGAAATACATACTGATGCTTCCAATCTTGCTGTTGCTGGTGTTCTAACTCAGGTTGTTAATGATGTTCCTCTACCTATCGCCTATTTCAGTCGACTTCTTTCTCCTACTGAGAGGAAATATTCTATCTTTGAGCGTGAAGCCCTGGCTTTATTAAATTCCATTGAACACTTTGCTGAACATTTGGAGCATAAAGAATTCCTTGTCAAGACAGATAATCAGGCTCTCTCATGGTTGTTACATAATGCACCTAAGATTGGTAGAACTAGCCGATGGCTCATGCGATTGTCCAGATTCAAGTTTTCCCTTAAGTTCATTTCTAACACTGAGAATTCTGTAGCTGACGCTCTTAGTCGCTTATTTGACACTTCCACTCCTCAGTCAAGTACAACTGACGATTTACCCCCGGATGTCTCTATGATGCCTTCATCTTCCTCCATTAATGCTGTTTTTTCGTTAACAGACTTTTCTCTTTCATTTCAATCCTGTCAGTCGCATCAGCTCACCGATCAGTTCTGCATCCAACTCAACCAATCCATCTCTGATCCCTCTTATCAGGGTCCCTTTACCGTTTTTAAAGATCTCTTGGTTTACAAACCCACTAAGAAAGCTTCTCCTAAAGTGGTGCTTCCACAGGCTCTTCAACCCATGATCTTGCAATATTATCATTCCTCCCCTGTGGGCGGGCATCTAGGCATCACTAAAACGTACAACCGTATAGCCTCTCTTTTCTTTTGGCCTCAAATGCGCAAGTCTATTCGCAACTTTGTTCAAACTTGTGAATTGTGTCAAAAATCTAAACCTTTAAACATAAAGTCTGCTGGTCTTCATTCTGCTCTCCCCCCCACTCATCCTGCCCAAACCTTTTTCATTGATCTAGTTGGACCCATAGTTCGTTCTTCTCGTGGCAACTTGTATATTTTTACCTTGTTGGATGCCTTCTCAAAATTTCTAGTCCTTCGACCCTTACGGAAAATTTCTACTAAGATCATCATTAATTTACTCACTGAACAAATCTTTCCTATTACCGGTTTGCCTGCTAATATTGTTTCTGATAATGCTTCTATTTTTACTTCAAGTGTTTTTTTAATATGTGCTTTCAACTGGGTATCAAACGTATTTTGACTTCTCCCTACCAACCTCAGTCCAACACCGTGGAAAGGTATCACCGTAATCTCAAAGTTGCTTTATCTATATTTCATAGTCTTTCCAGAAAGACTGGGATTCTCATCTTTCTTCTTTGGCGTTAGTCTTTAATTCCAGTATCAATAGTTCTACGGCTCAAACTCCGGCTAAGCTCTTTCTTGGTCGTGATCTTCAAACTCCTCTTTCCCTAACCTGGGATCTGCACAACCTCCTTGAATCTTCTGATCAGCCATCCTCTTCATCACTCTGGAAAGACGCCTTCGATCAATTGCTAAAAGCTCAACAGGTCCACAAAAAAGCTTATAATGCTCGTCATAAGCCATCCAATTTTAAAATTGGTGATTTAGTCCTCGTTGCTAATCATCCACACAGCTCGGCAATTAATGCCACCTCTGCCAAACTTGCTCCTCGATGGCTTGGACCATACCGTATTTTGTATTTCCCTACTCCTGTCACTGTATATTTGCAATCTACTACTGATTTGTTTGACACTAAAAAACTACATCTGAATCAGCTCAAGCAATTTCATCCTTAAAAACTTTCACATCTTGATCTTTTTTCTTTTGCCCTGTGTTTTCCTTTTCTTGTTATTACCTCCTCTTCTTTCTGATGTTTTTCTCTCTATTCTTCATCTGGTCTGGAAATGTCTATTGCTCCCAGTGTTATTTACTTTTTTGTTCTTTTCTTTTTCTTTGTTGTTTGTCTACCTCATCCCCCCATTCTTTTCTCTCCCTTTATGGAATTTCTTTTCTTTCTCCCTCCACACAGGTTTCTCCAGTCTCCCTCCCAGCCCAATTGGCACAGGTTGTAATGGGAGTGTACATACATCTTCCCAACCATTTTCTTTTTCTCTTTTGTAATTGTTCTTAACTTTTATTGTCGTTTGTCATATATTATATATATATTTCTATGTTAATTTATAACTACCCATCTCTCCTTACCCTTTCCCTTTGCTAACGCGTTAGCCCTTTTCTTTTTTTTCTTCCTCCTCTACCTTTTTGTATTATCTATTTCTCTATTTAGGCATGTTTATTGTGTTTGGACATTTTTCTGCCGCCTTTTGTTTTGTTTTGCAGTATTTTTGCTCTTTCATATACCGTTGCGGCTGCTATCGACCCCCGCTCCAGCTCATGGAAGGGCCCTCCATTGCTGTTCCTGGAGCCGCCTCGCCGTCGCCACTCAACTGTGTCTTCCGTTTTTCGTCTCCCACCAGCAGTCTTCATTTAACTCCAACTGCTTCAACAACAACAACCATATCAACAACGACAACAACAAAAAAATCCTTCGGATTTTTTTTTCTGGTGCCCGGCGGATAATGTAACGGACTCCTCACTTCACCGGCAACTACTGTTATGTACTTCGCCACGCACATAACCCTTTTCTACTATTAATATGGACTTACCCTCATCATGATATAAACCGCATTTTCTCTTCGACTGGAACTTACATACTTATGTGAATTTGCACACATCACACCTTGCACGAACTCTGCTCTATCCACCTTTACGATCTACGATAAACTAACTTCCTTTTCGCCGCCTGACTCATGTGACATCGCCTACTTTGTCACGCATGCTCCACTAACCTCTGGAATCTTCCAGACATATTTCTCATTATTCCACACTATAAATACCCGGCCTTCCTCTGAATGTGTTGAGATGGACTTTGGCCTGTGTGGAGGGAGGAACCTTTAACGTCATCTCTGTCCTTAGCGACATGTGCCCTGGACTCTCCATTTTCTGGCAGAACTACTTGGTTCAAGATGAGGTATGACAAACTGATAATGTCCTTATTGTAAATACTTCTATGTTGCATTTGGAGCTATTTTCTTTGCATATTCTAACTGGGAGCAGTGCATTTCCAGGCCGAGATTTCACTTGTATTTTCAATATCTAAGCCTCTATTGACTAACTAGTGACAATTTTCTTTCCAAATGTGCGTGTGGTATATCAGCAACTCTGAGACTCCTATACACACTTGTGCTTAATCAGTGTTTCGCCATTTATGTTTTTGCATACTTCGAAACTGTTTCATTGTAGTATACTGTGACTTACGCCTGCATGACAACGTTAATTTGTGCCTATTCGGGTGATAATTGAAGAGGTGGCGACTTTCATATTACATTTGGACTTTTGCTTAGAAGACTTCATGCTGGTATACTCCAATCCTGTAACTGTGTACATCCTTTTCTTATTCTCGTTGTTCAACATTTCTCTTTGTACCGTATTCATCCTTTTCTTGTCTATCCCTTTCCTCTCCTGGCCTATTCTCTTATTTGCTTTCATTCTCTTGGATATTTTATTCTTGGTGTAACAAATTTGTATTATATGTGGTTGGGAAAATTCCGTATTTGTATAGACTTCTATTCATGTAATATTGTAAGAGCTTGATTTAATTCTTCTAATATATCTATTTCCAAATTTTATCTTGTCTTCTCATCTATTTTCACCCGTCATGTCCCTTATTTCTCCTCCCATTCTCTTTAATTTTTTTTAATATTATCTAGGATGCTTTCCACTGCGCTATCTGTGGTTACTCTGGAATGCTTATTGGAGATCTTTTTTTTTTTTACCACGGCCTCCATTCTCAATTTGGCGTTACTCGCTGCGTAATATTACTACCTACCGTTTGAAAGTACTCGGTGTCACCGATACTTTGAATTTCCCTCGGCAGTATTTATAAATATATATATATATGCATATACCCAATATCGGGTTACACAAGGGAACAACGTTTTTCGAATGTCTCAAAAGCGTGAATGGTATTTTGCATCCTTCTTATCAAGCAGCATGCCTTGTACTTGGTTTACTAGAAGGCGATAATCACTGGTGCGACACTTTAACAGATGCCAGTATAAGCAGCAGCACATCTCAATTTCGAGAGCTATTTACCATTATATTGGTATTCTGCAATGTTTAATCCCTCGGAATTATGGGACAAGTTTAAGGATCATTTCTTGGAAGATTATGTAAGAGACCTCCAACGACATTATTCAGATGCAGATATAAATGCTTGTTTACAAAACATTGCTAATTGTGCTCTGTTTGCGTTACAAGACATTCTTCTTTCCATAGGCGGCAATACTTTCCCTCATTATGGTTTACTATCTCCACAAGAGATCGACGGGGTTGTGATAATTTGAACAGAGAATATATTGAACACACAAATTTTGATTCAGTTGAACTTCAACATACGATAAATTAGAATGAACCAAGATTAAAGAGCGAACAAAATCAAGTTTACCGACTCCCCATTGACAGTGTGAATGCTGCTAACGCTGGTGGTGCATATTTTATAGACGCTCTAGGTGGTACTGGCAAGACATTTTGACAAATCTTTTACTAGCCAAAATACGTTCAGAAAATTAGATTGCCATAGCAGTCGCATATTCAGGAATAGCTGCAACTTTACTTCCGGGGAAAAACAGCACATTCCATGTTTAAAATACCAATAGAAGCAGAGCGTATGAAAAATACAGTCTGCAGTTTATCGAAAAATAGCCATAAAGCCGAAGTATTACAAGAGTGTGTCTTTGTAGTTGGGACTAATGCACTATGGCGAACAAACTTTCAATCGAAGCCGTGAACAGAACAGTGCAAGACCTACTGTAAGAGGTAATACTCTAATACTTGGAGGAGTAACATTTTTATTCGCTGGAGATTTTAGACAAATATTACCAATTGTCACTAAAGGTACGCGAGCGGATGAAGTTAAGGCCTCTTTGTGGTTATTACGAGCTGCCTCCAGAACTGCCTCCTCTGTTTCATCCGATGTAAGGGGCCCATCGCGGACTGGTGGCTGGGCCTGTTGTCCTTATGCTACTTTCCAACAACGTTCTGTACTTTAGAGACATTGTAAAAACCTTCTTTAAAAGAAAACATGAGAACAAATTCAACTGATTCAACATTTAGCAAAATTCTCCTTGATGTTGGAGAGGGAAAGTTTCCAGAAGTGAATGATACTCATGATATAGAACTATCTACCGATCTTTGTCAGATTGTGGCGGAAAATGAAACTTTAATAATTACAGTAGTATTTACCAGGATGTTCACAATCTCAATATAAATGAAGATTCATGGTTGTGTATACGATCAATTTTAGCACCAATGAATGACCAGGTTACTGCGCTTAACCAGCGCGGTTTAAAGATAAGCTTCCTGGTGAATCACAAACATACCTTTCCAACAATAGAGTTTGCAATCCGAATGCTGCTAATTATCCAACATAATTTTTAAACAGTATAATTGTGCCAGGCCTACCTCCCTCACAAACTAGAACTTAGGATTGGCGTGCCCATCATACTACTCTGTCATTTAAACTTTGTAATGGTACTAGATTGGTCGGCAGCCCTGAAAATGGTTTTCCGTGGTTTCCCATTTTCACACCAGGCAAATTGTGGGGCTGTACCTTAATTAAGGCCACGGCCGCTTCCTTCCCACTCCTAGCAACTAGCAAAAAAAAAAAAAAAAGGACTAGATTGCGAGTAGTGTCATTGCAAAGAAACTTTATAGAAGGTCGTATACTATCCGGATGCGGAAAAGGTGAGACGGTATTTATACCACTGATACCATCATAACGTCGAATTTTCCCTTCGATTTCAAAAGACTGCAATTTCCTTCCAATATCAGCTTTGCTAAGACAATCAAAAAGCCACAAAGGCAAACGCTGAGCAAAGCTGGCATAGATTTAACTAAGGGTTGCTTTACCCGTGGGCTGCTATACATAGCATGTTCACGAGTGAGTGATACCACTATCGTTGTTGTTTTAGCCCAAAGAAAACAATCAGACTATTTCAAACGTTGACAAGGAAGCTTTATAAGTCAAAATCGCCCAAGAAAATCGTACACAAAACTTTGCATATAAAGAGATTTTCAAATGAGATTAATACGAAAAGCCAAAAAACGGGTCAAAATACTTAAAAAGTTCACAAGGAAGCTGCATAAGTCATAAATAATATTCAACGCATTCGAAGTTGCGGGCACAGCTATTAAAAATAAAAGTACTCTATTTCATCCAATTTACGTATGTAAAAACGATGTGTGTTAATAAAATATAATGTTTTATTCTGCTTTTAAATAAATAGTTTGAAACATCTAACGGCTGAATTAATAAAGGTGGGTGAAGCCCGAGGGTACATGCTAGTATCTTATAAAAGCAATCACGACAACAAATTAGTTAAATCGTTACCAAATATTAATAAATACACTGACTGACAGAGCAAATGCAACACCAAGAAGGAGTGGTCAGAACTTTATGCCAATTGCAGGGTAGACTGACGTCACTGAGGTATGCTCATGATGTGAAATGCGCCGCTGTGCTGCGCACGTAGCGAATGATAAATGGGACACGGCGTTGGCGAATGGCCCACTTCGTACCGTGATTTCTCAGCCGACAGTCATTGTAGAACGTGTTGTCGTGTGCCACAGGACACGTGTATAGCTAAGAATGCCAGGCCGCCGTCAACGGAGGCATTTCCAGCAGACAGACGACTTTACGAGGGGTATGGTGATCGGGCTGAGAAGGGAAGGTTGGTCGCTTCGTCAAATCGCAGCCGATACCCATACGGATGTGCCCACGGTGCAGCGCCTGTGGCGAAGATGGTTGGCGCAGGGACATGTGGCACGTGCGAGGGGTCCAGGCGCAGCCCGAGTGAGGTCAGCACGCGAGGATCGGCGCATCCGCCGCCAAGCGGTGGCAGCCCCGCACGCCACGTCAACCGCCATTCTTCAGCATGTGCAAGACACCCTGGCTGTTCCAATATCGACCAGAACAATTTCCCGTCGATTGGTTGAAGGAGGCCTGCACTCCCGGCGCCCGCTCAGAAGACTACCATTGACTCCACAGCATAGACGTGCACGCCTGGCATGGTGCCGGGCTAGAGCGACTTGGATGAGGGAATGGCGGAACGTCGTGTTCTCCGATGAGTCACGCTTCTGTTCTGTCAGTGATAGTCGCCGCAGACGAGTGTGGCGTCGGCGTGGAGAAAGGTCAAATCCGGCAGTAACTGTGGAGCGCCCTACCGCTAGACAACGCGGCATCATGGTTTGGGGCGCTATTGCGTATGATTCCACGTCACCTCTAGTGCGTATTCAAGGTACGTTAAATGCCCACCGCTATGTGCAGCATGTGCTGCGGCCGGTGGCACTCCCGTACCTTCAGGGGCTGCCCAATGCTCTGTTTCAGCAGGATAATGCCCGCCCACACACTGCTCGCATTTCCCAACAGGCTCTACGAGGTGTACAGATGCTTCCGTGGCCAGCGTACTCTCCGGATCTCTCACCAATCGAACACGTGTGGGATCTCATTGGACGCCGTTTGCAAACTCTGCCCCAGCCTCGTACGGACGACCAACTGTGGCAAATGGTTGACAGAGAATGGAGTACCATCCCTCAGGACCCCATCCGCACTCTTATTGACTCTGTACCTCGACGTGTTTCTGCGTGCATCGCCGCTCGCGGTGGTCCTACATCCTACTGAGTTGATGCCGTGCGCATTGTGTAACCTGCATATCGGTTTGAAATAAAAATCAATTATTCGTCCGTGCCGTCTCTGATTTTTCCACAACTTTCATCCCTTTCGAACCACTCCTTCTTTGTTGCATTTGCTCTGTCAGTCAGTGTAATTAATTTTTCCCATATATAGAAGCTGTTTTACAGTTAGGGACGAATATATAGACTACAAATGTAAAATTTGTTCAAAACTGTTTAAGGCAAACCCTTACTTGTTATACAAGTGATTTCTGAAGACGGTAAGTGAAACTTTCAGCGCCTGTAATGCTATTTCTTGGTAGTACTTCTTTTGGACCCCAAACATTTTCAAGGTGCCTACTGTGTTCTTTGCAAGGGTACGGTAGCCGGGTAAATTGCCTTCTTCTCATCATCTAATTCAGCGTGCTGACTAGCATGTGTCCCGAATCGTACAACAGGATCTTGTACACGCTTTTTCTTCTCGCCCGGTTTCATGACGACCATGTCGATTCTGCGAGTGCCTCTCGTTGTTGAATGGCCATAGTCGATGAAAACTTTTTCTCGAATGATTGTTGCAATGTTTGATCGTACTGTCCGAAGCCTAACGTTTCAAAGACATTCTTCAAACAGGCAGTAATTTAAGAGGTGAGGTAGGGTTTCTATCTCACCGCAAAGTCTGCAGTGGTTGATTTGGCTCCTTCCAGGAATGAATCTCACGGGGACAACGTTCCAGATCATCTCTCCATTCAGAAATCGACATTACACCATGTTACTTTATTTAAAACTTTGTTAGTGTGTACTCTTTGAAACGGTAAATAACTTTTTCTGTACTTTCTGGCTAAGACAACATCAATGTTCAAATTCGCGTTCTTTGAGACAATCTTTAATTTTCCGTACGTCAAACAGACTCTGTCGATTTTGCATCTGTCAGTTCCTCTTCCTTCCTTGCGTTGCATAGTGTAGCTACTCATGTGCTAAAGTCTTGATCAAAACTCCTAGTTTGGTTTGCAGTATAATTGTCAGATCTTATTTGTACATTCGTAGCATTAATATACTGCAATATTGCCTCCCAGCTAGCACGGAACACACCCAGTCGTTTTAAGCACGTTAACTCGCTATGAAGGTCGTTAATGGCGTGATTGGCCATGTCGCCACCAGCCCATGTTGATAAAGATGGCCATCAAAATGAGAAAAGAAACCTCAAGAAGAAGAAAACGAGAAAAGAAGGTTATGAAAGTAGTGGAGAGGAGTTAAGACACCCTCAATGTTGGTATCTGAATATCGCCAAGCTCTACAATGTCCTAAACTCTAACTGATCAACAATAAATAACCAGACACTGACTGTTGTTAACTCACATATATTATATCTGTTCTGTTTCCACATATCTCCACCTTTTCTTTTCTAGTTGCTTAATGTCGCACCGACACAAATAAGTCTTATGGCGACGATGTTACAGGAGAGGCCTAGGAATAGGAAGGAAGCAGCCGTGACCTTAAGTAAGGTACAGCCCAGCATTTGCCTGGTGTACAAATGGAAAACCACGGAAAACCATCTTCAGGGCTGCTCCACTACTTTCACAGCTGCGCGCTCCTAACCGCACGGCCATCTCGGCCGGTCATATCTCCACTACTACTGCAGTTGTATAATAACTAGCCCGTCTGCCTTAATAATGTTGAGTCGGAAGGAAACGAAATATAATGGCCGATAATGTACTTTAGCCCCTAAAACTTGTCGACAATAACATTACACTGAGTGACTGTCAATAGTTGAGGTGTGTTCTGTCTCTTCTGCTAAAAGAACGTCAGATGCTAAGTACGGCAGAATGAGACATAGTCTTTAATAGGCCCTATTGCAACCAATCAAACTACAACGTATCTTTCTGACCAATTCATTTTTTTTGTCATCTGTTCATAACTGAAATAATAGATTCAGCAGCTACCTTATGGACGTAACCGGACATCGTATGCCTAAGTGCTCAAACTCACAGTGGCTGTCTGCTGTGAAACACTATGCTGCTTCAGAAATTGCCTCGCTATCGCAAGAAATAATGTATATACAGAACAAGCTAAACATTAAAAATATACCTCATATGTTCGTAACTAACTCGTATTTGACCAAGATTTTGACTCTTTTTGCTAATCAGTAAGTAAATACTGTATGGTAAACAAACAAGGTAAATTTAAGTTAGGTTTGTAAGTAAAAAAAATGAGTAAGCAAAGCAAAGCAGTCACCTCCGTACAGGCCATGAAGGCCCTTGGAGGAGTGGAAGGTAAAGGCTTCCACCATTGTTAACCTCGGCACATGATGGGGTAGAGTGGTTAGCTCTACGCCCGGCCGCCTTTGCCCCCAGGAATTAACCTGGTACTCACTTTTTGTGTAGGCTGAGTGAACCTCCGGGCCATATGCACCTCCGGAAGTGGAAATCTCGTTTCTTAAATTTTACGACTTACTGACGGGGATTCGAACCCACGTCCTTCCGGGCGAACCGAGCACGCCTTTACCACCTCGGCCAGGCATCCCCTAAAAGAAAAATGAGTAACTTGTATAAAGTGAGCAGTTTCCTTTTTTTTGTTTCTAAATATCTAAATTGTATAATTCACCAATCTTTCCATATAATGCAGGCTGGCCACTGTAAAAGGCTTCATAGCAATATTGTATAGTAAATACATTCAGTTCATTTCTACTGTCACCTTTCTCTTCTATATAGCATTGCTGCAATAAAAAATAATCCATCAACGACGAGTAACAACCAGTCATAAATAAAAGCAAGGTACGACGCAAAACGGATTAGTGTACATAAACAATTATAATTTTGTTTACACTTCACAAATTATAACGAATATAATTCCCACGCTATTTCAAGAGTGAATAGACTTTTATGTTTACGAAATAATAGCACTTTCTCCCACCTCGATATTTATTGTCTTAACTTGTGATACTCAACCTTTTGTTTGTTAATTGACTTGTGTCTCATAGTTGTGCAGTTACGTCACACGCCCCGAGAGGTAGTAAACTGTACATCTGGGAGGGAGGTTTATCACTAGAGCCCGGATTTCCATGCACTATCCAATCTTAAAATATGCTTGCATTTATGCACTATTAAATGACGGAACATGCACAATAGACTAGAAAATATGCACTATCGAAATTCAGTTCCACATTGTTATATTTCATATCATTTTGAAACACTGTGCAACAATTAATATCTACACATTTTCTTCATTTAAGTTCAATTCGATTTTCTGACAGAACATCTACGCCACAAGAAGTTACAGGTTCATACTTAAATGAAGACATTTAGGAAGAATTATATCTGAAGTTACCTCTTTTAAAAAATTAACTTAGATATTCCTTTCCCTCAAACCATTTAGACACGAGGTCTCTTTCTAGATTTTTAACAGGTGGCATGACACCAAGAATTCACAGCACAGCCCAACACTAAATTACAATTTGAAGCGTGTTAGCGTGCTGCTTTCTAACTCCCTTCTTTTCACAATTATTTTGGCCTCAGTCGTGTGAACAGTGAGAATTCAGAGTAGGAAATTCCAGGAAAACAAAACAGGATTCAGTGCAAAACCAAGGTTTGTAAGCTGCTATCTCAGTAACGTGCCATCACAGAAGTGTGAATTAAGTTTTGTTTTCTTCGTCGAACATAGATGAAAAAAATAAACAGCCGCCATTTAGTAAAGAAAAATCCAGGGTTCAGTTTTTACTGGGACACATTATTTCTAAGGATTAGAGCGGTCGACGCGGGGTCTTACCACTTATGTCAATGTCTTCCCCTAGCAAAAGTGAAGAAAGTGCTTGGCTAACTGGATTATAGAGCCTCTATGCACCTAATTTTGGTTGTCAATTAGTATGCCAGGAATACATTTTCTTTCCCTCTCAATAATAGACAAATAAGGTGGACGAACGGTGCCAAATTTTGCAAACCAATGTTTAAAAAAGGCACTACAATGTAAGTTAACATAATATAAGCGTGACAAAGAACAAAAGTTATATAATCCAATATAAATGTCCAATTATTCGCTATTAAATCCAACATTTTCAAAATATATGCATTATGTATGAATTTTCTCCCCAAAAGGCCAAAACATGCAAATATGCACGGATAAAGTACAGTTATTTGGAACTGATTAGTCATAAATGGAATATTTGCTAAGTATCAGAAGTGTAACTAGCTTGTTTAGGAACATGCATTTGCATGGAAATTCGGGCTCTATTTATCACTCTTGGCGGCTTACTAGAACTTTGCTACTCCGAGACCTTTCCCTCACTTAACCCAAGTAATTCCTGATTGGAAATCCGAACAACCTCATCAACCCTAACGTAACAGCAGTAAGAGTTTCAGACAATATTAAAGACACTATTGTGACGGGTTATCACAGTCCTTAAAAATAAAAATCAATGCTCAGAGAGGTAGTGTGTTTTACTATCCAATACATTTATCGAATTACTATTTACAGTTATTTACAAGTTCACTCACGTTTGAATTCTCTAATTCATCTGTTCACTCACTCACTTGGCTGATCACACAGCACTTCGACGTATTGACACCAAGGCTGTGTCTAGTCATGGCCTAGCCTACACTATGTAGCAACGTCGCAGAGTGAAGTGGTCACCGTCCTGTAACTAGACATAGCTTGGGCTGACATCAAGACCTGGCTACATGCATTTAAAACAATGATGAATGATTGTAGACCTCCATCACTGTTTCTCTTGTGAACTAAAGTTTCATATTTAAGAAGTCAATCAACAAAACAAATAATATACACGCTCTTCTTCCTCCTTCGTCTTCGTCTTCTTCTTCTTCTTCTTCTTCCTGGCCTTTTACAAAATTTTATTGAGTTCGGCACGTGTTTTGTATTTGCCCCAGTTTTACGGCCAGATGTCCTTCCTGACGCCAACTCTGTGTGGAGGGATGTATTTACTATTGCGTGTGTCTTTCGTAGTTGGTATTGTGGTGTGATTTAGGTACATGAAGAGAAGTGTATTAAGACGAAAACAAACAACCAATCTTCACGCCAAAGGAATTAACCTCACAGCGAAAATCCCTAGCCTAGCCGGGAAACGTACCTAGGGCCCTCTAAACCGAAGACCAGTATGCTGACCATTCAGCCAAGGAGCCAGATAATAAACAAATTCATAAACGTTTATTAAAAATTTATTTATTTATAATATACCGAGTTAGTTTGCTGATGGCATTATGACGATTACACTATCCGTAATTTTATTTTATTTTTACTATTGTCTAAGAATTATTTTCTAGCGAATTTTTTTAAATACTTGCATATCGTTATAGGGAACAAATGCTTTTCTTTCTTTCTTTCCTTCTTTCTTTCTTAATCTGTTTACCCTCCAGGGTCGATTTTTCCCTCGTACTCAGCGTGGGATCCCACCTCCACCGCCTCAAGAGCAGTGCCCTGGAACTTCGGACTCTGGGTCGGGGATACAACTGGGGAGAATGACCAGTAACTTGCCCAGGCGGCCCCACCTGCTAAGCTGAACAGGGGCCTTGGTGGGGGATGGGAAGATTGGAAGGGATAGACAAGGAAGAGGGAAGGAAGCGGCCGTGGCCTTATGTTAGGTACCATCCCGGCATTTGCCTGGAGGAGAAGTGGGAAAGCACGGAAAACCACTTCCAGGATGGCTGAGGTGGGAATCGAACCCATCTCTACTCAGTTGACCTCCCGAGGCTGAGTGGACCCCGTGCCAGCCCTCGTACCACTTTTCAAATTTCGTGGCAGAGCCAGGAATCGAACGCGGGCCCTCGGGGGTGGCAGCTAATCACACTAAGCACTACAACACAGAGGCGGCAACAAATGCTTCTAAGGAACAATTTGACATTAGAAAGGAGTTAATACTTCCTGAATCTTTAGTAAGTTCATGAAACATTCCACGATTCACCTTATTTTTACTTTCTCTTAAAGCAATAATCACCACCACCACCACCCTATTATTGTCACCCTCAAGGATCTGTGCTCTCACCATTATTGTTTAATTTGTAATAATGTTATTGGCTTTACGTCTCACTAACTATTTTACTGTTTCCGGAGACACCAAGGTGCCGGAATTTAGTCCATCAGGAGTTCTTTTACGTGTCAGTGAAACCATCAGCACGAGGCTGCCGTATTTCAGCACCTTCAAATACCAAGGGACTGAGCAAGGATCGAACCTGCCAAGTTGGGGTCAGAAGGCCATTGACTCAACCACTTGAGCCACTCAGTTCGCCTGTTTAACTTGTATATCGCGGATACCAGGTACGGCATTCTGCTCTTTGCGCTAGCGCGTACTTTTCAACACACTTCAGTGGATGAGACTATTCTCTCTGTCAACATCTAACCGACAGAGAACAAGAGCAACATTCTTCACAAACTTTCACGCTTCGCATTTCAGCTATTGGGCTGCTTTATTCAGCAGAATTCTACAGTATGAATAAACAGTTCACATGCTCGGTTGATTGATGTTGTCCGGAATCTAGCCATGAGGATTGTCACTGGCACAGTTACACCCACCACTCTTTTCTAGCTGCCTGCACTCAGTCACAATGAATCTCCTAAACTAAGGAAACCGAACTCGATGGCTCCAGTCGCTTAAAAGTGGGCATTATCCTGTATTCGGGAGATAGTGCGTTCGAACCCCGCTGTCGGCAGCCCTGCAGATGGTTTTCCGTGCTTTCCCATTTTCATACTATGCAAATTGCTGGGACTGTACGTTAATTAACGCACGGCCGCTTGACATAAAGCAGATTGTAATATAAAAAAACTAAGGAGAACGAACAACTTCGTCCGAGAGTACTCATAAATTACAATGAACCAGACTCTTCTTATCCACGGTGACAAGTGAATTTCAACGTCTCAAGTCTAGATCCCTACCTATTCAAAAGCTGGAGAATTCTTATAAAGCTACTTCAGTGTTGCAAGTGATTGGCGCAGCGATTGGTGCAGCAAAGTTCTTCACGAGTTGAATCCTTTAATGTACACCATCCGCCTCTTGGTTTTCATCTGCCACGGAAAACTTCGGTTGTTATCAACAGGTTTGGATCCGGCCATGGACGATGTTCTTCAGCACTTCACAAATATCGAGCAAGGTTTTAAGTCATGTAGCTGTCAGCTTGCAATCGGTAGATAGTAGGTTTGAAACCCGCTGCCCTGAAGACGGTTTTCCGTTGTTTCCCATTTTCACCCCAGGAAAATACTGAGGCTATAACTTAATTAAGGCCACTTCCTCGCTCCTCCTACCCCTTTCCTATTCTATCATCGTCATATGGCCTATCTGTGTCGGTGCGATGCAAGACGAATTGTAAAAAAACAAAAAACGAAAACAAAAGAACTTCACAACTGGGGCTTGCGATCATTCCCAAATGCGATTGTGGTGTGATGGAGCAGACAATCCATCACACCGTTGTGAAAGAATGGCATTCTTCGGACCTTTGGAAGAATTTATGACAGCTTCAGTGACTGGACAATTTGGACATTCTGTGAAACTCTCCATTGAATTATTCATTGTCGCAGTGTTTCATCATTTGTTTGTATCTCTCTAGGTTTATGTTCATGTAATATGTGTGTAGTGCCATAAGCAAATAGTAATAATAGAATAATATTGTCTGCCTCTGTAGTGTAGCTTTAGTGTGATTACCTGCCATCCCCGGAGGCCCGGGTTCGATTCCCGGCTCTGCCACGACATTTGAAAATTTGTACGAGGGCTGGGCGGGGTCCACTCAGCCTCGGGAGGTCAACTGAGTAGAGGGGTGTTGGATTTCCTTCTCAGGCATCCCCGAAGTGGTTTTCCGTTGTTTCCCACTTCTCCTCCAGGCAAATGCCAAGATGATACCTAACTTAAGGCCACGGCCTCTTCCTTCCCTCTTCCTTGTCTCTCTCTTCCAATCTTCGCATCCCCCTCACAAGGTTCGTGTTCAGCATAACAGGTGAGTCTGCCTGGGCGAGGTACTGGCCTTCCTCCTCAGTTGTATCCCTGACCCAAAGTCTCACGCTCCAGGATACTGCCCTTGAGACTGTAGAGGTTGGATCCTTCACTGAGTCCAGGGGAAAAACGAACCCTGGAGGGTAAACGAATTAAGAAAGAAAGAAAGAAAGAAAGAAAGAAAGAAAGAAAGTAATAATAACAATAATAATAACACTGAATAATTTAAGGTGTAGATCCAAAGAACCTAACAAACTGAAAAGCTCCTAAAATGGAGGAAACATTTACTGAACCCTTGAACTTACCATTCCATCGTTGGTCGGCCACGGCTGCTACAGTAGAACAATATAGAACTCTTAAATCATGGGTCGTTGCGGGAATAAATTCGGTCACGATCTTAACCAAACGATGGGGTTCAGAAGAGAGCCTAACTACTTGAAATGAGGGGCAAATATGTGCTTACTAACTTTTATTAAAATCGAAATGACACGACAACATTATTATTTTACTATATATCCTTGAAAAAAAATTATAAAACATTTATTATTGAATGTTTCAAACGCAGTCACATTGCATAGCATTGCTTTATTTCTCACAGTATCGAAGAGTTGCTTCGGAGAAAGTAATAAATTAGTGGACAGCGAAACTGAAAAAGGAAAGACCTGAAAACCGGGCACCTATTATTCCAAACGAGAACTGAGAATTAATCCACACGATCCGTGAAAAATCTGACTTTCAACAAGTAGAACGCCTGATTTCCTCTCAATTAAGGTTATCCACCAGTCGAATACCCTTACGGATACGGAACACCCGCCGAATGGACCCTTAATCGAACCAAATTGACTATCAGTTGCTTTGGATAGGTTGCGAAATATTATGGGAAAGCATGGAGTTCACTACGAGTTAACAGCATCATTCACAATTGAAATAAAATTCCACCATGTATTTGTCATTCATGGCACCCTTAAGTGATAAGGTAATCCCGATGCTAAATGTGCATCACCCAAAGAGCTGTTCAGAAGGAACCAACAACACCATGATCCGCGAGGATCTTACGTTACGTCTGTCTGAAGGAACAAAACTGCGAAATGCAGGAAACACTTATTCATCACGCATTTAGAAGAAATGCCAAACACTGAAGTTAATTAAAAAGTGGTAAATCACTTGAAAAGTATTATTGTTGAACCGATTTTCAGGTTAGAAATGGTTATGTTACGCTTAATAAAATTACCAGTCCACATTGAAAAATACAACAACTTTAAGGAATTCTTTCCTTTGAAAACAATGACTACCATTACAGATCCATCTACTTATTGTTTGTCCCAACACACTACCTATAAAGTGATCACTTAATCGAATTCAACTACGTATAAAATGAAAGTACGACAAAGATTGAAAATAAAATAATATTACTGGCTGACGAATCGAAACCACATTCGCAGCTCAAGTCTCATACTAATACAACGAGTGTCAATATGCACACTATCAAAACGAAACGGACATCAGAACGACAAAACAAGTAAGTCCGTAAAATAAAATAACATATCGAAGTCATTAAAACTCAACACGCATGGAGAATTACAGTAAAATATTTAATCTACTGTAGATGCTACCTTTCGCCCAGGTCACTTCGCAAAAACAAAAGAAACATATAATCTGAGACTTGAGTATGTACAGCTGACATGCCAGACCTATCGTCGGGCTCACTTAAAATCTGTACATCCTAACACTAATCTCTACGTACACGATACCTTCCAAATTCTATCGTCGGACGTGAACTAGGACGTCTCATCATCAATATACTCCAAGGATAACATGTGACGTCCTAAATCTATGGTCGGGCGTAAAAATGGGTCGTGCTACGCATCCCCTAGCATATCAGGCGAACTAGTAATTTCAAACCAACTCTGACATTTCAATGGTAAACCTGGTCAGACTAATAACACACAACGGAACAACGTCTCTTACTATTAAACGAATGCAAGTCGGAAAATGCAGTAAGTCTCTATCTCGTTACAGAACATGAGCTCGAAAAATAAATACACGTGACGAACAATTCTCCAACTCAAACACAATCTCAGCATGTGCAATGAAGTTTTAGGGAAGAAAATAATAATTCCCAACGCACGTCTACCATTTAGTGGATGCTGCCCAAAATAATAATCATCACTACTGCATTGGAAACTCTCAAATCGCCTACCATCAATTCCAAATATTTATATCTATGACTATCCAGTGAAACAAAATTCAATAAATTCACACGGTCACACAACACCCACCACGTATTCTAAATGCTCTTTTATCCTTGAGGTCACATTATCTTAATGTTTTGACTTTTACTACCAAGACTTTTAATCTTTACTAGAATCGTTTTCACTGGGGATCTTACTAGAAATCTACAGTGCCTCACACAGTAGTCGTCTTAATTTTCGGATTGTTAGCGGAAAACACTACAGATTGCCACAATACAGCCTGTCTCACAACTCATTCTCCTCACCTTATCCCAGCGGTATTACTTAAAATCCAGGCTCCCTTTCATCTTCAGTATTCCTATCACCCTCATCTCCACATATATAAATTCTTCGCTCTCAATCCATTTTTCTTATATTTCCAAGACCCTTTTCGTATTTCAATCCTCTGGTGAAAGCAATAACCATTATAAAATACACCTCTTTATTTACTGTTACTACAACTTTCGGACCTCGAGAATACAAGAACACACCGCTGTTTTCCGTATCATTGACATACACGATGTCACAAAATTTTACTTCCCATGAATAAATATAACTCTATCGAATTTCACTAGAATTTTCTAAATGCCTGCGATCCTTGTAAAATATACTGGTTAAATGCACGTTTAACATAGAAAAATTTCTTTATCCCGCAGTAGACATTATTATTATTATTATTATTATTATTATTATTATTATTATTATTATTATTATTATTATCGACAAACATTTCTGAATTCAACTGATATTTGAAATTAAGACATTCGCCACGACTACTTTACCATTATAGCTTTCCTGATTTTCCTCACTTTGGACAATATCTCATAGAACATTAACACCAGATTTAAATGTCGCATTTTACAGTTTCTTGACATGAAATTTACAAAACTAAAATTTTCACACGCTGACCAAAATTATAACACTTTTCGCCTGATAATTACAACTATCAACCCGACAATCATCTTGAAAATTTTGTTGGGACAGACAATAAAATCTAACTACAACCTAATACAAATATAGACAGACCTGCAAGGGCGTCATCTCCAGTATTCTGGCTACATTGTCGCCAGCTGACCTCGTGCTTTTAGCCGCACATTGGTACAAATAACATCATCTTCTCCAACATATCAATCTTACAAACACCGCCTTTCCACACGATATTAAATTACAACACAAATCACGCACTTTCCTCGTTATAATTTGTACAACACACCTCCCTCGTTCTGCAGTCAACTGCGACTGTCGACCTTCTTCCCAGAGTCGTCTCTCTGTGTCACCCTAACACAACAGGTGTTCAACAGATAACGAAATCAGAACTACTCTGACCAGCTTCCCAACTCTCTTAACACTTTAAAACGCACATGAGGTGATACAATAAAATCTGCTGTGTACTTTAACAGACGCCTATGCTTTCACAGTTTGTCGGCAAATGTTCAGAAAATTTCTATCACCTTCCCTTTCTAACAGAAGATGTGGACCTCAGCCACGAACAATTACTAAGTTATTTGTAGATCGATCTCATACAATTTTCTGCTGACGACGGGCGTAAGCTTTCGCTGCTTCAAAAACCAGATCGACACTGAAAAATGTGCAGTGGGGGGTTCCTTTTATAGTCTTATGAGGGACGCTACACACACTACTAAGCCTGATTGCGTAATCTGCTAATTTCCCGTCCAATAGACCGATTTTCATGAGACTTGTTCCAGAATTCCGGACAGACTTGTGATTTATTTGGATGTTAATCTCATAATTTTACCACACTCGCAACAGGTGAAATGAATTATTTCTGCCCGGGCGATTCGCGGGTTTTCTTCATCCATTGACCTTGGCACGTGGAGCTAGTCCACTGATCTGACGCTGATTTTTACTTAGGATTAACTGCATTTATATTTTACCCTGGGGGCTCTGTCTTCACGTAGGGTTTAAGAATAATTTAAATTATTTATTTCTGTATTTTCTGTGTTGCCAAAATCTCTCGTTACGCAGAATTCCGTGAATTTGAAGAATTATTGGGCACTCGAAGTCCGCCGAGGTGTCACGGTATTTCACGAGCTTACTGTGGGTGAGATCTTTCCCACGCGACAGCGAGGCTCTGGGAGCGCAACATGGCTGCTCTCTAAAATAAAAGTTGATTTGAAATAAATATTGAGAAAAAAAAAATTCTCATCGTAGAATTATGGGTTCAGTATGCATAAGTAATATGTAATGTTTAGCATTGTTTGGCTGTTTGAATATTAACTTTTGTTCAAGATTAATGCATCAAAACAGTTGAATGTGGCTTTCTTTTCATAATAAAAACAGCCTTAATAGTTGGCCTTCACGTGCAACAAGACTGAATATGAATAAGTCTGGACAAGTCTCGATTTATATTTCACATCTGCATTCTAGGTTATTTCTAAAAAGATGATTGCAGCCTATGTTATAAGATACATATATACGAGTACATCTTCATTATGCACTCTTGTGCCTTTTAGTGTTCAGTCTGCAAGCCTCTGTGAATTAACTAAGCACCCCCACAATCCGCTTTGTGCAAATAGCTCTGTGGTTTCGTTTAGCTTCACAGCTCTTAACATTAAATCATTAAAAATGAATTGGGCCATCGTCGTCCAAGTCTCCCTCTACTTCTTGCTGTCTATAACCGAGTCCGTTATTCTGCAAGGTAACCTACTCTCCTTCATTCACTTCACATGACCGACTTATGTGTACAGCTTTATCCGCTGTGTTTAATCCTTCTTAGCCTGTATCTCCTCATTCCGAGAATACTCCTGCCATTGTTCCCACCAGTTTTTGCCTGCAAACATTCTCGCTACTCCCACACCTATCACGTCTAACGTACAAAAATAGAGTATCCCGAGTTCACATAGCTTTTACTCCCCTACAGCAAGGTACATTTGAAAACGAACAGATGTAATGATAGTTACGTCCAAAAAGTCACTTCTTTCTTAGGAAATACAGTTGATCGCAAATGCGAGCACACTGATTTAGCTTCGCTGTATCTTGATTCAGTTTTACTTAACTTACTACACTACCTTCCTGGGAGAACACACGTTACTTGAAATAAATGCACTGTTTCAATTTAGTATTCCTGACCTGACATTCAGTCATCTTCGGTTCCTTCCCTATTGGCAGCACTTTAGTCTTGGAAATGGTAAATTCTATAATAATACTCACTTTTACTATTTTCAAGCTACAAGCCATTAGAATGCAGGCTTTCAGCACAGTCTGTTGTTGAGACCAATTTATTAATCGGTATGGGCCAAACAGCTTACTGCATTTCCACCCTCTGAATAGCCTGTACCATTCAATGTCTTTTAGTTATACCATAGCGAGTAGACGGTAAAAGTGTGATCTCTCCCCTAGTTCATCGGTTCGTCCAGCAGTAAGTGAGCTTTAGCTTACAAGTCAGCATACGAATAAAACAATTATTGCATGCAAAATATTATGCTCTCGATTACCATTTTGGAAGTCAGTTGTCAGATAGTTTAGATAGATTCCGGGGAGGCTATGTAGTCTTAGAAAATTTCAGTTCCTTTCTCATCTGCGTTGTTGCCAAATAAAATCGACACTTCATTTAATGTAACACAAGTTTATGGATAGTGGCCGCAACATGGTCATCGCAGCATCCTAATTAGTAATTCTTTTGATTTAATAGTGATACTGTGCAAACTGTCCAAACACTCGTAAAATATATCGCCCCATAGACGATCTTCACAGGATGTTCCACTACACTTTCATCTTGCATGAAGTCATTATAAACTGCTCTTGAAGGATGAGTGAGAAAAGTGCTCTCAATGCTGTATTTATTGCTAAAGTCCCTAATAAATGTGAGGGCTGCGGCAAGTATTTCTTCTGTAGGCTTTCCGTGAAGCAGACTGACACATTTATGACTTTTTATGACCTTGGATAGGTTGCGAACTATACATCCTCCTTAGCAAGACACATGCAAAGCAAAGTAGTCAATGAGGCAGTGGCTTCCCTGTTGTCCGTAGTTTTAAAAACAGTTACCAGCTTACAAGGGTTTTATTAGTGCAGGCACCTGGTCATCTGAAAATCCTAAAAAACTTTAAGCATATGCGATTACCTTCATGTGGAAACAATTATTCAATAAATCAATCCATACTGATCTGCATTTAGGGCAGTCGCCCAGGTGGCAGATTCCCTATCTGTTGCTTTCCTAGCCTTTTCCTAAATGATTTCAAAGATATTGGAAATTTATTGAACATCTCCCTTGGTAAGTTATTCCAATTTCTAACTCCCCTTCCTATAAATGAATATTTGCCCAAGTTTGTCCTCTTGAATTCCAACTTTATCTTCATATTGTGATCTTTCCTACTTTTATAAACGCCATTCAAACGTATTCGTCTACTAATGTCATTCCACGCCATCTCTCCGCTGACAGCTCGGAACATACCACTTAGTCGAGCAGCTCTTCTTCTTTCTCTCAATTCTTCCCAACCCAAACATTGCAACATTTTTGTAACGCTACTCTTTTGTCGGAAATCACCCAGAACAAATCGAGCTGCTTTTCTTTGGATTTTTTCCAGTTCTTGAATCAGGTAATCCTGGTGAGGGTCCCATACACTGGAACCATACTCTAGTTGGGGTCTTACCAGAGACTTATATGCACTCTCTTTTACATCCTTACTACAACCCCTAAACACCCTCATAACCATGTGCAGAGATCTGTACCCTTTATTTACAATCTCATTTATGTGATTACCCCAATGAAGATCTTTCCTTATATTAACACCCAGATACTTACAATGATCCCCTAAAGGAACTTTCACCCCATCAACGCAGTAATTAAAACTGAGAGGACTTTTCCTATTTGTGAAACTCACAACCTGACTTTTAAACCTGTTTATCAACATACCATTGCCTGCTGTCCATCTCACAACATTTTCGAGGTCACGTTGCAGTTGCTCACAATCTTGTAACTTATTTATCACTCTATAGAGAATAACATCATCCGCAAAAAGCCTTACCTCCTATTCCACTCCTTTACTCACATCATTTAAATATATAAGAAAACATAAAGGTCCGGTAATACTGCCTTGTAGAATTCCCCTCTTAATTATTACAGGGTCAGATAAAGCTTCACCTACTCTAATTCTCTGAGATCTATTTTCTAGAAATATAGCAACCCATTCAGTCACTCTTTTGTCTAGTCCAATTGCACTCATTTTTGCCAGTAGTCTCCCATGATCCACCCTATCAAATGCTTTAGACAGGTCAATCGCGATACAGTCCATTTGATCTCCAGAATCCAAGATATCTGCTATATCTTGCTGGAATCCTACAAGTTGAGCTTCAGTGGAATAACCTTTCCTAAAACCGAACTGCCTTATATCGAACCAGTTATTAATTTCACAAACATGTCTAATATAATCAGAAAGAATGCCTTCCCAAAGCTTACATACAATGCATGTCAAATTTACTGGCCTGTAATTTTCAGCTTTATGTCTAACACCCTTTCCTTTATATACAAGGTCTACTATAGCAACTCTCCATTCATCTGGTATAGCTCCTCCGACCAAACAATAATCAAATAAGTACTTCAGATATGGTACGATATCCCAACCCTTTGTCTTTAGTATATCCCCAGAAATCTGATCAATTCCAGCCGCTTTTCTAGTTTTCAACTTTTGTATCTTATTGTAAATGCAATTGTTATGATATGTAAATTTTATTACTTCTTTGGCCTTAGTCTCCTCCTCTATCTCGACATTATCCTTGTAACCAACAATCTTTACATACTGCTGACTGAATACTTCTGCCTTTTGAAGATCCTCACATACACACTCCCCTTGTTCACTAATTATTCCTGGAATGTCCTTTTTGGAACCTTGCCATCATGTTATCCTTAGCTGCCTTCTTTGCTAGATTCAATTTTCTAGTAAGTTCCTTCAATTTCTCCTTACTTCCACAGCCATTTCTAACTCTATTTCTTTCCAGTCTGCACCTCCTTCTTAGTCTCTTTATTTCTCTATTATGATAAGGTGGGTCTTTATCATTCCTTACCACCCTTAATGGTACAAACCTGTTTTCGCATTCCTCAACAATTTCTTTAAACCCATCCCAGAGTCTGTTTACATTTTTATTTACCGTTTTCCACCGATCATAGTTACTTTTTAGAAACTGCCTCATGCCTGCTTTATCAGCCATATGGTACTGCCTAACAGTCCTACTTTTAAGACTTTCCTTTCTATCACATTTATTTTGAACTACCACAAAAACTGCTTCATGATACCAATACCATCTATTACTTCAGTTTCCCTATAGAGCTCATCTGGTTTTATCAGCACGACATCCAGGATATTTTTCCCTCTGGTTGGTTCCATCACTTTCTGAATCAGCTGTCCTTCCCATATTAACTTATTTGCCATTTATTGGTCATGCTTCCTGTCGTTCGCATTTCCTTCCCAATTGACATCTGGCAAATTCAGATCTCCCCCTACAATCACATTTCTTTCCATGTCGTTTCCCACATAGCTGACTATCCTATCAAATAATTCCGAATCCGCGTCAGTGCTACCCTTTCGCGATCTGTACACTCCAAATATATCAAGTTGCATATTACCTTTAGAAATGAGCCTTACACCTAGAATTTCATGGCTATCACTGTTAAGTAGGCCTAACTTGTTCTCCCAGTCCGGTAAGAGGTCATCCATGTTCTCAGTGGTCTATACTCACTTATCTTATTTTGTGCTTTTTCTTATTTGTCTCTTCTCTCTTCTTAGCCAGTGTTCTCATTTGATTGATGAATGATATCAAAGTCAGTTCAGATTTGGTCTCACAGTTACTATCCGATGACAGGACAAATTTTGTTGGGACAATAAATAGACTGCAACATGTGTAAATTCAGAAAATCTATTGCTGAAGATTGGTCGTCACAACTTAATGAGCGTAGCATACCAAAGTGACATTCTAGGGGATCTTGATTAAATTTGGCTGTATGGTACTCCTGTATGGTACTCTCAATTGTTTCTCTTAGGGATTCAAGTGTTCTTTCTGAAGCAAAAGTATTATTCTTTCCACTGAGGTCATCTCTCCATTTTATTAAGCTTTGATGCCCTATTCAGTCTTTATAAAGAGCCCCTGCTGGTGTAGAGGTATTTAATTAGGATATTTAATTCCCTAGTGAACGTTTCTGCTTGTTCACTGTTTTCAAATCCCTCTGAGGTTATTTGTCTAAAACACTTCATGCCATTTGCAACAGAATTGCTAAATTACTGAAAAGCAAGTCTCACGTTCATGCGCTGAAAGGAAGAGGGATCTATATGCGCAGACGTTAGCTTATTGCAAACTTTCAAACCAGCAGTTATACATTTCAAAAACCTGTCGATGGAATTCAAAGTCCACAACTTCAACTTGTCTTTTGTCGTGGAAATTATTTCTGATGCACTTAATTATATATACAGCCATCTGAGAAAGCTCTAAGTCTCCTACTAGAATCAACAAGATTAGAAATAGAGCACATAACGTTCCCTTCTTCTCCATTTATTCCTAAACATGTCCACACCTTTTTATTAGAGTGACTTCCGTCTGAGGTGAAACCAATAATTCTGCCGCCAATTTGCTCCAGTTGTAAGACCACCTGGATTAAAATTCGTGACAAAATATCATCAGGTGTGGAATTTTGGCTTGCATACATAACAATCGGTTGAACCCAATTATGCATTAGGGGCACAAATATGAACACTAACGCCTGATTTAAGAGTTTACTTTTCCCGTGTTCTTGGCTGAGTTCTCCTAAATTTACGAATCCATCAATTTTTAATGATCTGGTATTAAACTGAACCTCTTCTCTTAGTTTTTCGTCAAGTTGAGAATTCCCGTGCGACTGTTTTCACTCTTCTCATCGCAGAAATAGTTCCCAATAGCGCTACTGGCAAGGGTGTTCATCCCGTAAGGGCACTTAAGACCTTTAAAAAAATTTTTCAGGTGAGCCTCCGAAGAGAGAGGAAGCATGTCATGGCTTAAACAGTGTCCATAGCCCTTAGGTGATTCCATTTTAAATAAAAGATTATATAAAAGGAATTAATTGTCACTTTCTCATTCCTTTCTTATTTCTTAGCTGAGTTTTTTAGCATGGTGTCAATAATGACCTTTTGCCTTCTTAATATCGGCTCACTTAAATAATTTGACTGTAATTTGGAATCTCTTGGTTGTGTTTCCAGCAACACACTCTTAGTATCAGCTATTTTCAATTTATAACGGATAGTCTTTATATTACGTCCCTGTCTCTTTAGTTTGTTTGTAAGTAAACTTATTGTCCTTTTGGCTGAGTCTGAACCTAATTCATTTCTTTTAGCATTCTCAGAAAAGCGTCGAAATTTATTTCGCGGTGAGGCCTGTGTAATTTGTTTCTTGAACTTCGGAGTCTGTCTTTTACGGGGTGATTTTTGTTTGTTTAATTGTTTCGTGAGATATTATAGCAAATTGGAGAATATATGAGGGACAGCGCGAGTTTTCATTTTCCATCTATCACTAGGAATTTCTACCTCTCCACCTTGTATTACAAATGAATCTGATTTAACTACAAATTCATCAGAAAAATGTGAATCGCACACATAATACTTATCAGAAAGCTTTTTGTCTTTTCAGGGAATCGCCTTCTCCCATTTTGAAAATTCGGCTTCATTTTTACATGGATTGAAGAAGTGTTTACCTTTTGTAGTTTTATAGCCAAAACGAAGCAAGTAGGCACTTTTTTCTGCTCGGTATGTTTGTAAGTTTTTATAAGCCCAGCACTATGTTTACACTAAATAAATGAATACCACCACCAAATCACACGCTCTTCACTTTCACTTAACAATAACGTAAGGCACTTAATTTGTTTCCTCCACAGAACAACACTACCGAACATAAACACATTACAACCATAGATACCAGATAGTATCGGTGGCACAGTTCCTATACTAGCCAACTAGGAACAACTTAAGATCTCACACTCTCCTTTCCATTCGTTATGGTGATACTATACGTAACAAAGGTTAAATATTTCAGCCTTGTCTAACTCCTCTAACCACTTTGAACCAAGAACTCAGTCTATCATTAATTCTCACGTCAGCCCTATATTCCACATACTTGCCTTTTATCTTCTTTAATAACCTACCCACAACCCCGTAGGTACAGCTAACATTTCTCTCTCGATACTCTGCCATCATAACTCTCTGTTCCTCTTGGAGCAATTTTCAGTTACTTGATACACATTAAACATCTGGTGCTGACAACTGCTCTATAGGTACCGTGTGTAACAACAAATTTTCGACCGCAGCGCCCCTAGCGGAAGAGACGATTATTCATCGGTAGGAGAAACACCAGAATAACATCAGCTGTCGTAGTTTACTTATTGAAATACGTTGTGAATACGTATAATTTGAATTAATCAGCTATGTCAAATGCTGTTATTCTTGTAGGTTTTCAGAAAATTATGTGCAGTTCTAAGTATTTTAGGAAATCTACTTTGAGGAAAGGAAGAGAGCTTAATGATAGCCATCACATATATCAGGTGGAAGAAAAACTTTCAAATGAAGTAGGCCTATCTGGTGTATGTTTGAGAGAGACAAATGTTAGTCAAACCGCATATAATATTAACATCAAGGCTAGAATTTTTTTAAAAAAATCTTAATTTAGATCCTTTTAATGTTTTATAAATTTGTAATAATCTTAGTTTTAACATTA